>NC_091309.1:10920336-11057836 GCF_038502225.1 Cherax quadricarinatus
TTTCGTAGTGTTCCGTATTGTTTCGTAGTGTTCCGTATTGTTCCGTAGTGTTCTGTATTGTTTCGTGGTGTTCCGTATTGTTTCGTAGTGTTTCGTATTGTTCCGTAGTGTTGCGTATTGTTTCGTAGCGTTCCGTATTGTTTCGTAGTGTTCTGTATTGTTTCGTAGTGTTCCGTATTGTTCCGTAGTGTTCTGTATTGTTTCGTAGCGTTCCGTATTGTTCCGTAGTGTTCTGTATTGTTTCGTAGTGTTCTGTATTGTTTCGTAGTGTTCCGTATTGTTTCGTAGTGTTCCGTATTGTTCTGTAGTGTTCTGTATTGTTTCGTGGTGTTCCGTATTGTTTCGTAGTGTTTCGTATTGTTCCGTAGTGTTGCGTATTGTTTCGTAGCGTTCCGTATTGTTTCGTAGTGTTCTGTATTGTTTCGTAGTGTTCTGTATTGTTTCGTAGCGTTCCGTATTGTTTCGTAGTGTTCTGTATTGTTTCGTAGTGTTCCGTATTGTTTTGTAGTGTTCTGTATTGTTTCGTAGTGTTCCGTATTGTTTCGTAGTGTTCCGTATTGTTCCGTAGTGTTCTGTATTGTTTCGTAGTGTTCTGTATTGTTTCGTAGTGTTCCGTATTGTTTTGTAGTGTTCCGTATTGTTTCGTAATGTTCTGTAATGTTTCGTAGTGTTCTGTATTGTTTCGTAGTGTTCCGTATTGTTTCGTAGTGTTCTGTATTGTTTCGTAGTGTTCTGTATTGTTTCATAGTGTTCCGTATTGTTCCGTAGTGTTCTGTATTGTTCCGTAGTGTTTCGTGGTGTTCCGTATTGTTTCGTAGTGTTCTGTATTGTTTCGTAGTGTTCTGTATTGTTTCGTAGTGTTGCGTATTGTTTCGTAGTGTTCTGTATTGTTCCGTAGTGTTGCGTATTGTTTCGTAGTGTTGCGTATTGTTTCGTAGTGTTGCGTATTGTTTCGTAGTGTTGCGCATTGTTTCGTAGTGTTGCGTATTGTTTCGTAGTGTTGCGTATTGTTTCGTAGTGTTCTGTATTGTTCCGTAGTGTTGCGTATTGTTTCGTAGTGTTGCATATGTTTTGTATTATTTCATTGTGCTCGGTATTGTTTCATTGTGTTCTGTATTGCTTCGTGGTGTTGCGCAGTGTTTCGTAGTGTTTTATATTGCTTCAGTCAGTTTTTCTTACTGTACCGAGGGGCAGAGAATATCGCGTGCCAGGTGCCAACACGTGTGTCACTGGGCGAGACGTGCCACTCAAGTGTTACGTCTCTCGCTGACATACAACCATCAGTCAGCTGACTGATGAAAAAAAATCGGTGAGGTGCGCACCAGTCGTGTTGTATCTTGTATCCAGGGTCGCACTTGCCGCAAAATATTTACACTGAGTATTTTATTCTGCTTCGAGATGGGCTGGGCATGGTGGAGTGTTGGGGGGATGTCGTTGAACGACTCAGTAATGACCAGAACAGGACGACTCCTTCCTTCACCTCCTTATAGCAGGACGACTCCCTCCTTCACCTCCTTATAGCAAAACAACTCCCTCCTTCACCTCAGCAGGACGATTCCCTCCTTTACTTCCTCATAGCAGGACGACTCCCTCCTTCAGATCCTCATAGCAGGACGGCTCCCTCCTTCACCTTCTCAGAGCAGGACGAATCCTTCCTTCGCCTTCTCATAGCAGAACGACTCCCTCCTTCACCTTCTCATAGCAGGACGACTCCCTCCTTCACCTCATAGCGGGACGACTCCCTCCTTCTCATAGCAGGACGACTCCCTCCTTCACCTCAGTAGGGCAACTCCCTCCTTCAACTCCTCATAGCAGGACGACTCCCTCCTTCACCTCCTCAGAGCAGGACGACTCCCTCCTTCACCTCCTCAGAGCAGGACGACTCCCTCCTTCTCCTCAAAGCAGGACGACTCCCTCCTTCACCTCCTCAGAGCAGGACGAATCCTTCCTTCGCCTTCTCATAGCAGAACGACTCCCTCCTTCACCTCCTCATAGCAGGACGACTCCCTCCTTCACCTCATAGCGGGACGACTCCCTCCTTCTCATAGCAGGACGACTCCCTCCTTCACCTCTTCATAGCAGGACGACTCCCTCCTTCACCTCATAGCGGGACGACTCCCTCCTTCTCATAGCAGGACGACTCCCTCCTTCACCTCAGTAGGGCGACTCCCTCCTTCACCTTTTCATAGCAAGACGACTCCCTCCTTCACCTTTTCATAGCAGGACGACTCCCTCCTTCATCTCATAGCAGGACGACTCCCTCCTTCGTCTCATAGCAGGACGACTCCCTCCTTCTCCTCATAGCAGGACGACTCCCTCCTGAAACGTGGTATGATTAAACTGAAACGTGGTATGATTTAAAGAGTCGGGATATGACTGTTGAGTGTAATATTCAGGGATTTAAGTTGTTCAATGTGGATAGATGTAATGGGAAGGGGGGAGGAGTTGCATTATATGTTCGAGAAAATATTAATTGTTGCATAAAAACAGGTATAAAAATAGATGGAGCAGTAACAGAATCTGTTTGGGTAGAGTTTGTAGAGGGTCAAGAAAAACTAATTCTAGGTGTAATATACCGACCTCCAGGCTTGGATCACGATAGAGGGAGACTTCTTTGGGACGAAATTGTTAGGGCTTCTAGACACAATAACATAGTCATAGTAGGGGACTTTAACTTTAGTCAAATTGACTGGAATTCTTTGACAGGTAATCTAGAGTCCAGTGACTTTATGGAAAAAGTTCAGGACTGTTTTCTGAAGCAGAGCGTGATAGAGCCTACCAGGGGTGATAATTTGCTAGACCTAGTCTTGTCAAATAAGGAAACACTCGTGAATAATCTGGAGATCACTGAAGAGCTTGGCGCAAGCGATCACAAATCCATCACTTTTAGCATTAACTGGGAATGCAAGAATAATGATAATATAGTAAAAATCCCTGATTTCCGTTCTGCCGATTATAATGGACTTAGGAAACATCTGTTTAATCTTGATTGGGGTTATCTAGCTAATGATTTTATTGGCGATGATCATACAAATGATTATGAAGGGATCTGCTTTTATGATTGTTTTCTTAATAATATACATCATGCCCAGAGTATATACATTCCCAAGAGAGAAATTAGGTCTAATAATAACGATCCCAAATGGGTTAACAGGAGGTTAAAGCATCTATTAGGGGAGAAAAGGGGAATTTATAGGCGCATAAGAAGAGGAGAGGTTGACCTTACTGACCAGTATGTTCAACTTAAAAGAGAAGTAAAAAAGGGGATTAGAAAGGCTAAACGTGACTATGAAATTAGAGTTGCTAGTGAATCAAAGACTAATCCAAAGGGGTTCTTTCAAGTGTATAGGACGAAGGTGAAGGAAAAAGTAGGACCTCTGAAAACTGGGAATGGACAGCTGACGGATAACGAACTGGAAATGTGTTCCTTATTTAATGACTATTTTTTGTCAGTTTTTACACAGGAAGATGTAAATGAGATTCCAGTAATTAACAATTATTTAGTTCCTGATGAATTTAAATTAACTAATATTACTGTCACGAGGGACATGGTTATTAAACAGATAGACAAACTGAAGCAAAATAAGTCCCCGGGACCCGAGGTACTTAAGGAATGCAAGATGGAGCTTGTAGATGAATGGTTCAAAGAACCGACATGTTGATAAATTAGACACATGTGCAACTCTTGGGAATCTTTATTGAGGAAACGTTTGCACACAGTGGTTAACTGTCAATCCATACAGTTAGAAGACTGAGGGACTGACCACCTCAAAACTTTAAGGGTGATGGACTGATTACATCGTCTTCAAGTATCTTCTGCTTCTATCAACTTTTCTGTACTCGACTGAAGAAGCCTACTGTGTAGGCGAAACGTTTCAAAATAAAGATACCTAACTGTTGCATATGTGTCTTACCTAACAATCTGTCGGTATTTTATACCATTTTAATGTTCAGGGACATGGTTATTAAACAGATAGACAAACTGAAGCAAAATAAGTCCCCGGGACCCGATGAGCTGTTTTCCAGGGTACTTAAGGAATGCAAGATGGAGTGTGTAGATGAATGGTTCAGAGAACCGACATGTTGATAAATTAGACACATGTGCAACTCTTGGGAATCTTTATTGAGGAAACGTTTCGCCACATAGTGGCTTCATCAGTCCATACGTAGGAGAAACTTCTCCGCTGATATGCCGTATTCTATTCAAGATTGATGGACTGAACACATCGACTCAAGGTTGAGGGACTGATTACCTCATTCTCCTCCTGTTCTTCAAGTTTCTCCTACGTATGGACTGATGAAGCCACTGTGTGGCGAAACGTTTCCTCAATAAAGATTCCCAAGAGTTGCACATGTGTCTAATTTATCAACATGTCGGTTCTCTGAACCATTCATCTACAAATCTGTCAGACACTGCAACTTCTTGGGATCTTAATACTTAGGAATTCTTCGCTTGCCTAATTCTTGGGCACGACCTACTTCCACATTGAACAAATGTGACACGACCTATGACTGCTGCACCTCTCCTGCCATACGGTTTATAAGCTGCTTCTCCGCTGATATGCCGTATTCTATTCAAGATTGATGGACTGAACACACCGAATCAAGGTTGAGGGACTGATTACCTCATTCTCTTCCTGTTCTTCAAGTTTCTCCTACGTATGGACTGATGAAGCCACTGTGTGGCGAAACGTTTCCTCAATAATGATTCCCAAGAGTTGCACATGTGTCTAATTTATCAAGATGGAGTGTGTTTAATGCGTCCATCCTTACCGGTGTTGTGCCAGAGTTGTGGAAGATGGCTAATGTGGTTCCTATATTCAAATCAGGGAATAAGTCCGTTCCTTCAAATTACCATCCAATAAGCCTGACATCTATAGTGGGCAAGTTATTAGAATCAATTATAGCTGACATTATCAGAAGTCACCTTGAAGAGCATAACTTGATAAATGAATCTCAGCATGGATTCACGAGAGGTCGTTCCTGCCTGACAAACTTACTGACGTTCTTCAATAGAACATTTGAGGCAGTTGACAGTGATAAGGAATATGATATTGTTTATTTGGATTTTAGTAAAGCCTTCGATAGAGTACCTCACAAGAGACTCTTAAGAAAAGTGGCACGGTATAGGAGGTAAAGTTCTAGCATGGATAGAGACATGGCTTATCAATAGAAAGCAGAGAGTTACCATTAATGGAGTGAAACCTGAATGGGGATTAGTCACTAGTGGCGTTCCACAAGGATCAGTTTTAGGCCCTCTCTTGTTCATAATTTACATTAATGACCTTGATGATGGGATTACGAGTGACATGAGTAAGTTTGCTGATGATACAAAGATAGGCCGTATAATTCACTCTGAGGAGGATATCAATGAACTCCAGGACGATTTGGACAAATTAATGTCTTGGTCTGAAAAATGGCAGATGAAGTTCAATGTGGATAAGTGTAAGGTACTTGCCCTTGGTAATGAAAATAATCCTCGAAGCTATAATCTAGGTGAAGTAGAACTTGATCAGACAAAATGTGAAAAAGACATGGGAGTCATGGTGAGCAGAAATCTAAAGCCAAGACTGCAGTGCCTTAGTGTGCGCAACAAGGCCAACAGATTACTTGGATTTATCTCAAGAAGTATAAGTAACAGAAGTCCAAAAGTTATTTTGCAGCTCTATACATCACTAGTGAGGCCTCATTTAGATTATGCTGCTCAGTTTTGGTCCCCTTACTACAGGATGGATATAGACTCATTAGAGAACATACAGAGAAGAATGACTAAAATGATTTACTGTGTAAGGAACCTCCCGTATGAAGATAGACTTAAAGCCTTAAATCTCCACTCTCTGGAGAGGCGTAGAATGAGAGGAGATATCATTGAAGTGTATAAGTGGATGACGGGCATAAACAAGGGAGATATTAATAAAGTACTGAGGGTGTCGAACCAGGTAAGAACCAGAAATAATGGATTTAAGTTGGATAAATTTAGATTTAGAAAGGACATAGGTAAGTACTGGTTTTCTAACAGAGTTGTAGATGCGTGGAACAGTCTTCCCAGTGGGGTGATAGAGGCTAGGACCTTGTGTAGCTTTAAGAAGAGACTGGACAAATATATGAGTGGGAGGGGCTGGGTTTGAATGGTGTCATTGGGTACAGGAGTTATTTCTTGAGTAGCTTTAGGTAGATGTCGTTTTGATAAGGACCTGCCTCGCATGGGCCAGTAGGCCTTCTGCAGTGTTCCTACATTCTTATGTTCTTATGTTTACCACCTCAGCAGAACGACTCCTTCACCTCCTCATAGCAGAACGACTCCCTCCTTCACCTCCTCATAGCAGGACGCCAGGTCACCCTCATGGTGACGTGTACTTAGCTCTGTGAAGACCTGTTTGTGTGCTCTCTGTGAATCTGAACCAGGATGCCCTCTCTTGAGCAGCTTTACCAGAAGGTGAGAGAAGAACTCAGAGTTGCTAAACTGGAGATACGGCGATTAACGGAGGAGAACAAGAGGATTCGTAGTAATCCACCTGTTGTGAGTCCCCAGGTTAAGAGGGGAGCTTGGTCAGTGGCCGGGCAACATGGAACCAAGCTGAAGATTAAGAAAACGGTTGGAGAGGCAGAAACAACGAGAAACCAGAAGACTGCCGTGGAAACTTCCAACTCATTCTCGGTGCTACCTGACGAATGTGAGTGTTCTACTGGGAATGCCACAACGGGCACCAAGGAAGCATTGGCAGACGTGAGTGAGACATCCCTAGAAACCCCAACGAAGACCATCGAGAACGTCATGACGAATTCTACAAGTGGTGTAATGCTACCTGGCGAATGTGAGTCGACTACTCTAAGCATCACTACGGACGACGCCAAGGAAGGTAAAAACATTGTTGTTGTTGGGGATAGCCGGATTAGGTACATGGATAGGGCATTCTGTTTGAAGGATAGGAGTAGGAGGCAGAGAGTATGTTTTCCTGGGGCTGGGATGAAGGATATTGTTAGCCGTCTGGATGACATCATGAGAGGTAATGGGAGCAATCCTATTATCTGTCTCAGTGCTGGAGGCAACGATGTTGGCAGACGTAGGAGTGAGGACCTGATTAGCAGGTATAGGTCAGCAATAGAGATAATTAGGAAGAAGGGTGGGAAACCTGTCATATGTGGCATTTTGCCAAGGAGAGGAGTTGGAAATGAATGGTTGTCCAGAGCAATTGGTGTCAATTGCTGGCTGGACAAATACTGTAAGGAAAATGCGGTAACATTCATTGACAACTGGGACCTCTTCTATGGCAGAAATGACATGTATGCCAGGGATGGGGTTCACTTGTCTAGGTGTGGGGTGGGAGCACTGGCCAACGCAGTGGAGGGAGCTGTTAGGTCTTTAAGCTAGGAATAGTTAGTGGTATGGGTTTTGGCGGGAAAACTGTGAAGTCGCAGGGTAGTAACGTGAGTACTAGGAGAACTAGTAATAGGCAAAATGAGGAGGATATTGGAAAGCCAGTGGCACTAATTGACAATGACAGTAATAGGTTTAGTGGAATAACAGAAAGGAGCAGGAAGGGTAAAGAGATAGGAGGGTCATTAAATATTTATTACACAAACAGTCGCAGTGCTAGGAATAAGATGGACGAGTTGAGACTAGTTGCTAGTGCAGGTAACATAGATGTATTTGCCATTACTGAGACGTGGTTTAATTCAAAAAGTCGGGACATGCCTGCAGAATGTCACATTCAGGGTTTTAAATTGTTCCAAGTAGATAGAAGTATCGGGAAGGGGGGTGGGGTGGCATTGTATGTCCGAGATCGCTTGAACTGTTGCATAAAAACGGGTATTAAGTCTGAAGTAACACATACAGAGTCTGTTTGGAAAGAATTTTCAGAGGGACATGAAAAATTAATTTTAGGTGTGATATACCGTCCCCCAAATTTAGATAGGGACCAGGCGAGACTACTATGGGAGGAAATTGTTAGGGCCACAAGGCACGATAATGTAGTAATTCTAGGAGACTTTAACTTTAGTCATATTGATTGGAATTTCTTGACTGGGAATTTAGAATCATACGATTTCTTGGAAGTAGTTCAGGATTGTTTTTTGAAGCAGTTTGTGACAGAACCTACAAGGGGTAATAACCTGCTTGACTTAGTTCTGGCAAACAATGAATCCCTTGTTAATAATTTAGAAGTTTCAGAGGAACTGGGTGCTAGCAACCACAAATCAATTACATGTAGAATTGAATGGAAGTATGATAGTAGGGATAACTCAGTAACAGTCCCAGATTTTCGCTTAGCAGATTACGATGGGCTTAGAGAACACTTATCATCTGTTGACTGGGGTAACGAAGAGAGCTATCAATATGACAGTTTTCTGAACACAATACATGCTGCTCAAAGAACGTTTATCCCTTATAAGGAAATTAGATCAAATAGAAATGACCCAAAATGGATGAATAATATTCTGAAATATCTACTAGGGCATAAGAAAGGAATTTATAGGCGTATCAAAAGAGGCGAGGGTCATCTTATGAATCAGTATATTGACATTAAGAGGGACATTAAAAAGGGGATAAGAAAAGCTAAAAGGGACTATGAAATTAAAGTTGCTAGGGATTCTAAAACTAACCCAAAAAGTTTTTTCCAGGTCTATAGAACAAAAGTCAGAGATAAGATAGGTCCCCTTAAAAATAACTATGGGCATCTTACTGACAAAGAGAATGAAATGTGCTCGATTTTAAATAATTATTTTCTCTCGGTTTTTACACAGGAAGACACTAATAATATTCCGGTAATTAATTTTTATAGTGGATCAGAAGAAGATAAATTACGTAACATCATAGTCACTAGTGAAATGGTTGTGAAGCAGATAGACAGACTGAAGCAAAATAAGTCACCGGGTCCTGATGAGGTATTTTCAAGGGTTCTAAAGGAATGCAAAATGGAAGTCTGTGAACAATTAACTAATATTTTTAATTTATATCTTCAAACAGGTGCAGTGTCTGATATGTGGAAGATGGCAAATGTAATTCCTATTTTTAAAACAGGGGACAAGTCGTTACCGTCAAATTACCGCCCAATAAGCCTGACCTCAATTGTAGGCAAATTACTAGAGTCAATTATAGCTGAGATTATAGGAAGCCATCTCGATAAGCATAGCTTGATTAATGATACTCAGCATGGATTCACAAGAGGCCGGTCTTGTCTAACTAATTTATTAACTTTCTTCAGTAAAGCTTTTGAGGCTGTTGACCATGATAAAGAATTTGATATTATTTACTTAGATTTTAGTAAGGCATTTGATAGAGTTCCGCACCAAACACTGTTGAAGAAAGTAGCAGCTCATGGCATTGGGGGAAGGTTGCTCTCGTGGATCGAATCATGGCTCACAGACAGGAAGCAAAGAGTGTCCATAAATGGGATTAAATCCGAGTGGGGATCAGTAACAAGTGGCGTTCCACAGGGATCAGTCTTGGGCCCGTTGTTGTTTATAATATATATCAATGATCTTGATGAAGGAATTACTAGTGATATGAGCAAATTCGCCGATGACACGAAGATAGGTAGGATAATTGATTCAAACGTAGATGTTAGGGAACTTCAGGAGGATTTAGACAAACTCTACTCTTGGTCAGAAAAGTGGCAGATGCAGTTCAATGTAGATAAATGCAAGGTTCTGAAGCTCGGGAGTGTCCATAACCCTAGCACTTATAAGTTAAATAATGTAGAACTTAACCATACAGATTGCGAAAAGGACTTGGGGGTTATGGTAAGCAGCAACCTTAAACCAAGACAGCAATGCCTAAGCGTACGTAATAAGGCAAATAGATTACTGGGATTTATATCAAGAAGTGTAAGCAACAGAAGTCCAGAGGTCATACTGCAGCTTTATATATCATTAGTAAGGCCTCACCTAGATTATGCAGCTCAATTCTGGTCGCCATATTACAGAATGGACATAAATTCGTTAGAAAACATTCAGCGTAGGATGACTAAATTAATACATAGCATTAGAAATCTTCCTTATGAAGAAAGATTGAAGACTCTTAAGTTACATTCACTTGTTAGACGAAGAATGAGGGGAGACCTGATCGAAGTGTATAAGTGGAAGATAGGTATTAATAAAGGGGATATTAACAAGGTCTTGAGGATATCTCTCCAAGAGAGAACCCGCAGTAATGGATTTAAATTAGATAAGTTTAGATTTAGAAAGGACATAGGAAAGTATTGGTTTGGAAATAGGGTAGTAGATGAGTGGAACAGTCTACCTAGTTGGGTTATTGAGGCTAGGACTTTGGGTAGTTTCAAATTTAGGTTGGATAAATACATGAGTGGGATGGGTTGGATTTGAGTGGGACTTGCACATCAGAGCTTATTTCTTGGGTAGCATTGAAAATTGGGTAGGTCAAATGTTTGTTAGTGGGATGAATTGTAAAGGACCTGCCTAGTATGGGCCAACAGGCCTGCTGCAGTGTTCCTCCTTTCTTATGTTCTTATGACTCTCTTCTTCACCTCATAGCGGGACGACTCCCTCCTTCACCTCAGAATTACGACTCCCTCCTTCATCTCATAGCAGGACGACTCCCTCCCTCCTCAGAGCAGAACGACTCCCACCTTCACCTCCTCATAGCAGAACGACTCCCTCCTTCACCTCATAGCAGGACGACTCTCTCCTTCACCTCCTTCGTAGCAGAACGACTTCCTCTTTCAGAGCAGAACGACTTCCTCTTTCAGAGCAGAACGACTTCCTCTTTCAGAGCAGAACGACTCCCCCTTTCACCTCCTTCAGAGCAGAACGCCTCCCTCCTTCACCTCCTTCAGAGCAGGATGACTCCCTCCTTCAGAGCAGGATGACTCCCTCCGTCAGAGCAGAATACCTCCCTCCTTCTTCATAGCAGAATGACTCCCTTCTTCACCTCCTTCAGATCAGAATGACTCCCTTCTTCACCTCCTTCAGATCAGAATGACTCCCTCCTTCACCTTCTTCAGAGCAGAATGACTCCCTCCTTCACCTTCTTCAGATCAGAATGACTCCCTTCTTCACCTCCTTCAGATCAGAATGACTCCCTCCTTCACCTTCTTCAGAGCAGAATGACTCCCTTCTTCACCTCCTTCAGATCAGAATGACTCCCTCCTTCACCTTCTTCAGAGCAGAATGACTCCCTCCTTCACCTTCTTCAGATCAGAATGACTCCCTTCTTCACCTCCTTCAGATCAGAATGACTCCCTTCTTCACCTCCTTCAGAGCAGAATGACTCCCTCCTTCACCTCCTTCAGAGCAGAATGACTCCCTTCTTCACCTCCTTCAGAGCAGAATGACTCCCTCCTTCACCTCCTTCAGAGCAGAATGACTCCCTCCTTCACCTCCTTCAGATCAGAATGACTCCCTTCTTCACCTCCTTCAGAGCAGAATGACTCCCTCCTTCACCTTATTCAGAGCAGAATGACTCCCTCCTTCACCTTCAGAGCAGAATGACTCCCTCCTTCACCTTCTTCAGAGCAGAATGACTCCCTCCTTCACCTTCTTCAGAGCAGAATGACTCCCTCCTTCACCTTCTTCAGAGCAGAATGACTCCCTCCTTCACCTCCTTCATAGCAGAATGACTCCCTCCTTCACCTCCTTCATAGCAGAATGACTCCCTTCTTCACCTCCTTCATAGCAGAATGACTCCCTCCTTCACCTCCTTCATAGCAGAATGACTCCCTTCTTCACCTCCTTCATAGCAGAATGACTCCCTCCTTCACCTTCTTCAGAGCAGAATGACTCCCTTCTTCACCTTCTTCAGAGCAGAATGACTCCCTTCTTCACCTCCTTCATAGCAGAATGACTCCCTTCTTCACCTTCTTCAGAGCAGAATGACTCCCTTCTTCACCTCCTTCATAGCAGAATGACTCCCTCCTTCACCTTCTTCAGAGCAGAATGACTCCCTCCTTCACCTCCTTCAGAGCAGAATGACTCCCTCCTTCACCTCCTTCAGAGCAGAATGACTCCCTCCTTCACCTTCTTCAGAGCAGATTGACTCCCTCCTTCACCTCCTTCAGAGCAGAATGACTCCCTCCTTCACCTCCTTCAGAGCAGAATGACTCCCTCCTTCACCTTCTTCAGAGCAGAATGACTCCCTCCTTCAGAGCAGAATGACTCCCTCCTTCACCTCCTTCAGAGCAGAATGACTCCCTCCTTCACCTCCTTCAGAACAAAATGACTCGCTCCTTCACCTCCTTCAGAGCAGAATGACTCCCTCCTTCACAGAATGACTCCTTCAGAGCAGAATGACTCCCTCCTTCACCTCCTCCTCACCTCCTTCAGAGCAGAATGACTCCCTTCTTCACCTTCTTCAGAGCAGAATGACTACCTGCTTCACCTCCCTCCTTCACCTCAGAGCAGAATGACTCCCTCCTTCACCTCCTCCTTCACCTCCTTCAGAGCAGAATGACTCCCTCCTTCACCTCCTTCAGAGCAGAATGACTCCCTCCTTCACCTCCTTCAGAGCAGAATGACTCCCTCCTTCACCTTCTTCAGAGCAGAATGACTCCCTCCTTCACCTCCTTCAGAGCAGAATGACTCCCTCCTTCACCTCCTTCAGAGCAGAATGACTCCCTCCTTCACCTCCTTCAGAGCAGAATGACTCCCTCCTTCACCTCCTTCAGAGCAGAATGACTCGCTCCTTCACCTCCTTCAGAGCAGAATGACTCGCTCCTTCACCTCCTTCAGAGCAGAATGACTCGCTCCTTCACCTCCTTCAGAGCAGAATGACTCCCTCCTTCACCTCCCTCAGGCAACAAGTAGCATCGGGGACTCAGAAGGACATAAAGGGAAATTCCCTTATCCATCCTTTCCTCCTTTCTCTATAGTCCCATGACTTTATCTCTCTCTCTCTCTCTCTCTCTCTCTCTCTCTCTCTCTCTCTCTCTCTCTCTCTCTCTCTCTCTCTCTCTCTCTCTTAGGTCTTCTCGCCTTGTAACACTTTTTCTCTTTCCTACCACTATTTATTCCATCCTCCCCTAGTCTACCTCCTGGTGAGCGTAGGGTGTCGTGTTTGAATAATGATGGGCGTGGCTGGCGGTGGGCGTGGCTGGCGATGGGCGTGACTAGTGGTGGGCGTGGCTGGTGGGCGTGACTCTTTACAGGAGAGTGAATGGAAGTGTAAGGGTGGAGGACGAGTTAGGAAGGGCAAAGGGAGACTGTAAGGATGATAGTTGAGTTGCGCGAGAGAGAGAGAGAGGGAGAGAGAGAGAGAGAGAGGAGGGAGAGAGGGAGAGGGAGAGAGAGGGAGGGAGAGAGGGAGAGGGAGAGAGAGGGAGGGAGAGAGGGAGAGGAAGGGAGGGAGAGAGAGGGAGGGAGAGAGAGGGAGGGAGAGAGAGGGAGAGAGGAGAGAGAGAGAGAGAGGGAGGGAGAGAGAGGGAGGGAGGGAGAGAGAGAGAGAGAGGGAGGGGAGAGAGAGAGGGAGGGAGGGAGAGAGAGAGAGCGAGAGGGAGGGAGAGGGAGGGAGGGAGAGGGAGGGGAGGGAGAGGGAAGGAGGGGAGAGGAGAGGGAGAGAGGGAGGGAGAGAGGAGGGAGAGAGGGAGAGAGAGGGAGAGAGAGGGAGAGAGGGGAAGAGAGGGGAGAGAGGGAGAGAGAGAGAGAGAGAGAGAGAGAGAGAGAGAGAGAGAGAGAGAGAGAGAGAGAGGAAAGAGGTGAAGAGGGTGTGGTCATCTATTGCTTTCGTCAAACTTTTACCAGAGTGGCGAGTCTTACCTAGCTCAGTCTCTCCTGAAGAACTGAGACACTAAGCAACATATGGGAATCTTTATTGAAGAAAAATTTCGCTACACAGTGGCTTCATCAGTCCTATAAAAAGCAGGAAGGTATAAGGAGAGGAGGAGTTTGAGGTAATCAGTCCCTCAGCCTGGAGTCGATGTGTTCAGTCTATCAATCTTGTAGAAAGTACAGCACAGGGCCGTAGCAGTGGCTTATCTACTGCAGTCGGGTGAAGTGAAGCAGGAGGAGGTGGGGTCGTAGTGGAACCGCCCACTTGTCTAAGTACGTCTTCATCCAAAGGTTTTGAAGAATTCTTTGTATTAAGATCCCATGATGATGCGGTGTCTGACAGATGTGATGAATGGTTTTGAAAACCGGCAAGTTGAAGTGTCTCAGTTCTTCAACGTGTCGGTTTTCAAAACCATTCATCACATATATATGTCATCTCTCACCCTAATCTTGCCACCCTCAACACCATTGTTAACGAGGAGCTGATTAAAATATCGACTTGGATGACAGCCAATAAACTTACGCTTAACACTGACAAAACCTACTATATTATGTTTGGTAGCAGAGCAGGAGATGCACAAATTAACATTAAGATTGACAACACTCTAATTACCAGAAATAATGGGGGAAAATTCCTAGGCTTATACCTTGACAACAACCTGAATTTCAACACCCATATCCAGCATATAGCCAAAAAAGTATCCAAAACGGTTGGGATCCTCTCCAAGATACGATACTACGTGCCGCAAAATGCCCTTCTCACAGTATACCACTCACTTATTTATCCATACCTCACCTATGCTATTTGTGCTTGGGGATCAACTGCAGCAACACACCTAAAGCCAATAATAACCCAACAAAAAGCTGCAGTAAGAATAATCACTAAATCCCATCCCTGGCAACACACCCCCCCACTCTTCATAGACCTAAACTTACTCCCAGTTCAGTACATCCACACTTACTACTGTGCAATCTACATCTACAGGGCCTTAAACTCTAATATCAACCTTGACCTAAAACGCTGTCTTGATAGATGTGACAGAACCCACAGGCATAACACCAGACACAAACATCTCTACGACATTCCCCGTGTCCGACTAAACCTTTACAAAAATTCAATGTATGTCAAAGGCCCTAAAATCTGGAATACCCTACCTGAGAACTCTAGAACTGCAGACACATTCACCACCTTCAAAACTACCATTAGAAAACATCTTATCTCCCTGATACACCCCGTCAACTAACTACACGAATACCACCTAGTGGTTCACACTTACACTCACTCACTCATTTGACCATAAACAGAAATATTAATCTCAGTCTTAAAATAATGAATCCTGTGATACTCCAATACTGAAACTATGTACTGTGCCAAAACAAAAGCATTCACATTGCTAAACTCACAAACTAGTATTTAGTCACTTAGCCATAATACCAACTTACCTCATAATTTGTAATATTTTACAATTAAGAATAAAACTAAGTATGCCCGAAATGCCTAGCCATGCTAAGCGTTCTAGTGGTACACTCTGTAATCACAATTTTACTACATGTAAACCAAACAATAACCAAATTTCTGTAAACTCAGCATTGTAATCCTTATAGAGAATAAACTTTGAATTTGAATTTGAATCAGTCTCTCCTCACTTGTCGTTTTCTCTCTGCTATTCCTTACACGCTTCCCGTTTTCTTCCAAGTTTACTGTTTGACGTTGAGCGTTTCGTAAGAGTTCTGATCATTAATTAATTAATTTATTTATTTGTCTTTGCAAATAGTACATTGAGATTATGTATTTACAATAATGAGTAGCAAAGCAAAGAGAGCCTAATAGACAGCTGTTCATTTCCATTATTTTAGATTTAAAGCCCTTGGGTGGGATATAAAAAACTTGGGTAGGGTTTAAAACAAGAGGGTGGGACTTAAAGCACCAGGGTAGGATTTAAAACACAAGGGTGAGATATAAAACAACAGGGTGGGATTTAAAACACCAGGGTGGGATTTAAAACACCAGGGTGAGATATTAAACAGGGTGGGATTTGAAACACTTGGGTAGGGTTTAAAACAACAAGGTAAGACTTAAAACACCTGGGTGGTATTTATAACACCTAGGTGGGATTTTAAACACCAAAGTGAGACTTAAAACACCTGGGTGGTTCTGTCGCTGTAAGGATATATATTAATGTAAAGCGTTAAACCCGTATGGGGCCATTCGCTCCAAGGAGTCATGGAAGCTTGATCCTCCGTCCGCTCATGGCGACCAGAGTCTGACCAAACAGACTGTTGGTGGTGCAAGATGCTGGTAGTTGGACTCCAGGTGTTTCAGGGAGCTTTTTCGCCAGGACTGTGATGTGGGTGTGCACCGCGTGTGCGTCTGGTATGTGCACCCTGCGTGTGCGTCTGGTATGTGCACCCTGCGTGTGCGTCACATTGTTACTCTGCCCACGACTGCTGGGTTGTTGACTGGGTTAGTGGGTTGGCTGATAGGCTTGTTAGGTTTAAGGCCAGTCAACCACACGAGGGGTCAATAAGGTTGCTTGACATCTGTGCATCACTAGTCAAGAATGATTTAATTCTTAAAGTAGGGATTTAAATCAATTCTCAGCGTGGGTGGAGGAGGGAGGTTGTGAGTGGGAGAAGGTGTGGGGTTTGTGGAGCACTAACCCCGTAAGTCCTCTACGGGGCGCATGCGCAGATGACCACGTGTACTGGAGCCTGGGTGACCATGTGCAGAGGAGAGCAGGTGACTACAGGTATAGTAGCGTGGGCGACTGCGTGTCCCGGGACGTAGATATGTGAGACATTGCGGACGTGGGTGATGGTAAGATCCTGTGGGTGTGGGTCCATCTAGGTGCTGGTGAGAGGTCAAGAGAAGATGGGGGTCAGACATGGGCTGGACCAAGCATGGGTGTGGTCCCTCCTTCCCAGAACACCGGGTCATCTCAATTCACTACCCTAAGTAACAATGGTTCCTACCCTAAAATAAGGGTATCATTCCCACTCTTAAATGCCTTGAACCTTAATTAAACCTTATTAAAAGGTAATTCCAAACAGGGAAGAACTTCAGGTCTAGAAGATAATGATTTCTACACACACACACACACACACACACACACACACACACACACACACACACACACACACACACACACACACACACACACACACACTGAGAGAGAACTCAAGTCTCTTGTGGTTACCGCTTATAAAACACACACACAAACGAAATGAGAGAGTTGAGAATTGGCAGTAGTAGGGGAAATGAAAGATTGGAGGTCCGACTAGAATGGAACATGGAGCGAATAGAGGTAGATATTAGGGACTGGATGCATCATCTCAAAGGATCTATGAAAGGTGAGGCTGCTCACAATAGATGAACGAGAAGAAAATAGGAATGCTGAGGAGCTGGTAGAAAGGGAGAAGTTTGTCGGTGCACAAATAACCTGCACATAAGAGAATAGACCTTATGGCGACGTTTTGGTCCGACTTGGACCATTAACTAGTCACACAGAGTCGCGAGAAGAAGAGAAGTTTGTCGGTGGATGACAAAAAGAAATGTATCATAGTGGCGTAAATAGTTCTGTATGGGTGTGTGGCATAGTCCCCACAGAGTGTAATGTTTCTAACACTGTTATGGGAGTGAGTCAGGGTTCTATCAGATTATAATGTGGTTTCAGCACTTTGGTAGGGACGTGTTATGGACTTTAAATGTTGCAGCGAGGAGGCGGCTGGAGGCAGTGGAGAAATCATGTCCAGGATCAACTTGTGGTGTTAATGAAGAGAATTAGGATTGAATAAGTTGGAAGACGGTATGGTGATATAAATTTAATAATTCAGAAAGCAGAGGGAAGGGTTGGTCATTTAGAAAGGATAGTGAGACAGGTCGACCAAGAGGGTATATAAACCAGAGCCGGATGGAAGTTTGTGTAGGAATTATCTCAGGAATGGCTTGAAGGAGGTTGTGAAGACGGTTTTGAGAGGTAGGGTGCTTGATCATCTGCCAAGTATATGTGACTGTAAAGACACATTATGCATAAGATGATCTTATTGGAACAAAGTTGATGCAATAAAAGGTTTCTCTAGAACGTGTGTCTTCACTATCGTGTGTCAGATAAGATTGAAGACATTTTGAGACGAACTTTTGGAGTGCAAAGTTAGTTATATCTGAGAGTCAGCTACAGTCAAATTTGAGTCTTGGCAGTTGCAAGCAGTGGACCTGTACATTGAAGAATGGGTGTGCATGTTGTGGTTCAGTGGATCGTTGAATCGTGGTGTCTGTCCACTTCTGGTCAGAAAGATGTGTTGAGCAACTGTTTGTTTGCAGTCGTGTCATTACCATTCCGTGAGTCATGATGACGGCTTTGAGGGGACTTGAGCTAGATTTCGTCACGGCCACGCTGGAGGGAGAATCATCTGTAAAAACTGGCATTTGTGGTCGCAGTGGTGGCCCATGATAACCTCCCTATGGTGTATAAATATACCCAGTTGGATGAATCTTATTGTAGCCAGCTGGCCCAGTGGTTTACGCACTGGCCTGGTGTTTTACACTCACTTGCCATGGATTCTAACCCCACTTGTACACCGTAGTTTGTTTTAATAAAATGTTTTCCAACCAGAGTGCGAGAGACGGTGAATGTGATTTCTTATTTTGGGGGGGAGGGGGTCACCCTGTCTTGGGTGGGGAAACAGCCGATGTATTAGACGGGTATTTTAATATATTTCCTTGTTTTGGTTTGCAGTTCGCGGACGGAAGAGGTGGACAGCGCCTGCGTGGTGCGTGCGCGAGGCTTGCCCTGGCAGAGCTCGGACCAGGACATCGCTAAGTTCTTCAGAGGCCTCAATATTGCAAAGTAAGTACCCTCACACACACACACACACACACACACACACACTCTCTGGCCTACCAAACAACACCCGCTACTCTTCCACTACCAGTGATATTAGTGCAAATTTGAACGCTTCCTGGATACTCTCTTGAGTCACGGGAAGGCCTTGTAATCAACAGAAATAGAAAATGAGGGTACGTTTCTCAACACACCTGACCTGGATCTAGAGAGAGAGTGACAGAGAGAAAGAAGGACAAAGAGACAGAGACAGACCCAGCCAGTCAAAGACAGAAAGAAGAAATTGACAAGCGACGTTTTTATTGAACACAAGTGTCGTCATGTTCACGTTGAGGTTCACTGTTTTGTTGTGTATTATTTTACACCAGTCTGACGTGTGTGAGAGCCAAGGTGAGTCAGATGGTAAGAAACAACTCGCTGCTTCACCAAGTCACCGCTGAACTTTTCTCAACTCCCAGAACTCTCACAGGCTGCTGGACCATCACCTCAGTTCTGAGTTACAGATGAACTTACATAAATTCTTATTGTTTCTCACATGCGAATTTTCTAACAGTGATTGGCACTCAGAATTACTAAAAAAAATCTCCTAACTATAATTCTGCTCATTACTTACCTAGAATTTTGAGAGGGAACTTGGGTGACGTTTCGGTCGGTCCGGTTGTCAAACTCCAGCTTGACAATGAACCAGGATGGACCGAAACGTCTTTATTTTCTACTCAGAGGACTGGATATTTTGAGAATTGTTTCAGCCATGGTATTATAACTTGTATTCTAAATGAGGCATGTTGATTATGGGGACAGATCATTGTTTAATATTAAACAATTAACTTAGTTAAGTACACTGTTAGGAAATAAAGTTAACGATAGTGTATTAAGTGTAAGGTACCCTTAACGGGTGGGCTGTCTGATGGTTGAAGGAAGCGATTAGATGGTGCAGTAGTTAGGGTGTTAGTTGGGGATGGGTGGTTCGACCGTGATTGTGGGTTAGTTTATTTAGGTACAGGTACACATAAGTGCAATTATGGTGCATAAGTAACTTGTAAATTACCCTCCAGGATAACCCCATTGGGGTTAATTCCATTGGGGGGGGGCCTTGTAGGTGCAAGGGGTTAGTTAGCCTTTTTGGTGAGATGAGTGGGCGAGGGGCTTGTGAGACGGGCCATTATTTCTGTCATGGTTTGGTGAACTGATGGAGTGGTTAGTGAGAGGGAGAGAGGGGGGAGGAGGGAGGTAAAGACGGATATAATTGGTATTGGTGGGAAAGGAAGGTGTGAAGGTAAGTTGATAATAGAAGAGTGGATGTCGGTCACTTATCCCACGATGTCTCTCCTGACATCGCTAGTCGTATCATCACTAGTCCCACGATCTCTCTCCTGGCATCACTTATCCCACGATGTCTCTCCTGACATATCTAGTCCTGGCATCACTAGTCCTAAATAAACTCACTTATTTGCTTGCTTACATACAGTACTGACAAGTACATAAACAAGAGAAACGTGCAAGACCTCGATATCTTTATTCTGAAGATGTTTTGCCAACCCTTTGTTTTATCAGTTCCATACAGAGGTTGTTAGAGACAGTAGGATATTAAACAATTAGTTCCTCAGACTCGAAGGTGATAGCCACCTTGATATTCATGACTCTGAAGCAAGACTAAGGGGGTTAGCACCTTCAAGGCTGAGGGACTGATTACCTCATCTACTGTCTCCAGTTACTAACCTCTGTATCGAACTAATGTAGCTACTGGTTAACGAAACGTATCTCTACGGTGCCCCGTGGCCTGGTGGGTAAAGCTCTCGCTTCACACGGCGAGTGTCCGGGTTCGATTTCCGGCGAGGGATAGAAACATTGGGCGTGTTTCTTTACACCGGTTGTCTATGTTCCCCATCTGTAAAATGAGTACCTGGGTGTTAGTCGACTGGTGTGGGTCGCATCCTGGGACAAAACTGACCTAATTTGCCAGAAGTGCTCAGCATAACAAGCGGCTTGCTATATAGTAGTATGTCATTGATGTCATCTAGGTCTGTATACCTTGTACATGTACTTGTAGAAATAAAGATTATTATTATTATTATTATTATTATTATTATTATTATTATTATTATTATTATTAATTATTTATTTTATTAAAATACCCAGTTATTACACGTCTAATTTATACACACGTTTATATTTAGAGTTGGATACAAGAAATACACTTTTTTAAATTATGGTCTTGAGGGTACAGTGATGTTATAGGCACATAAAAAAAAACTTTTGTGGAACCCCAAAGGTTAATAAACCACACACTCCTGGGTTATCCTGGGTTACTAACCCTCTTAAGTCTACGCGAAATGCTCAGGCATGTTAGTGGCTTTCTTTGTACTTGACAATATTTTATAAATGTAAATCGCACATTGTATATTATGCAAAGAAATAAAATGTAATTGAATGGAATTTAAATCTGAATAAATTTGGTCATATTTCTTGAATAAATTTAGTTTAGGGTACTCTGCGTGCTCTTAGAATGCCAGTGTCAAAGAAAACTGACTGGAGAAAACGGGAGACGATGTTCTCAGCGATTACAGAAGTAATTTCAGGATCCCACGATAACTCGGATTCGCACCGTTTTTTGAAACCTCAGAGGCTGACTTAACGGAAGTAAAACCTCAGGAAGAGCCCTGAAGGTAAACCCTAAGGAAGACACCTGAAGGTAAACCCTAAGGAAGACACCTGAAGGTAAACCCTAAGGAAGAGACCTGAAGGTAAACCCTAAGGAAGACACCTGAAGGTAAACCCTAAGGAAGACACCTGAAGGTAAACCCTAAGGAAGAGACCTGAAGGTAAACCCTAAGGAAGACACCTGAAGGTAAACCCTAAGGAAGAGACCTGAAGGTAAACCCTAAGGAAGAGACCTGAAGGTAAACCCTAAGGAAGACACCTGAAGGTAAACCCTAAGGAAGAGACCTGAAGGTAAACCCTAAGGAAGAGACCTGAAGGTAAACCCTAAGGAAGACACCTGAAGGTAAACCCTAAGGAAGACACCTGAAGGTAAACCCTAAGGAAGAGACCTAAGCATTTCCCAGACTGGGGTAAGGGAGAATTGGTTTGAAGCAGCTGACAGCCTAAGAAACCAGGCTCAATCTGGGGCGGAGGTGAGACCTATGGGAAATGAATGGTAATAAGGCTTGATCCAAGGAATGGGAGGTGACAGTAGGTCTAGTTCAGCATCAAGGAACGTCCCTTGAAGGGGAGATAGTAGAATGAGCATGTGTTGTAGTTCCTTATACCTGTGTTCGCACTAGTGTACTGTGAGATAGTGTTGTGGAATAAATAATAGCCAGTCCCTGGTGACTTGCCTGTGACGGGCCTCGAGGGTTGTCTTGCATTCTAGCCCGAGGCTAGACTTTTTCCTTCATTACCTGATAAACCAGACTGTTGGTGAAGGTAGCCAACAGGCTTGTACAGCCACTGCAACCTAGCTGATTTAGTACATCCTGCAAGATTTGGTCCAGTATTCTGGAGTTCATCGTCAAGTCTGGTGGTGGTTCGTGAGAATATACAACCTCTAAACATGGACACTTTGCTCCGCGCTGCCAGACTTACGGCCTTTTTATAGTTTCGTTATTAACGAGTAATAATGAGTAAAGTAAGATAAGATTTTGTCGGGATTTTTAACCCTGGAGAGTTAACCACCCAGGATAACCTAAGAAAGTCAGTGCGTCATCGAGGGCTCTCTCTTATTTCCATTGGGATGCGACCCACAGGAGTTCACTAAGACCCAGGTACCTGCTTGTTTGCTAGGTGAACAGGGACAACAGGTGTAAGGAGACACCTACTGTTTCCACCCTAGTAGGGGATCGAACCACGGCAACTCAGCGTGTTAAGCAGGAGCGCTGGCTACCAGGCCACGGAACACCGTGGCCTGGTTGATCAGGTGTGCATTGAATGCACTAAGTGACTTCTTAGTAAGTGTAAAGGAACCAAGACACTCTTCAGCATCATCGCTTCATATATTAGGTCACTAATAGACCCCTGGCTGTCTTCAAGAGGAAACATGATAAGTTTAAGTTAGTTCCTGGTCAGCCCGGCTGTGGTGCCTACACTGGACTGCGTGCGACTATCACAAATAGTCAGGTTGATCAGGTCATCAACCCTACTGAGGGAGGAAAGTGCACGGTCTAGAACCGCTGAACACGTTGCTTGAAGACTTCTAACTGGTAGGAACTGTGCAGCAGGTCTGTTCTTCTGTTTTCAAGACAGTGAGCGTCTGACCATCTGTTTGTAATTTGCTTAATTAATATTTCTCCTGGGTGCTACATAGAGCCCCCCCCCCCCGAGTGCTTCATAGAGCCCCCCCCGAGTGCTACATAGAGCCCCCCCCCGAGTGCTTCATAGAGCCCCCCCCCCGAGTGCTACATAGAGCCCCCCCCCCCGAGTGTTTCATAGATTCGTACCATGTTTCTGAGGTAGTACTGTGTCATCTGTAAACACAACTGTGGAGGTTTCAATAACTAATTGATAACTAATAGATAGTCTTTTTAGTATGATAATAAGATGTTATCTTCATTATAGACTAATAAGAAAATATTATAACCTTTATATTATAATAATAAGGTAAAAGGACCCCAATGGAAATAAGTCACTCTGTCTGACTTTTTTGGGTTATCCCAGGTTCTCTACACATATGTTGCTATGTATGATAATCTATGTAACTGTATTGTGTATACCTGAATAAATTTGCTTCCCCAGGTATTTAACTAGTCTCTTGCCGGTTGTCTTCCTATAGATTATACATGTTGGTGATGACTGCATTCTTGCCATCTTTGTGTTGGTGATGACTGCATTTTTGTCATCCTTGTGTTGGTGATGACTGCATTCTTGCCATCTTTGTGTTGGTGATGACTGCATTTTTGTCATCCTTGTGTTGGTGATGACTGCATTCTTGCCATCTTTGTGTTGGTGATGACTGCATTCTTGTCATCCTTGTGTTGGTGATGACTGCATTCTTGTCATCCTTGTGTTGGTGATGACTGCATTCTTGTCATCCTTGTGTTGGTGATGACTGCATTTTTGTCATCCTTGTGTTGGTGATGACTGCATTCTTGTCATCCTTGTGTTGGTGATGACTGCATTTTTGTCATCCTTGTGTTGGTGATGACTGCATTCTTGTCATCCTTGTGTTGGTGATGACTGCATTCTTGCCATCTTTGTGTTGGTGATGACTGCATTTTTGTCATCCTTGTGTTGGTGATGACTGCATTCTTGTCATCCTTGTGTTGGTGATGACTGCATTCTTGTCATCCTTGTGTTGGTGATGACTGCATTCTTGTCATCCTTGTGTTGGTGATGACTGCATTCTTGTCATCCTTGTGTTGGTGATGACTGCATTCTTGCCATCTTTGTGTTGGTGATGACTGCATTCTTGTCATCCTTGTGTTGGTGATGACTGCATTCTTGTCATCCTTGTGTTGGTGATGACTGCATTCTTGTCATCCTTGTGTTGGTGATGACTGCATTCTTGTCATCCTTGTGTTGGTGATGACTGCATTCTTGTCATCCTTGTGTTGGTGATGACTGCATTCTTGTCATCCTTGTGTTAGTGATGCTGCATTCTTGTCATCCTTGTGTTAGTGATGACTGCATTCTTGTCATCCTTGTGTTGGTGATGACTACATTCTTGTCATCCTTGTGTTGGTGATGACTGCATTCTTGTCATCCTTGTGTTGGTGATGACTGCATTCTTGTCATCCTTGTGTTAGTGATGCTGCATTCTTGTCATCCTTGTGTTAGTGATGACTGCATTCTTGTCATCCTTGTGTTGGTGATGACTACATTCTTGTCATCCTTGTGTTAGTGATGACTGCATTCTTGTCATCCTTGTGTTGGTGATGACTACATTCTTGTCATCCTTGTGTTAGTGATGCTGCATTCTTGTCATCCTTGTGTTAGTGATGACTGCATTCTTGTCATCCTTGTGTTGGTGATGACTGCATTCTTGTCATCCTTGTGTTAGTGATGCTGCATTCTTGTCATCCTTGTGTTAGTGATGACTGCATTCTTGTCATCCTTGTGTTGGTGATGACTACATTCTTGTCATCACTCTTGTGTTGGTGATAACCTCATTCTTCCCTTCTCTCATGAAAACTAAAAGAATGTAATTCATTATTTCCTGTGTGGCCAACAGTAACAGCTTGGCTGACCAGGCCCTAATCCACCGTGAGGCCTGGTCATCGACCGGGCAGCGGGGGCGCTGACCCCCCTGGAATACCCTCCAGGTATACTCCAGGGTACCTGGTTCTTCTTCAGATTGACTTCACGTTTACAGGTGTGTGCGTGCTATCCTTTTCGATATTCTGTAGTCATATATTGAGAACAAAAACCAGACATGTTTCCCAGTCATATTCCCTCACAAGGGATGGTTATTCCCGGTCAGATTCTATCATTCATCGTGGTTTTTATTCTTTTGTGTGTGGGTGGGGGAGCACACTCCATTGGAGATACCTTTCTTTTGTTGTTTACCTGGAGAGAGTTCCGGGGGTCAACGCCCCCGCGGCCCGGTCTGAGACCAGGCCTCCTGTGATAACATACAATGTTTTTTCTCTCTTATTCCAGCCCTCAGGATCGTTCTCCCATCATACTTCATCAAATACTGCGTCACACAGGACGGTTTTCCTGCCGTATTCCATCATGCTCACACACTGAGGTCTGGGGGTCGATCCCCGGTCCGGGTGGAAGCATTAGGAAGTGTTTCATGAAGACACCTGCTGACCATGTTCACCTAGCAGTTCTACGGTTTAGAAAAACCACGCTAATCATAACGACTTGATAATGGTACAGTGAGAACCGAAAAGTTGCATTAAGTTTCGTGTCCAGTGTGTGGGTATCTTGTGATTAAATGTTGTTCAGTTGTTGATTGTCATGGCCAGTGCGCCATATTGAAGAATTCTGGTGGTCCTCAGCCACAACTGTATATATACATACCAAAAGGTGTATGCATGCGTGTATATATGTGGAGTTCAATGTCTTTTTTGGGGGGAGGGAAGGGAATTAGTGCCTTTCACAGGTTACATGCATTCTTAATGACCGTCGTACAGTTGGCAGGCTTTTTAAACGCAACACACCAACCCTCCCTAGTCAGAGAGAAATCACGAAAGCAAATCAGTGGTCAGACTCCTGGAGAAGATAGTGCGAGGAGGACCAGGTAAGGCGCAGTTTCCTGTTTTAGTGATTCCTACACCATTGTTGTTAACCTGTTGCAAGGGTACACAGTGGCAGGTATGTATCAGTCAAGCTGGGAGGACAGGGTGCTCAGGACGAGGCATAAACACAGCTGATTAGCGAGTGGGTGTGTACGTGTGTGTGGTTGTTGGTGGGTGTGAGCTGCCATCTGGCGTCTAGTGGGTGAACCAGCCGTCACCACAACTGCTGCCAGAGCTTACAATCTCACCTCTTCCATAGCCCTCTACCTCCATCTCTCACCGCTTCTCCCATGATTCCAACACTTCCCCGCGCACTGGAGGAATCCAATCCCGAGAGATCGCAGAACCCGAGAGATAGATAAGAGTGTTGTCGAGTTGGAAGCTGATTGCGCAAGTCTCACATGCTGACGCCTGGGATCCCGCAAGGTGTTGCTGGCACCCACCTCACCTCTCTCTCTCTCACACACACACACACCTTGCTGTGATTACTGGCTTTACCTGGAGTTTGTTTAAGCTTGCCACGCTCCCCCGTTGCTTGTTGTGAAGGCAGTTGACAAGCAGTGTTGCTCATGGAGTGATATTTTGAGTGAGCAAACAGGGTGTGTGTGTGTGTGTGTGTGTATTGCGCGCGTGGTGCGTCTTACTGTACCTGGAGGCAAGGAGCCGGTCAGACCAGCAGCTGGACCTGCACAGGTAATTCTTCACTCATGGTAATGTGCCAGTGAGGGGTGTGTGTGTGTGTGTGTGTGTGTGTGTGTGTGTGTGTGTGTGTGTGTGTGTGTGTGTGTGTGTGTGTGTGTGTGTGTGTGTGTGTGTGTGTGTTGGTGGTGGTGTGTGGGGGATGTGTGTGGGTGATGGAGGATATGTGGGGGTGGTAATGGTGTTAGGATGAGGTAAACATATGGATGGTGGTGGTAGTATTTAAGGGTGCTACGATGATGGTAGTGGTAGTAGAAAATGTTATGGTAGTGGAGAATGTTGTGGTTATGGTGGCGGTGGTGGTAGTTGTAATGGTGGCGGTGAGGTGGCGTTGGTGTAGCTGTGGTGTAGCTGTGATGTTGGTAGCTGTGGTGTAGTTGTGATGGTAGCATAATGGTGGTAGTGGAGGAGGGGTGGTGGTAGCAATGGTAAGGGTGTTATACTTGGTTATAGTACTCAGTACATAGATCATATCAGACTTGCTGTTTGGCTGGATCAGTGCTGTATAGCGTTATCTGTCTTGCCCAGTAACCTGGACAGCCGCTCAACCGGGAAAATACAGTTAAGACAGCGTGTATACTTTTTTCCTCTAAGAGGACTGAGGATCAAGCCTTCACCGTTCCATACGCTGAATGACACGTCCGAGTTTAGTGCTCCGCATGGATTAAGAAACCAGTCATTAACTAGACTCAAGAAATCGTAATGACACGATCGCTAACGCGACGGGCTGGAGTTTTGAGACTCTATGACCGCGGGTTCAATCCCGGCCGGGGGTATGGTCAGTCATTAACTAAACTGGGGACCCCACGGGAACTGCCGTGTCCTTGGCTCGGGGTGACTATCCGCGAGGTGCGCGCACGCACCCAAGCCCAAATTACTGGAAGTGATTGTAGTTATTGTATATTACAGCGGTGATTGTAATTTCTCTAAGGCGGTGGTTGTGGTTATTCTTAGGTAATCCTGAGAATAGTGGAGAACCACAGTGGATCTACTGGAGCATTGTTTCGCAGGTTATACTAAAAGGTATTTAATATCGGTATGATAAAAATGGTATATACCGTATTTCGCGGCTTATTAGAAGCATTTTTTCCATAAAATGTCTCCAAAAACCACCCTTCGTCCTATAAACTGAAGGTCAGTGACGGGAGCTGTAAGTTTGGGGTGTGGGGGACGGGCTGTAGCTCTTCCAGTTACGTCCGATGCCGAGCCATTGAAACTAAAAAAAGTCTTATAAGCCGCGAAGTACGGTAATACCAACAAGTTGATGAGCGAGATGCGTGTCCCACAGCTGAGTATCTTTATTGTAGATGAATGGTTCAGAGAACCGACACGTTGATAAATTAGAAACATGTGCAACTCTTTGATATCTTCATTGAGGAAACGTTTCGCCACACAGTGGCTTCATCAGTCCATACAAAGGAGAAACGTGAAGAGCAGGAGGAGAATGAGGTAATCAGTCCCTCAACCTTCAGTCGATGTGGTCAATCCATCAATCTTGAGTAGAATACAGCATATATGCGGAGAAGTGGCTTATATACCGTAGGCAGGAGAGGTGCAGCAGTCATAGGTGGTGTCACATTTGTCCAATGTGGAAGTAGGTCGTGCCCAAGGATTAGGTAAGAGAAGAATTCCCAAGTATTAAGATCCCAAGATATTGCACATGTGTCTATACTTTCATATTTTCGGTATTTTATACCTTTCTTGCACAAAATCCCAAGAAGTTGCAGTGTCTGACAGGATTGTAGATGAATGGATCAGAGAACGGACACGTTGATAAATTAAAGACGTGCAGTTCTTGGGTATCTTTATTGGACTGATTACCTGGATGGAAATAAATGGTATAAAATACCGACACAATGGAAATATAAACACACATGCAGTATAATGTGATCCTTTATTGACTACGTTTCGCCCACACAGTGGGCTTTTTCCAAGTCACTTGAAAAAGTCCACTGTGTGGGCGAAACGTAGTCAATAAAGGATCACATTATATTGCATATGTGTATATTTCGACTGATTACCTCATCTTTTGTATATAGATCTACTGTCTTCCAATTATGTCCTTGAATTTGTATTGATAAAGCCACTGGATGGCGAAACTTCTACAATATAGATACCCAGATGTTGCATATGTCTAATTTTCGTCTTAGTTGGTATTGTTTACCGTTCATTCACAAGAAGACGACTGAGAAGCACTGCAGCAGGCCTACTGGCCCATTCTAAGCAGATCTCCCTCGAAGGAAGCGAGTACATGAGAATGGAGGAACTCAGCAACAGGCCTACTGGGCCATACAAGGCAAGTCCCTGGCACACAAGGCATAAAGGCAACGTTTCGCTCTCCAGGAGGTTTATCAAGCCGTTACAAACAATAGTGACAGAAGCCATATATGGGGATAACGCGAAGTGAAAAAACATAAGAACTGCAGTAGGCCTACTGACTTATTTGAATGTGTAGAAAGCCGAGAAGTTGGCCTATGTAGAAGGTAGTAGTTGATAAATTACATACATGTGCAACACTTGGGTATCTTTACTGAGGAAACGTTTCGTCACACAGTGGCTTCATCAGTCTATATAAAGAATGGTGAAGATCGGGAGTTTGAGGTAATCAGTCCCTCAGCCTGGAATCGATGTAATCGCCAGCAGCAGCAGCAGCAGCAGCACCACCACCACCACCACCACCACCACCACCACCACCAGTACCACCACCACTAGCAGTACCATGACCACTAGCAGTACCACCACCACCACTAGCAGTACCACCACCACCACTAGCAGTACCACCACCACCACTAGCAGTACCACCACCACCACTAGCAGTACCACCACCACCACTAGCAGTACCACCACCACCACTAGCAGTACCACCACCACCACTAGCAGTACCACCACCACCACTAGCAGTACCACCACCACCACCACTAGCAGTACCACCACCACCACTAGCAGTACCACCACCACCACCACTAGCAGTACCACCACCACCACTAGCAGTACCACCACCAGCAGTACCACCACCACCAGCAGTACCACCACCACCACCAACAGTACCACCACCACCACCAGTAGTACCACCACCACCACCAGTAGTACCACCACCACCAGCAGTACCACCACCACCACCACCAGCAGTACCACCACCACCAGCAGTACCACCACCACCACTAGCAGTACCACCACCACCACCACCAGCAGTACCACCACCACTAGCAGTACCACCACCACCACTAGCAGTACCACCACCAGCAGTACCACCACCACCAGCAGTACCACCACCACCACCAACAGTACCACCACCACCACCAGTAGTACCACCACCACCACCAGTAGTACCACCACCACCACCAGTAGTACCACCACCACCACCACCAGTAGTACCACCACCACCAGTAGTACCACCACCACCACCACCAGCAGTACCACCAGCAATACCACCACCACCACCACCACCAGCAGTACCACCACCACCACCACCAGCAGTACCACCACCACCACCACCAGCAGTACCACCACCACCACCAGCAGTACCACCACCACCACCACCAGCAGTACCACCACCACCACCAGCAGTACCACCACCACCACCACCACCTAGCATATTGTCGGTAATTCTACCTTTGAAGAATTGAGACACTTATGCAACATATGGGAATCTTTATTGAAGAACGTTTCGCCACACAGTGGCTTCATCAGTCCAGTACAAAGCAGGAAGGTATAAGGAGATGAGGAGTATAAGGTAATCAGTTCCTCAGCCTGGAGTCGATGTGTTCAGTTCATCACTTATAGATTGTACAGTATAGGGCCAGAGAAGTGGCTTATATACTGTAGTCAGGTGAGTCGAAGACTGGACTGATGAAGTCACTGTGTGGCGAAACGTTTCTTCAATAAAGATTCCCATAAATAACAAAAAAAGGCACAATACCGTGACTGGAACGATACACCCGTCCTGCTCTCCTTTTCGTTAGTGTGACTTTGTAAATGGTCGAAGTCGGACCGAAACGTCGTCGTAAGCTCCTCTCTTCTATGTGCGGGTTATTTGTGTAAGATTCCTATATGTTGCATAAATGTCTGTTCTTCAAGCTGTCGGTTTTCAAAACCATTTATCACAATTCTACCTTTAATGCCCTTCACTGTCTGATTGCACGGTCTTGCACCACGCTTGGTGCAATGGTTGAGGAAAAGGTTAGTGTGTGTGTGTTAAGGTTGAGGATCATTGAGGGCGAGACATGAAGAGCAAGCAACCTCTTAGAGAGTGGAGAGAATTTCTGAGTGAAGGTCGTGGCAGGAAGGCAGAGATGACTGTCGCTCACTTCTTAGCGTAAAGAGAAGACTAAGGTTGAAAGTGGTATAAAATATAGACAAGGTGAAGATTAAGACACGTGTGCGACAGTTGGATATCTTTATTGATGAAATGTATCGTCTACACATTAGACTTTATCAGAAGGGAGAAGCAGAAATGACTGATTACATCATCTCTATTTCACTTCTACTTCTCTCTCTGTATTTGACTGAAGAAGCCTATTGTGTAGGCGAAACGTTTCATCAATAAAGATACCCGACTACTGCACATATCTTAATCTTCAGAAGACTGAAGTGTTGGGTTATACAACCAGGGAACGGGTGGGGTTTGAACCCGTGGCGAGCGAGTCGTTCCGTGGTTTGTTTACAGTCATGTTATTACGATTTCGTGAGTCATAAAAATGATTGATAAATACATTGTTGGGATATTGTAACTTGAGATGGCGGAGAGTGCAGTACAATGCTTCCAGGTGAGAGTTAAAGGTTGAGGAACTGCTTGGGAGGGGGAGGAGGAGGGGGAAGTTGGGAGGGAGGGGGAGGAGGAGGGGGAAGTTGGGAGGGAGGGAACACGTTCTGAAGAGTCATTTGGTGCGCTTATCCTGGGAGGAAAAATTTTTTAATGGAAGTCAACAAAACGGCTGCGGAAGGGTTGGTATTGCTCGTTGTTGTTGTTGTTTCTTCTTCCATTCGTTGTTTCTGTCTTTTAAGTTCTTCCCATTCATGACATTTCTCGTGTCCGTCATATTACCATGCAAACCTTTTAGGAAACTCTTAGTAATTCTGGAAGACAAATATGTGAGTAGGAAGGTTTGGTTATGAGGAGGACGTGTCCAGTATGGGCCAGTGAGCCTGCTGCAGTGCTCCTCCATTCTTATGTTCTCAAGTAATATCGTGGGCAAAATGCTCACGTGAGCGACTCCGGTCCTACTAAAAGTATTAGTTGGGTTGGGTTAATCCTAAGTTAATTTTAAGCCAGCCCGTAATGCTATGCATAGTATAAGTGGCTTTGGCATGCTGCTCTTATCTGTATTTTTTGTACCTCTGTATGTGTGCTCAAATTGTTAATAAATAAATAAATAAAATAAATAAAGATGTCTATTCACTGTGGTGAAAAATTAGACACTTGCAACATCTGGGTGTCTGTTGTAGACGTTCCGCCATCCAGTGGCTTTATTAATGCAAATTCAAGGACATAATTGGAAGGTAGAAGAACTTGCTGTGCTCCAGAATCTTCACAACTACGGTGCTCTTCACACCAGCTCCAAGGCTGAGGGACTGACTACCTCAAACTTGCTTCACCAGGCGCAGGGACTGACCATCTTACATATACATTTCAACGACCTGTGTATCTCGACAGGCGAAACTTTATCAGTAAAGCGGTCAAAGTATTGCACACGTCTTACACCACAACGGTTCTTCATCTTGCAATACAAGGTGGTATGGGAATACCAACGAGCCGATATTAAATACCAAAGCAGTAACCGATAACGTTATCCGGGTAATGTTTTCAGTCGCCGCTTTTGCGACTACATGCACTACGTCTGTCACCTTAGTGTTCAACCTGATGGTCACCTGTTGCTGTTTTCTCTTACCAACAAAAAAGCGATTTTTATCTTTTTCATACTGTACCACCAGCACACACACACACACACACTTTCTCTCTCTCTCTCTCTCTCTCTCTCTCTCTCTCTCTCTCTCCCTCCCCCCAGTGTGTGAGCGTTAGAATGAACGAAATGTAGAAGGTTGTTTCCTTAATATAATGTTATTTACATAACGCTTGTGTAATCGACACTCCAGTAACACAAACTAAACCACAGGGAGCATAAAGAAACCACAGGGAGTTGATAGGATTACTATAGACCTGCTACTCCACGTTGACAACCTGCCTTATTTTCATGCTGAGTTTGACTGTGCTATCATTTTCACTCAGCGTTGTTATCCTTCGTTACCTTGGTTATGTTTCCTAAGATGTACTGGGCGAGTGGATCATTCAGCGCACAGACTGGAGGAAGATCGATATTTCATCTGTTAACTGCGGGACAGACAGTCATCTCTGGCGGCCAGCGATGTTTACATGGTGTAGATTCTGTAGCGGGCGGGTGGGGTTCGGGTGCCATTACGACTGCCTCAGCCTGGAATATTAGTCACGAGTTAGGAATAGCACCTTTGTTGTGGGCATTTGCCTAACGAACTTACGAAATCGTAATGGCACGATTGCAAACGAACCACAGTACGGGAGGAGATTGAACTCATGGCTAGTGAGTTGTAAAACTCCAGACTGGCGCGTTAGCCACTGGGCCAGCTGACTGTAATGAATATAAATATATACCTAGCTGGATGAATCTTATTGTAGCCAGCTGGCCCAGTGGCTAAGGTAACGGTCTGGAGTTTTAAAGACTCACTAGCCGCGAGTTCACTCCCCACCCGTACTGTGGTTAATTTACCTAACTATTCTAGGCAATAATGCCCATAATGGTTAGGTAAATGAACGTGCATGCAGCTTGACATTTAAGACAACGCTTCGCTTACTAGGGGCCTAGTTAAGCCATTACATATATTGCACGGACACAAGGAGTATATATAGGGGATAAGGGGTGCGAGAGTTAGTAGTTGTAGTAGAAGTGTCTCAGTTGATGGTGTCGTGTGTTTAAAGTATAATTCTAGGTAAAAATCTCTGATACGGTAAATGTGTGTTTGTGTGTAACAGTCTTGTAGACACACGCCAGGGTCGGCCCCGTACAGTAAGAAACTTAATTATCTGTAGCCCAACGTTCCCTACACAGTGTTACTTTACACATCACAAATTTTTGGAGGTCCATTTCCCTACCTTCTTCATTAGCAGTGTGCGAGAAACACGACCTCCAGATCTTTAACTCTCCACAAAGCGACACCGGTTCCCACAAATTCATCGTCTTTCCTAACTGCCAAGTTGCATAGTGTATATATACAACACTCGCTCTTGGTACTGTCAATAACCACGGCGGCTGCCCTTTTCACCCTCCAAGACCTCGCCAAAATCATTAGAACAATAGTATATATTGTTGACAAGCAGATGAGCATGACACATGTGTAATAATTAGCTCTGTCACAAATGTATTCGTCTGAAGAAGCCTGCAGAGCAAGAGAAAAAATTATACAATAAAGATAGCGAAGTTTTGCACACGAGTCTTACTCATCCACCTCGCCAAAATTAAAATCTGGTATCCAGAAATGGTCCACACAGGGGTTTACACTGTACCCTGCGGGAGATGCGAAAGAGTATACATTGGAGAAACGTGCCACATCCTGAAAACACTTCTGAGCGAACACATTAATACCAGCAGATGTCACAACCTGACCAACCTCTGCGTGCAACATGGACACGCCACTAACAACCTTACGAGATAGAAAGATGTGTGTCTGGTTACCTCAGAACCAGGCACAGAGGCACAAGCGCATCGAGGCAGCCCTTGTGTGTGTCCAACGCCGTAACACAGAATACAGGGAGCTTTGTTTTCAGAATTCTGACACGAATCCTATTCTACATACACGAATCCTACTTTAAACACACGACACCTCCATCACTTGAGACTACTACTACTGCTCCCTCCTCCCCTACACGCACTCATTATGTTTATATATGAATTGGCATGATAAATATCCTGTTGAGCGAAACGTTGCTCTAACACAAGTCTCAAGTTGGACACGTGTCCATTTACCTGATATTTGTATTGTTAATGTTTTAATGAAGTTTTCATTTGTTTACAGCCTTAGAGGTTTGTGAAACACTTGTGTGATGGTTAAGAGTGGAGGAGAAAGAACGAGGGAGTGGGTGTGTGGGTGGTTCTTGTAGTGGAGGGAAGTGTGGTAATGGGGTGGTTCTTGGTGTGGTGGAGTGTGGTAGATGGGGTGGTGCTTGTAGTGGAAGGAAGTGTGGTAGACGAGGGGTGGGTGGTGGTTCTTGTGGGAGGATGTACTGGGTTTCTGCATGAGAGAGAACAAACAGTGTCAGTCCATTGTCACCACATTGTTGCAGATAATGTGCTGGCTAAGTTGGCAGCTGACCTGGCCCCCGGCGTCTCAGGAACCTCTCTCCCTTGCCTTCGGATTCCCTCCCTTGCTCTGATTATCTTGCCTTTCTCTTTATCACTCTTTACCCACTCCATTTTCCTTTCCACCCATCCACGGTTTCCCTTCCCTCTTTCTGTGAGACGTTCGGGATGTGAAAGACTTGTATGAGGTTTACATAAATCATTGTTGTCGAGGCGAGATGTGAATAAAACACGCGGGGAACGAGTCACCAGTCCAGAGAGAGCGCAGCAGCAGCGTCAGCTCCGGGGCAGTGTGTTTCAGTGGGTGGTAGTGGCATCATGCCACGTCCGTGCGTGTCACACTCCAGTTCCTCTAGCCAGAGTTCCTCAAGCGAGCAGTCCTCCACCACTACCACTGTTGCTGCTGCCAGCACTTGTCCTCCTCCTGGCTTCCCAAAGTGCCTTCCCGCAAGGGGTGGTGACTCCTGCAGGGATGTCGACGACCGGAGGAGCTCTCCAGAGGCGTTCCTCCAGGCTGTAAATGATGACCAGTCGACTTCGAGGCTCTGTGAGGACTGCGCTGACAGTGCCACGTGTGGACATCCTCAGCATGCCAGCACTGACAGTGCCACATGTGGATGCCCTCAGTGTGCCAGCACTGACAGTGTCACGTGTGGATACCCTCAGCGTGCCATCACTGACAGTGCCACGTGTGGACACCCTCAGCATGCCATCACTGACAGTGCCACGTGTGGACACCCTCAGCATGCCATCACTGACAGTGCCACGTGTGGACACCCTCAGAATACCAGTAATGAGGGCGTCCCGGGCGTCTTGTATAAAGGTTCACTGGATAGCGACCGTGAAGACTCCAAGGATGATGGCTGCCAGAGTGCCAGATGTGAAGTTCTTCAGGATGTCACAGAAGAGGCGTGTGTGATGGGAGGGCAGCATCAGTCAGAGGCGTCAGAGCAGAAACAGCCAGACACGTCACGAAGGCCCGACAGCAGCTCGACGGGAGATCTTCCTGACGGTGTACTGGACGTTCCTCAGCAGACTCCGAGCAAAACTAAGCTCTCCTCTGCCCCCGTCTATCGTCGCCGCCCACACACTGCGCCCCACGCTGCCCACCACGCCCATACTGTAGCCACCAAGTGGCTCTCCAGGCAGAGCTCGCGATCTGGGCGAGGTTCACTTCTGCCCTCACACACCCAACAAGCCTCAAGGTGTGATTAAGCTACCGTAAATTTTGTATCGGTTCTCCTTAAAGCTCAGTCCTTGATGCTGTGTGGTCAGGAAAGGTCCCATGGTCTTCCCCAGTGCCTTACGTCGCCTGAGGAAGTCTGTCGACAACCATTCACTGCCACCCGTAGTTGCAACACTCAGATACGTACACGAGAAAGGCCTACATCACATACCTCTGGAGATGACCCCATGCTGCTGTTATTATTTTTAATAGTAGTAGTAGTAGTAGTAGTAGTAATAGTATGTATATATAGTGTTGATTACTGAGCTGTATAATCTGATAACAATTTGCCAGTGTATAATCTGGATGTGATAGAACACGCAAGGAAGGTCGTAGCCTCTTCTCGCGTGTTTTCTTTTGCCTTATGGTTCCTCCTTTCGTCGGGAGGCTGGCTCTGTGTCCCCTCCTCTCGTCGGGAGGGAGGTTCAGTAGCTAGGTAGTACATGGGAGACAGTCTAGCAGAGGACTTAGACTCGCCGTGTGAGCTTCCATCTGCTTAGACCTGTCTAGTTCTACCTAGATTAAGGACGATCGTTGAGCGAGTTAAGGATCGCAAAACCTGGAGGGGTTCCTAGCAGGAAGTTCATTGTAGGTGTCGTGTTGCAGGGCAACTTACTCGAATACTTCTTAATGCACCGCTGCTGAATTCATATCACACTTACCCCTCCCCATTCTCTTTCCCTCTGTCTCTCTCTCCTTCCGCTCTCACCTCTCATCCCTCGCCTTTTTGAAAACCTGTTAACCAAAGTGTTTCAGTTTCAGGTATGAAGAGTGGGTACCAGGAGTGCAATCGAAGTTTTAGCCTAGTGTAGTGAGGAGAGTGGCATTGTGCGCTGGTGGACGTTCATGCACGCGTGTGTGCGCGCGCCTGCTCTGGTGTTTGCAGTGATCACCTGCGGCACTGTTGGGGCGTGAGCGTACATGTTTTGTAAACACACAGGAGAGTGGTCTTTGTAACCTGGTCATGTCCCTCGTTGTTAAGTGTTAGGGGAAGGATGAGGGAAGACGTGGACCCGCACTCTTAGTCAATCCAGTTAGTCCTTTCTGACTTCTTTCCTCGTCCACCTTTCTACGTTGGACTCCACGTGTACCCGATTTGTGGATGTGTGTGTGTGGTTCTGGTGTTTGGGTATGTGGATGAGGCAGTGTCTGCAAATCTATCACTTGTGAATCTTATTTCCACACTGTCTTCCCGTGGACTTTGTTAAATATTCTTAGATATACTGCAAGGTATGTGTATCAGGAATACTGATATGTAATTTCAAGGCTTTCAATTTATCCGATTTTCTTGAATAACTGGTAATGTGTTTGTCTTTCCGTCCTCTGTCACCAAGGTGATATTGCAGATCTCTAATAGTGACTTACTAAGGACTTTTGCCCATCCCTTCACTATTCATGGCGAGGTCTTTTGGTACCGTTGCTTCTTTCTAAATCTGACTCCTTCAGGTGCGTTATTTCCTCAGCTTCCTTCGCCTTGAGGCTGAGCTCCGTCTTCCATAGCTGAGGAGTGTCATGGCTAGCTCCAAGTTGCCTCACAAACATCATCACTTGGCGATCTCTTGTTTTGAATATATCGTGATTACAATACATATTATATAACTTATTAGTCAGGATAGCAGTAAATTCATAATATTAATGTATTGTAAAGATAGCAGAGGGCACTGAATAAGCAAATGATTGCAGTGCTTTATAATTCACACAACTCGACTCGGCCTGTGTGATTGGTGTGATTCCCTTCCCCCCTCCCGTTGTGTCCCAGTATAGGAAGCAATATGCCCTCAGCTTCCCCAATATACTCACCTAGTTGTGGTTGCAGGGGTCGATTCAGGGCTCCTGCCCCCGCCTCTTCACTGGCCGCTACTAGGTCACTTCCTGCTCCATGAGCTTTATCATACCTCTTCTTAAAGCTATGTATGGATCCCGCCTCCACTACATCACTTCCCAGACTATTCCACTTCCTGACAACTCTGTGACTGAAGAAATACTTTCTAACATCCCTGTGTGTGGAGGGGGAGGGGAGTGTTGAAACCAATACTGAACTCTTCCAGTTCAGCACGACACATTTCGTAACCTGATGAACCAATCCCATTCTGTGCGAGTAGCAAGTAAATGTAGCTAGCTTTTGTCTCCACACTGTAACTCGTGAAGTCTAGGGTACCAGCACTGTTGTGGTACACAGTTTTGCTACAGGAAAAAAATAAATACAGATTAAGTCTGTGGTAGTCTCGGCTCCTGGTTATTCATACCTTTCGCAACAAGAAACATTGGATCGTGCGTGTCCTGTTTTTTTTTTCTGGGTTATTATTGCTGAGTCTACACGCATCGTGTGTTCACTTGATTGATTCCTGCTTTCATCGGGATAAAGTAATGTTTGAAGTGCTTTACCTATCTGGGACTTAAGGTGTTGTGATTACGGATGTGTGCTCAGCGGTTGCTGCAGGTGTTGTGATCACGGGTGTGTACTCAGCGGTTGCTGCAGGTGTTGTGATCACGGGTATGTACTCAGCGGTTGCTGCAGGTGTTGTGATCACGGGTATGTACTCAGCGGTTGCTGCAGGTGTTGTGATCACGGGTATGTACTCAGCGGTTGCTGCAGGTGTTGTGATCACGGGTGTGTACTCAGCGGTTGCTGCAGGTGTTGTGATCACGGGTATGTACTCAGCGGTTGCTGCAGGTGTTGTGATCACGGGTATGTACTCAGCGGTTGCTGCAGGTGTTGTGATCACGGGTGTGTACTCAGCGGTTGCTGCAGGTGTTGTGATCACGGGTATGTACTCAGCGGTTGCTGCAGGTGTTGTGATCACGGGTATGTACTCAGCGGTTGCTGCAGGTGTTGTGATCACGGGTATGTACTCAGCGGTTGCTGCAGGTGTTGTGATCACGGGTGTGTACTCAGCGGTTGCTGCAGGTGTTGTGATCACGGGTATGTACTCAGCGGTTGCTGCAGGTGCACGGTGGTCTGAATTTTGTGACGCATCTGTATAGCTAACCGTTGTTACAGGTGTTGTGAGTACACTGTGTGTGTGAGCAGTCAGTGTTACAGGGACGTGTTTAATGTGAGAGAGCGGGAGGGCTTGTGAGACGTGAGCACAGATGTGCGCGCTCACCCATGTCGTAACGTAAGTTTCAAAGCGCACAAGACGCATGCATGATTTGTTGAAAGTCGATGCCTTTCCACGACACTGGACACGGCAGTCGTATGATTGTAGCGGCGATGCACCCTCCCACCTCTTACCTTGTGTGCGCACGCTCGCCTAGTTACATCTGTAGGAGGGTTTGTCTCCAGCTTTTGGGCCCCGTTCCATGTTCTTTCATTTGACATGGCTTACTCCCAGCCAGCTATTTCGAGCCTGGTCATGGCTGGTTTTCAGTGTATTGCGTTAACTTCAAATATGTTTGTGTTCATTTTATCTTGATTGAAGTTATTGTTCCTCTGGTTCATTTGAACTAATTTCAATGTGTGTGCCATCACTCTCTTGCCTCCAATGTGTGTCAGTGTGTATTTTCTCTTTGGGTATCTTTTAAGTCGTTATTACAACCCAGGATTCCAAATGGCCTGTTACCCCGGGTGTAATGGGAGCAAAATAAACACAGCAGAAAAAGTTTAGACTTATATTATCCTTCACCAATTTAGAACAGCAATATGTACACTATGTACAGTGATAAGTATAGTGCACTCCACGGTAAGCAAGGCAGAAATAGTCGTGAATGTGTCTCTTCTGTTTCTCTTCGCTTCTTCATGGCTGCCAGTTCTTGCTCTCATAGATGTTCTTTATATCCACTTTAATCTTCAATTATGAAGCAGCCATCTATTCATTCTCTGAAGTCATTTGTTTTGCATACTTGATAACATGAGGGCTCCATACTGGCGCAGGATACTCGAGTTCTGTCTTAGGTATGGCTTATACAGCGATCTACATGTCTGTCCTGGTCGCTTAATAATTACACTAACCAACAATTGTTTCACTTCACGTTTAAAAACCTGTGTTTCTGGCTAATTTTTGGTCCCTTGAATTCAAATCTGCATTTAATTTTAGTCCAGCAGGTTCTGTGAAATAGCCCCCCACTGTGTGTGTGGGGGGGATTCCCCCCTTTAAATTCCTTCTAATATACCGGACACGTGTCCCTTGTGTTTACTCCCTGTATGTACGTACCTTGTGTGTCCTGACCTGACCTTTACCTCTGAAATTTAAGTTATATCCATCTCTTTTACATCAACAACAACCCCCCCCCCTCCTTGAACTGTATCTAATTTTACTTTCTCTTATACACCCCCGTAAGTATATTTTGTATATCTGTATTTTTAGATGTATTGAAATCCCAGCTTTTCTCTCCCTGATTTTCTCGTGTGTGAGTGAACATCTGTCAGAGATAGGACGACAAATGTATATTTGCATTTGCAGATACAGAAACATTTGTGTTTTTAAAGAAATCTAAGTTGTAAATTTGTATTTAATTTGTCATTGATATTTCTATTTGTTTTAATTCCTTCAAATACAGTTCAAACAGAGTACCATAATTACTTTATTTTCAGTTGTATCCAGTTTATATAAGTACCTAATATCTAAATCGTAAGCACTGTCTTGATGGGTGAACTTGTACCGAACCTGTCATGAACCTGGCGCTCTATTGTTAGTGTGTGAATGATGCAAATATATTGTTAGTCTTCCATGGTGGTAGGATATCTTCAGGTTTTCCACTCAGACATTCTGGAGATGATCCTAGTCATTACACAGTAGAATGTCGCCACTACGTCAGTAGCTGTACTCGCCTAGTTGAGGTTGCTGTGTGTGTGTGTGTGTGTGTGTGTGTGTGTGTGTGTGTGTGTGTGTGTGTGTGTGTGTGTGTGTGCGAGAATATGTGTGTGTGTGTGTGTGCGAATGTGTGTGTACGTACTCACCTAGTTGTGGTTACAGGGGTCGAGTCACAGCTCCTGGCCTCGCCTCTTCGCTGGCCGCTACTGGGTCACTCTTCCCGCTCCATGAACTTTGTGTGTGTGTTAATACTGCCAGTATTGTACAGTATTAAAAACATAACCAGCTGGTGCTAGAAGCATTTATTTGAAAAAAGTGACATGAACTGTTCAAATTTTCCTTATTATTCCACTGGAAATTTCGCTAGTGGTGGCTTAAGGAAAATTCTGCAGTGCTGTTTTTTTCAGCATAATACAAAAAATTTGTGGTAAAAAATACCTTGAGTGCCACTGTTTCATTAATCTAGCAACTTTATTGCCAAGTCAATGCTTTCCTCCTTCCTATGTATAAATTCATTTGTGTATAATATATCGTCTTTTAAGTTAATCTGCCAGAGTGTATAACTCACCGTGTCAATTCCCTTCCTCAGAGGCGGCGTGGCACTGTGTCTAAGCCCACAGGGACGCAGGAACGGGGAGGCACTGATCCGCTTCATCTCCCCAGAGCACAGAGACATGGCGCTCAAGAGACACAAGCACCATATCGGCAACCGCTACATCGAGGTGTACAAGGCTACGGGAGAAGACTTCATCAATGTCGCCGGCGGTGAGTAGGTCAACACCCGCAGCCAGCCTAGCACCAGGTGCTAGGACAACACCCCGGCATCCCCAGGGAGGCTTGAGCAGTGTTTAGATCTGATAGGACTAGTCTTTCAGGAAGTGTTGATACTATAGATCCGCTAGGAGGTAATGGTGGCTATAATGTGGAAGAATATTAGATGTTTGACTTATTACACAGTCGTCGAATTTACGTAATTATAAGTTGATAGATACAGGTACACATAACAGTTATATACAATTTAGGAGATTACAATTCTAATACATAATATGTACATGTATTTGTGGAAACAAATATTATAATAAATTAGGATAACCCTCCAAAAAATGGTCAGTCATTGACTTAGTTCATCCTGGATGATGGAAATATATTTGACTAGTCGCACAATCTTTGGATGATTACAGTTGTCCTGCATAATAATATATTTGCAAATTGTCATGGATAACTCAAGAAGAAAGTCTGACTTATTCCACTGGGGGTCCCGGGCTTGTTATCTATCTAGGCTGTAATGGCCTATGACGGTAGATTCACTCCCAGGATGAGTGATTGTTCAAGCAACTTATTACCTCGGGGGCAAAATCTAAATAAAAAGAAAAGTGGACAAGACGAAAAAGCTTTTATCACTCGAAGTCAACTTCCGGTTACGTACTTCAACGCTGAAAATTTATTCAGTTTTAAGGTTACGTCAGAAGTTGCGTTCCTGTGATTTGTTTACAGGCTATTTGTTTAAAAGCCATAACATCGCTTTTATGAAGTAAGGTCTTAGAAAGTGAGTTCGTACTAAATAATCTAATAAGATCTCATATATAGAGGAAACCCACTTAATCTTAGCCTACTACGTTTTCTCATTAACAGGTTTTTGGTCCATTTTCTATAACTAAAATTTAATATCCCCACGCATATGCTGGGAAAGTTTTATTTATCAACAAACAATAACTATATACATTAATTTTGCTTATCGGCTTTCGCTAAATAAACGTTTCGTTAATAAATGTGTACAATAACAAACTGGCGATTCATTCTGACGTATCTTTGTAGTTGTGTTGAGAATGCTGAAGCAGCTGTGTGTTACCTTCCACAACCTACACGAACATTCCCTGCTATGTTAGTCGTATACAATACCAACAAGTTGATAATTAAGACTTGTGCGATATACTTTATGGCCGGAAAGGCTATAAAGAGGCTGAAATCGAATACAGTGATTTGTTCGTCAGTTCCCTACCCATTTCTTAGGGGTCTAGTTGAGGCATCTCGAATGGTGACATGTTCCCCTGCCTTCCTGTATTGTGACTCTACCTTTGACTGGTGTGATACTTTAAATTTATCAACGGAGAAATTACTCATAGTAAGAGTTGGGCGATGGCCTCTGTATCTCCAGATGAATATATGAAACAAGATCACTTGACTCGTCTGCCTGTAATATCTTGTATAACACTTTCTGAGAAGTATGTCAGTGATATCACCTTTTTCGAACCATTTGTAAACCATACCTTATAGAAATAATGTTATTTATCTGTATAATTTGTGTTTGAAATGATTAGTCAGAAGACTGATAGTTAATGCACGGTATACCTGGTGGGTATTCCGGGGGTCGGCGCCCCCGCGGCTTGGTCCCTGACCAACGGTGGCTCTGGTTAACGCATGGTGACTCAAGTTAATTTCCACTCATTGTTGTTATTAATTCGTGATCTGTCTGGCGGTGCAGATCATTGAGGCTGCTGTCATATTCATGGAATTTATCCTAAACTTGTCTAGGCTAGAGTTCTCAGATAATGGTTATGAATGCCGAGGTTTTCCATGTAATAAATACACACGCAGCAGTGATAAACTTGATTTAGACAATTTTTCACCTGGACAACAGACTTTTTCAAATCGACAGAAATACTTGGGGATAAATAATTGTATAGGCGAAAGGAAGTATATACCTGGAGTCGCTTCCAGGGGGTCAGCACCCCCGCGGTCCAGTCCCAGACCAGGCCTCCTGGTTGTTGACCTCATTGGTCAAGATGTTAGTGCCCACCAACTGCAGTCCAGCGTATACATCACAACCCGGTTGATCAAGAACTGTTTAGAGGAACCTGTCAAGTTTCCTCTTGAAGACAGCTAGAAGGGACGGTGTGTTAAAGGACCACGAAGAATAATAATGGTTGAGATGTAAGTGTACTCGTCGCTCCCTCATTTTCATTGAAGGTATCCTGCACTATCTGCCAAGTCTTGTGTTCATAAGTAATAATTTCGGTATGGAAGTTTGGTACCAGTTCCTCCAGTATATTCAAGGTGTAGCTTATGATGTACGTTTCTCGCCTGCGTTCTAAGGAGTACAGTTCTAGGGACTTGGCGCATTCCCAGTAATTTAGGTACTTGACTGAGTTTATACGAGCTGTGAAGGTTCTCTGTTCATTTTCAAGCCCAGCAATTTCGCTTGCCTTGAAAGGGGGCCGTTAGTACACAGCAATATTCCAGCCTGGAAAAGGCAAGGTCAAGTGCGAGGTCAAATGCGGTGATAGTAGGTCAGTGTGATGATTGGTCTCGGTGATAGGCTTTATTTAACAACTGTGTTGCCAAAAGCCTAACAGTTTGTAGCAGTTGATTGAGTATATACATTTTGAAAGTGTTGAGTCTGTCTGATTATAACTGAAAATACAGGAAAGATGTTCAGTCTCTTAGCCTCGATCTACAATAAACAATAAAATATATAGGTACACATTTGTTGAGAAAAATTGTACATATTTGGTGCATCAGAGGCCAGTAGTCCCCCGCAGTCTACTGTGGGTGTTGACGGAGGCTGACGCTGCATTCTTCTGGGTTCTGCCACGCAGTGTGCTCTGTGGGGAAGTCTTGTCTTGTTACCTCTGTTTTCTTCACTATGGCTCTGTACTTGATTGGTATATTTATGGAAAAGCTCCAAACCCCGTAAGGATCGTATACCGCCTGTGGAAAATATTAACGTACATGCAAGCCTTCGATCGAACTGTTGGTGGAAGGTAGAATTGTGATTGTGGTGGCAGTGGTATCTCGTGGTCTTCGAAGAGACTTATCTAATGAACTATGTATGCGAGATAAGGGACGTAGCGGTTACAGTGAGCGGTGTTACCATCAGCAAGTCACCCTGCTGGTGTAAGACAGGTGAAGAAGGGGTGTGCACTACACCAGTTTGTTTAACGCTTGGTAATTAGGCAAAGATATATGTATGTGTGTGAAAGAGAGACTGTTAAGCTGAACAGCATGCCGGAATGATTGTAAGGGCAGCTAGGATAATCTTGTGCCTCTCCCCGTGCCCTCTGATAAGGGCAGCGATAATGGCAATGATAGGACAGAAGGTAACGCCGGGACTGTGCACCCTACCCCCTCCCCATATGTCCCGGGCACTGCTGTTAGTGTGTGCGTGTCTCTGTGTGGTAGGAGGGCTGTTGTTGTGCCCCCGACCTGAACTTCCTGACCTAGTTGTCGTGTGAGCGCCTCGCTGCCTACGTTCCAGAAGCGATGTTCTGAATGCCCAGTGACACTGAGGACGGTGGTAGGTGGCACCTACCAAAGGAACATGTGGTGGAGGCTGCAGTCGTGTCTCCACACTATGTAACACGGCTCCTACCTAGCCGCCCTCGGTAGGCCGTCATCAGAACCTGCAAAACTCCACATTGAACCTGTTCTCGTGGCGATTTGTAACTCTATGTGACTTCGGCGCGGGGCGGATTGTGTCCGGGAAAACTGATTTGCACAATCAGGAGAGGAATTTTGAGTGAGGTTGGCTGTAGTTTAGTGCCAGTAGCAGCAGCTGGGCATGTCTGTGGAGAAGAGTCAGAGAGGTCGAGGGGTGAGCCAGCACCCTCCGCCCATCCCACCAGAGACCATGTCCATGAACATTCATCTCAACATGCAACACGCAGCCATGCAGCACACCATGCGTATGATGAATGTTCTCCGTGAGTATTCGTCCACCTGAGGGCCACCAGGGCCACTACATTTTACATTTGGGAGGCAGAGGGTCACTTCACTGGGGACCACCCTGGGGACGGACACACACACACACACACACACACACACACACACACACACACACACACACACACACACACACACACACACACACACACACACACACACACACACACACACACACACACACACACACACACACACACACACCCACCCACCCACCCACCCACCCACCCTGGGGCCACACCTCGCTCACCTGCCATTGGTAACATAGGTAACAACTACTCTTTCAGAGGCCAAAAAAACGGAAAGCTGTGATTTTTAAGTATATATCAGCTTTATTTTTTAAGAATCATGATCCATACAGGTCTAACACTCCCTTGTGAATAATAATACTTTGCAATTTTTAATGTGTAATTATCTGAGTTCTGATTATCTAAGTTACAATAATTATCATACACAGTAATGGCAGCCATTTTGAAAACTTTGGATTTTCAAACGGCTTCAGGAAGAAATCCAAATATTTTTCCTTGAAGCCTTTTTATCCACTTCTCCGAGGCTATGGGTCCCACAATTTACACCAGAGGTGGACCCCATTATATATATATATATATATATATATATATATATATATATATATATATATATATATATATATATATATATATATATATATATATATAAAACTGGTCAATTAGCAAGAACTCGTTTAAAATTAAGTCTTTTCTAAAATTTTCTTTTATACGTTTAAAGATTTTTTTCATATGTTACTGTAATAATTAAAAAAAAAATATACTAGAAAACTTACTTAACCTTATTGTAACAAACTCGATTTATTTTATCCTAATCCATCTAAATATATTTTAGATAAGTTTGCAGTAATTTAATAAACAAACACAATGAAATATATGTTTTTTTTCGTTAGGTTCAGAATGATTTATGCGAAATTATTGCATACACATATTTTCGCTTGTCTTATTCGGCAAGAAGAGCTTTGCTATTTAAGCCAAAATAGCAAGTTTTACCTATTCGGCACGACACACACAGTCTGGTTCATGTAGGACCATAAATTTATTTTTTTTCTACGTCTCCCTCCCTCCTCTTGTGCCTCCTCTTCTGCCTCCTCCCTCTTCTGCCTCCTCTTCTGCCTCCTCTTCTGCCTCCTCCCTCCTCTTCTGCCTCTTCCCTCCTCTTCTGCCTCTTCCCTCTTCTGCCTCCTCTTCTGCCTCCTCCCTCCTCTTCTGCCTCCTTCCTCCTCTTCTGCCTCCTTCCTCCTCTTCTGCCTCCTCCCTCCTCTTCTGTCTCCTCCCTCCTCTTCTGCCTCCTTCCTCCTCTTCTGCCTCCTCCCTCCTCTTCTGCCTCCTCCCTCTTCTGTCTCCTTCCTCCTCTTCTGCCTCCTCCCTCTTCTGCCTCCTCCTTCCTCTTCTGCCTCCTTCCTCCTCTTCTGCCTCCTCCCTCCTCTTCTGCCTCCTCCCTCCTCTTCTGCCTCCTCCCTCCTCTTCTGCCTCCTTCCTCCTCTTCTGCCTCCTTCCTCCTCTTCTGCCTCCTTCCTCCTCTTCTGCCTCCTCCCTCCTCTTCTGCCTCCTTCCTCCTCTTCTGCATCCTTCCTCCTCTTCTGCCTCCTTCCTCCTCTTCTGCCTCCTTCCTCCTCTTCTGCCTCCTTCCTCCTCTTCTGCCTCCTCCCTCCTCTTCTGCCTCCTCCCTCCTCTTCTGCCTCCTCCCTCCTCTTCTGCCTCCTCCCTCCTCTTCTGTCTCCTCCCTCCTCTTCTGCCTCCTCCCTCCTCTTCTGCCTCCTCCCTCCTCTTCTGCCTCCTCCCTCCTCTTCTGCCTCCTCCCTCCTCTTCTGCCTCCTCCCTCCTCTTCTGCCTCCTCCCTCCTCTTCTGCCTCCTCCCTCCTCTTCTGCCTCCTTCCTCCTCTTCTGCCTCCTTCCTCCTCTTCTGCCTCCTTCCTCCTCTTCTGCCTCCTCCCTCCTCTTCTGCCTCCTCCCTCCTCTTCTGCCTCCTTCCTCCTCTTCTGCCTCCTCCCTCCTCTTCTGCCTCCTCCCTCCTCTTCTGCCTCCTCCCTCCTCTTCTGCCTCCTCCCTCCTCTTCTGCCTCCTTCCTCCTCTTCTGCCTCCTCCCTCCTCTTCTGCCTCCTCCCTCCTCTTCTGCCTCCTCCCTCCTCTTCTGCCTCCTCCCTCCTCTTCTGCCTCCTCCCTCCTCTTCTGCCTCCTTCCTCCTCTTCTGCCTCCTCCCTCCTCTTCTGCCTCCTCCCTCCTCTTCTGCCTCCTCCCTTCTCTTCTGCCTCCTCCCTTCTCTTCTGCCTCCTGCCTCCTCTTCTGCCTCCTCCCTCCTCTTCTGCCTCCTCCCTCCTCTTCTGCCTCCTCCCTCCTCTTCCTCCCCTTCCTCCTTCACCCCCTCTCCCTCCCCTTTCCCCAAGGTTGATTCCTTTTATGGATTCTAGGGGAAGGATTCCTTTCCAGGAATACGGGAAGGGAAAGACCCTTTACGCTGGTGGAGGGCTCTTGATCCAAGTAATTCAAACTAAACCTCCCCCCTCCCTCGGATCAAACCTGATTACCTCCCAGGCGCTGCTCGACCCTCGGTGATTTAAGCGCTACCCGATTACTATAATAGTAATAATAATTCTAGGTTGAAGAAATAGGTATTTTAGTGGGGGGGGGGAGAAGTAGAGAGGGGATACAGTGTTGTAGTTCTGGGGAGAATATAGATGTGTCATTGAGATGTAGAATGCAGCAATTGTTGGAGATAAGGTTGTGTGTGGGAGGGGTGAATGTTGAAGGTAAGGTGTGTATGGGGGGGTGAATGTTGAAGGTAAGGTGTGTATGGGGGGGGTGAATGTTGAAGGTAAGGTGTGTATGGGTGGGGTGAATGTTGAAGGTAAGGTGTGTATGGGGGGGTGAATGTTGAAGGTAAGGTGTGTATGGGGGGGTGAATGTTGAAGGTAAGGTGTGTATGGGAGGGGTGAATGTTGAAGGTAAGGTGTGTATGGGGGGGTGAATGTTGAAGGTAAGGTGTGTATGGGGGGGTGAATGTTGAAGGTAAGGTGTGTATGGGGGGGGTGAATGTTGAAGGTAAGGTGTGTGTGGGAGGGGTGAATGTTGAAGGTAAGGTGTGTATGGGGGGGTGAATGTTGAAGGTAAGGTGTGTATGGGGGGGGTGAATGTTGAAGGTAAGGTGTGTATGGGGGTGAATATTGAAGGTAAGGTGTGTATGGGGGTGAATGTTGAAGGTAAGGTGTGTGTGGAGCAGTAATAGTGAAGAAGTTAGTGTCGGGGGGGGAGGGGGGTAAGGAGGGGTAACTTAGTGTGATGGGTGGTCGTGGCGACTAATGGTTCACACTGACGGTATCTCGTTATCAAGCAGAACTAGACTCCCTGATAATGTGTGTTGATAACGCAATATACACGGGAGACACTAAGAGCCTCGTCTCTTATTTGATAAGAGTTCAACACAAGTTTGTAACCTTAAGACTCTCAAGTCGTTGAATAAGGATTTAAAGCCAGGTTTGAACTTTGTCTCGTGAACCATTCTTGGTGGTTCATCGTGAGCTAGGGACACTCTTAGGGAGGTAGGGACACTCTTAGGGAGGTAGGGACACTCTTAGGGAGGTAGGGACACACTTAGGGAGGTAGGGACACTCTTAGGGAGGTAGGGACACTCTTAGGGAGGTAGGGACACTCTTAGGGAGGTAGGGACACTCTTAGGGAGGTAGGGACACTCTTAGTGAGGTAGGAACACACGTGGACCCTCACGTGTCATTGCAGCTTTCGCTGCCTCTCTCTGCCATTAAAAATGAAACCTAAACGTTCTCGCATCGTTTTGACGTAATTTGAGGTTAATTTACGTTCCCTAACTTCGAATAGTAAGAGATTTTTTTTTTCCGAAGGCGAGAGGGCATCAACGTAGCGAAGTGCAAGGAGTGCGAGTGCAAGAGCCCACGTCTTTTTCTGGGAGAGTTGAGTTGGTCATTGTGATGAAGTGGTGGCTGTTTACCGCGGTGTGCGATAACCGAGTCTTGTGTATCATTTCGCCAGCCAGTGGCTTCTTCAGTCCAGGCTTGAGGGACTGTCTACCTCAGACTCCTCCTCATCTTCCTCGTATCTCTGCATTGGACTGAAGATGCCACTGGCTAACGAGAAGTTACCAGAATAAAGTTACCTAAATGTTGCACAAGTGTCTCGTTTATCAAATTTCCTGTGTGGTAAACCGTTTATTCACAGCTTAACGTGTGCCTGATACGTTGAGCTTGTCGGGGAGCGAAACGTTTGGCTGCACCGAGGACCGTTGTGTTGGGAACTTTTCTTTAAAAGAACATTGAGCTGAATCATTGGACATTGTAGTTAGGCTGTAGACGCTAAAAAAAAAAAAACGAAAACCTAAACTATCGTTGAACTGGATGAGGGAAAAGTTGCTGTTGACCTGGAAAACGTTTAGGTGAGAGCGCTTGTTTCCACATTGTAGCTATCATGAAGGCGTACAAGATTGGCTAAAATCATAACTTTAAAAGAGGTGGACCGGTAAGCCAGTGGAAGGCCTCGGTCAGATGGCCGAAAGCTCCACCGGCGGGTTATAATGACTAAGACCCCGTGTCAAGAGACGCTTGTCCTGTTTCCTGACGAATGTTACCTAACCTAGCAATGAAGGTGATGTTTTTATCTAGCCATGGCAAGGAGAGTTATATTTCAGTTATTTTTTTTTTCTATGGTGATATGAGCGCGCAGACGCGTTCCAACTTGGTATTGAAATCACGAATCACTCGATTAGTGTACTTTCGTCTCTCAAGTCGTGCAATCTTTTAATTTCAGAATTATGATCATGATTTATTCTGAGGATTATAATGTTTTTCCCTTAATTAATTTATATATATATATATATATATATATATATATATATATATATATATATATATATATATATATATATATATATATATATATATATACGTACATATACACACAGTACTGGTTGTGTCTTAAGACTACAAGGATTAAGATCCCTGATGTTTTCCATTTGATCGAAAGAAAAAATGTACAAGTTGGAAATAAAACTGGACCACGTTTCGGTCTGGCCTGGCCTGGCCCATTTGCCAGGTCCCATGTCCAGGAGGGACCGAAGCGTCTAAGAGTTTCGTTTTCCAGTTTGTGGGCACATTGGGACGGGTTGAATTTTAGTTAGCTTATATAGGGAAAAGTGTGTGTCAGGTACACATAGGTGTATACTAAGACACATGTGTAGTGCTAGAATATTTATTGAAAGAGAAGCTTCGCTCTAGGGAGCTTTTTCAATCCGTTGTTTACCGTATTCTCCGGCATATAAGACGCACGAGAATATAGGACATGTATAAGATGATATTTCCAAGCAGTCGTAAAGTAACGTAACGTAAACAACTGCTAAAGCATAACCCTAAAGCCTACCTTTAATCCTGACCTTGAGCATATTAGGCGCAGAGTGATTTTCAAAGACTTTTTTTTAGGGGGGGGGGAAGAAGTTGCGCCTTATATGCCGGAAATACGGTAAGTTTCAAGAAAGCTTCTCGGGCGAAATGTTACCTCGATAAATCTCCTGGTACTAAATGTGTCTTTAGTTAATTTTCCTCCCCTGGGGTGCCGGGAACGAGATCATTGTCTGATCTCAAATCTTTACAATCATATGTACGTACATTCCTAGAAAGGTTCAGCTCTCCTAGAGTGAGCTCTTCTTACACTAGATTTGTTTTCTTTCCTAGGCAGCAACAATGAGGCCCAGACCTTCCTGTCCAGAGGAGGTCAGGTCATCATCAGGATGAGAGGGCTTCCCTACGACTGTACTCCCAAGCAAGTGGTGAGTGCGCCAGCCCCCACCCCACCTCCCTCACACTGCCTTGCCACTATCTCCACATGCAGGGGATGGCCGGTTGACATCCCAGACTCAGAGAGAGAGAGAGAGAGAGAGAGAGACTGACTGAGAAACAGAGAGAGACTTAAGTGGTTGGTTGATTGAGATTACCTATATTTAGATACACGAACTTCTTGTGTGCCATCTACCACACTGGAATATTTTCCATTGCATGCCTCTTGTTGTTTCCGTTAATGGTGCCCCAAAAGTTCTTTTTTTGTCTTTACTTTTATAGACGTCAAGGAAGTTATTCTTATATTTCATCCTCTTGCAACGAGGACCTTTCTAGTGCCTTTATTCTTGCAACAAGAACCTCTCCAGTGCCTTTATTCTTGCAAAGAGGACTTTCCAGTGCCTTCTTGCAACGAGGACAGTTCCAGTTCCTTTATTCTTGCAACGAGGACCTCTCCAGTGCCTTTATTCTTGCAACGAGAACTTTCCAGTGCCTTCAGTCTTGCACTCGTTAACAAACATTTTAACACCTCAGTGTATACTAATGGAGATTTTGATAAAAGTTGAAGATGTCTGTGGTAATCAGTGTTATTCTGGAATGATTTCTGAACGTCATGTAACGTGTCATGGCTAACATTATGTTACCTTTATGACGTTTAATGATTTGAGTGAATTTTTTTTCATGGCTAATATTTCACTCTGAATGAGACATTATCTGATAAAAATTAACATAAATGGGGATTTATGGAAATTAGTGTTCACGATCACCATCATACTTTTCAGTTATTTTCCCTTCTTATTCTTTCTTCCTCTTTGTTTATCCTTCATTCTCTTATTATTCATCCTTTTTCCTTATCCCCCCTCCTCCTTTGTCTCCTTTTCTCCCTTCTCTCCTTTTCTCCCTTCTCTCTTCTCCTTTGTTACCTTCATTCTCAATTTCACACTGTCTTCATTACTTTTCATTTCTCTGGTGGACACGGTGGCCGAAATTATGGAGAATATTAGAGCCAAAGCGTCCGTAGCTCAGTGGCTTCTGCAACCGAAAGGGCTCAGGTTAGATTTCCAGGCGAGAAGGAAGTCTCCATTCACCTGAATAGAGAGAAAAACACAGGCTACAAAAGGAGCTTTTACCGAGATAACGCTTCACTCGGTATCGAGCTTCGTCATACAGATGTTACAGTTAACACGCCTGTGTAACCTCTGTATGGCTTGATTAAGATCCACACAGAGCGAAACGTTGTCATAGTGAAAGCTTGTTCTGTGGTCTATGAGTTATTATTTATACCTGCTGCCCCCTAACCAACCACCGGTAAATATGAACGTTGGTGATAGTCGGCTGTTCTGAGTCTCATCCTGTGGAAGTGTATTCAAGAACGCAACTTAAATAAGCCACATGTCTTTCTTGGGTTATGAGTCCCATTGGGTTAGAGACCCCAAGTTCTTCCCTGTGACTGCCTGCCACCACTCCACACTTATAGCACAGCTTATAAAGTAAATAGTTAAGCTACATAACACGGCTACTAACTGGTGAAGATCTTGCGCAGTGCCGATAAGTTGATGAATAAAAAAAGAGGTGCAATATTTGAGTATAGTAACGTGTTGCACGTGTCTTAGTCATCAACTGGTGAAGAGCATTCTTCTGGTGAATACTCTAGTGGTGTGTGGCACTCGTGTTATTCTCTACGGTGATTTTTTTTTTTCAGGAGGCAAGTATAGGTCATCGCCAGAGTCTTTGAGTCACTCTTCTGCCTCAGATTGCCTCTTTTGCTCCCAATTTCACCATGATTACTTTTTTTTCGGCCTGAGATTTGATCCCTGGACCTCGGTGATGAGGGCTCTCTCTAGTCACTAAGCTAAGGTAGACTAGCAAATATTAGTGTGTGAAACACTGGAGGATTTCTCCGCACAGTGTTTGACCCTACAAGCTCCCAGACGAGATTGGAGTGTTCCTCCATTCTTATGTTTTTATAATTTCTCTAGCCTGTTAGTCTTGTTTCCTGCAGTCCTTCCTCTTCATCGTGGTGTGTGTGTGTGTGTGTGTGTGTGTGTGTGTGTGTGTGTGTGTGTGTGTGTGTGTAAGAGATTGGGAGTCAATGTGCAGCCCCCCGTCCCACCCCAGCACTGTCTTAATCACCAGTCACAAACACTTAAGATGGTGTCCTCCCGTGATAGCTCAGAAGCGCTACCAACCCCTTCGCTGTGACTGTGTCGGCTTCACTACTGTCATCGTCACTGCTGTCGTCATCACTGCTGTCGCCGTCACTGCTGTCGTCGTCACTATCACTGTTATTAATTTGTGACTCAATGTATCATCATCCTGTAGTGGAAGAATGCATGCATCCCCATCAACCACTCTCCTAATACCACCTTCGTCTCACCCACCACCATCCTTGTCTTCTCCGTTACCTCTATCATCACACCTCAAACTCTCCGTTAACCATCACTTTCATACTCTATTGTAACACCCACTACTACCACCGCCATCTTCCATACTACTACATAGACACAAACTCCCATAACCTTCCCGTTCTCACTACTAATCGTCACCTTTACCAACAAACCCCAACATCCCATTACCTCCTCATCCAAATCTTGTCAAAACTTATATTCCTCTTCCCCCCCATCCTGCCGCAGGTGGAGTTCTTCGAGTCTGGTGAGAACGGGTGTCAGATTCTGGACAGTGAGGATGGTGTGCTCTTCGTTAGGAAACCTGATGGGCGGGCCACCGGGGACGCCTTCGTGCTCTTCAGCTCGGAGGAAGACAGCACCCGGGCGCTGGGCAAGCACAGGGAGATCATCGGCTCAAGATACATCGAACTCTTCCGCTCGACCACAGCGGAGGTGCAACAGGTGAGGGAGCAGGTGTGGATGACCGAGGTTGTTTCTTATGTGGGGGATCGGGGGGGAAGGGGGTTACCGTGTCAGTGACATGTCAATGAATAACAAAAAAAGGAATAATACCTTGACTGGAACGGTACACAAATAACCCGCGCATAGAAGAGAGGAGCTTACGACGACGTTTCGGTTCGACTTGGACCATTTACAAAGTCACACAATGTGACTTGGTAAATGGTCCAAGTCGGACCGAAACGTCGTCGTAAGCTCCTCTCTTCTATGTGCGGGTTATTTGTGTAACATGTCAATGGTATGTAAATAAGAGTCCGTTACCTAGTGTCACAGCTTAGGAATGTGACAGTTGAATTTGAGTCGCTAATACTAGCTGGTGGTTTCACATAATTCGATCTTCATCAGGAATCTAATTACACCAAACAATGTTGGATCCATTCACTGAGCATTTTTAATATCCTCTGCACAAAATGGAGGATCGACTACATCACCAGTATGATGAGACGAGGTATCTTCAACCACGTTCGACTTGCCAAGCAAGTGTGGGATGCAAGGATTGAATTCCTGTATTGTCAGACTCGCTCTCTAATCGTTCAGTAGATTGTTCTGGAACAAATGAATTAGTGTTGCTTGATCTGTCTAGACATGAATTGGATGCTGGTAGATATCATGGAAATGTTTTAAAGCCCAAACATTGGCTAACACTATTTGCTCAATTACAACCTTGGTTAAGACTTTACTAGCAAATTCAAATGGGTGTTAAACTTGCCATCAGTCCTTTATGCTAGGACGGGGCCTATGCTAGTAACACTAGTGTCTGTTGTTAGAAAGGTTTTTCAAAATCAGGAAACATTAATACAGGAGCAGAAGTTAACTTGTCTTCTAATGTCTGAAATGTTCTTTCTTGACAGAAGGTCCAAATGAAAGTATCATCTTTCTTAATTCGGTTGATGGAGCAGAAATGGAAGAAAAATTTGCAGTGAAGGTTCTGTAGAAACCTGTTGAACCCATAAATCAGCAATTTTTGGTATTGGAAAATTTTGTACAGCTGTTACTTCAGAAATTTGATATCTGACCTGAGGCATTGACCTTCTTAGAGCTTTATTTTTAAGTTAGCTTCTTCAGGCTGACCAAGTGCCAAATCTTGAGATGTGTTTCCATGTCTTTTGACATGATTGTTATCTAAGTACACCATAAGGGCATTGCCCACGAAGCTTCTAAAAGTATTTGTCATTAACTTTGAAAATGGGGTAGATGAGCGTAATCCAAATGCCATTTTGAGGAAATGATAATGACCTGTAGGGGTGGAGAAGGCTGTTAACACTTGGCTGTCCTCATGGAGAAGGACTTGCCAAAGCCCTAGGATGGAGAAAACTTTATTAACACCTATAATGTGTAACAAGTCACCGGGAACAGGTAGTGAGGAAAAGATCTGAAATTGCTTTAACATTCAGCTTCCAGAAATCAATCACCTGATGCAAAATATCTTGGGTACTAAAATCATAGGCGCATTTGAGGGTAAATTGCTGAGTGATGACACTATTATCAAGCAGCTGGTTGAATGAGACTTCTGCTATTGCTACCTGAGAATGTAGTAAATACGTTAGCAGGTATGTAAATAGGTCTAGTACCAGGCTCTAAGTGGAATGTGGTGTAATATTCAATTTGTTAAATACATCATCTTGCCTGACAATACTAGCTTTATATATGTTCAGTACTTGTAAAAGATCTGTGACTACACCTGGGAAGTCAGTTGGGACTTTTTTCCTCCCACTGGTGGGAAAGATTCTTCCTGGTAGTGCAAGAACATGAAGATACACAAGATCTAGAAACCAGGACCTTAAAAAATAAAGGGTTGACAGGAGTACATTTACATTTTATATTTTTGAGACAGTATGGGATGGAGCGTGTGTGTGTGGAGGGGGGGGGAGATGAATTTAAAACGTCTGTGATATTGCCTTGCAGTCCTCTAAAAGTTAGGGAATTCTGACCTTCGTAGGGAAATTCATGAAATCTCCTCAAACATCTTCGACAAATGATTAGTCATTTATAACACATTATTGGGGAAGAGCTAAACCCGTATCGAACATGTACCTGGGGAATTGGGGGGTTATCAGGTTTGAAAAAAAAAAAAAGAATCGACACTGTAGTTCGTTTCTTCAGCTGTCAGCTCTTGAAAGGTATTTATAATAGTTGTGGAAGTAAAGAGAGAGTTTCATAATGGTGGTGGTAATCTCTGCTGTCTCACGTATTGTCGTTGTCCTCAAGAGCTGATAACCTCCACGAGTGGTTAGTAGACAAGACCAGGATAAGAAACTCCCGTCCTCTCCCAAGGCTGAGTCTTGTACAAGTAGCGTGTATCACAGCCACTCTGGCACCTTCACCAATCTTTCGTTAGCTAATCCCATCAGTGCACGCACACTGGTGGATCTTTTACTCTGATTAACTGAGTTACATAATCTTTATCTTCTCTAGTTACGACGCCCAAGGTTATTAGGCTGTTACTTTAGTCTCTCTCATTGCCCAGTTGCTTTACCTTCAAGACTTGTTGACGAACTCTGATCCTTCTCCAGTTTCTGTAAATACTTTATCAAATCTTTGCTCTCTCTTAAAATAGCAAATTTCCATGACTTAAAACAGAAAATGAGAGTTCTTCAGTGACTGTTTTAACAAATTCCATAACTGTTTTAACAGAGAAAGAGTTCTTGCATGACTGTTTTAATATTGCAACACAATATTCCTCAAAGACTTGTTAAGTTATACCATGAAGTAAGGAAAGATCCTGAACTTCACCTTACGAAACAAAAATGTGATAGTAATTGTGGACAAGGTAGATTATAGTGGAAAAAATGAACATGTTATTAGAAGACGGAGGAACTTAAACTTATACTTGACTGCATCGTTACTTTAAATAAATAATAACAGGTTGTTTATGTAAGGTGTTACGACTGACTCTCAGGTACCCCACACTTTTGAGAGAGAGAAAACTTCAGATGAAGCCTCACTTCGTCCTGGCTCGTTATCAGGTCACTGGACTTAGTGACGTTGTGTAGAAATGTCCTCTTCAAATGGGCGTAATTTGTTTAAGGCTTCCAGCTTCGGTATTGTGAATTTTATTCATTATGAGAATATATATTTACATTTGTTGACCTTCGATGTCAAAAAAAAAAATGGACTAACTTTGTACTGTACTTATTTCCATGCTTATCTGGGCGCAGCGCTGACCGTAAGTACCCGAGTTATGTATGTTGATCTCTGGTATATGTAACACCTGAGCACCACAGCCGATTTGTAATCTCAGGATCACTAGTTCGTGGGTTCTCGATCCCAAACACTCCACTGAATCTTTTTCGGTGTTTTGGATGCATGTGTGGGACGTTCACCCTACACTTGAATGTTTCTAGACACGTGAGGGGGAATTATAACCCCTACAGTTTAACATGTATCTTGATACATGTGTGGGAGATACATCTCACCAGTTGAGATCATATCTGGGTACGTATACCTGGATGCAGAACCAAGCCACATGGGGATGTAAATCTATACCTCCAGATCTTTCTCACTCGCGTGCGCCGTCAGGAGCTATGCAGTGTCGCAAGACAGCAACACATAGGAGGGGGAAATTTACTGAGGCAAGGCAGAAAGCATCAGAGAATTCCCCCTCCTGTCTGTTCCTGTCTTGGAACATTGCATAGCTCCTGACGACGCACGAGTGTGCCAAAGATCCAGCGTTAAAGACTTCCATCCCTATGTGGCTTGTTGTGCACACATAAATGTGTCACCTTGCATGTTTCATTCTTCATTTATCAAATTTTCTTGTATGCTCCAGTATTTAGTGATTTTTATGGTTAAATATTCGCAGTCTGATTTCATTAAATACGATTTTTTTTTGTCCTGATTACTTTTGTTCAGAAATAATTTGTAGTAAATAATTTACGCCAACTCTGACATTTTAGTGTATTGTACCTAAAATTTTAAAATGTAAAAAAAAAAAAAAATGGTGCCCAGATACCTAAAGTCAGTGCCGGATCAGCCGGGCTGTGGCTCGTACGTCGGACTGCGTGCGGCCAGCAGTAACAGCCTAGTTGATCAGGCCCTGATCCATCGGGAGGCCTGGTCATGGACCGGGCCGCGGGGGCGTTGATCCCCGGAATAACCTCCAGGTAACCTCCGAAATGTCGAAATTTACAGTAAAGCAAAAATAAAGACAGATGTTTCGTATGAGATGTTCACATTTTGTTGTTCTAAAATTTTAGGCAGATATATTGGACGTGCATACGAGTGGGCGAGTTGGACCTGCCCAACTTGGATCAGTAGGCCCTCAGCAGTGCTCCTCCTTTCTTACGTTCTCACGAAGCCTGAGTTTAGGTGACACATTAAACTTGTCTTGGGCGATACTGCCGTCAACGACACAGACTAAACGAGCCTTCAAGATTGTCTTTAGTTACTGAGCGAGTCACCGTGTGACTGAGCGAGTCACCGTGTGACTGAGCGAGTCACCGTGTGACTGAGCGAGTCACCGTGTGACTGAGCGAGTCACCGTGTGACTGAGCGAGTCACCGTGTGACTGAGCGAGTCACCGTGTGACTGAGCGAGTCACCGTGTGACTGAGCGAGTCACCGTGTGACTGAGCGAGTCACCGTGTGACTGAGCGAGTCACCGTGTGACTGAGCGAGTCACCGTGTGACTGAGCGAGTCACCGTGTGACTGAGCGAGTCACCGTGTGACTGAGCGAGTCACCGTGTGACTGAGCGAGTCACCGTGTGACTGAGCGAGTCACCGTGTGACTGAGCGAGTCACCGTGTGACTGAGCGAGTCACCGTGTGACTGAGCGAGTCACCGTGTGACTGAGCGAGTCACCGTGTGACTGAGCGAGTCACCGTGTGACTGAGCGAGTCACCGTGTGACTGAGCGAGTCACCGTGTGACTGAGCGAGTCACCGTGTGACTGAGCGAGTCACCGTGTGACTGAGCGAGTCACCGTGTGACTGAGCGAGTCACCGTGTGACTGAGCGAGTCACCGTGTGACTGAGCGAGTCACCGTGTGACTGAGCGAGTCACCGTGTGACTGAGCGAGTCACCGTGTGACTGAGCGAGTCACCGTGTGACTGAGCGAGTCACCGTGTGACTGAGCGAGTCACCGTGTGACTGAGCGAGTCACCGTGTGACCGAGAGAGTCAGCTAACTTTTACCTGATAAATCAATTAAGGAGAACACACAGGTGTGGGGGAAGACTGACTTGTTATGCAGGTGTGGGGAAAGACTGGCTTGTTATGCAGGTGTGGGGAAAGACTGGCTTGTTATGCAGGTGTGGGGGAAGACTGACTTGTTGTGCAGGTGTGGGGAAAGACTGGCTTGTTATGCAGGTGTGGGGAAAGACTGACTTGTTGTGCAGGTGTGGGGAAAGACTGGCTTGTTATGCAGGTGTGGGGGAAGACTGGCTTGTTGTGCAGGTGTGGGGAAAGACTGACTTGTTATGCAGGTGTGGGGAAAGACTGGCTTGTTATGCAGGTGTGGGGAAAGACTGGCTTGTTATGCAGGTGTGGGGGAAGACTGGCTTGTTGTGCAGGTGTGGGGGAAGACTGACTTGTTATGCAGGTGTGGGGGAAGACTGACTTGTTAGGCAGGTGTGGGGAAAGACTGGCTAGTTATGCAGGTGTGGGGGAAGACTGACTTGTTATGCAGGTGTGGGGAAAGACTGGCTTGTTATGCAGGTGTGGGGAAAGACTGGCTTGTTGTGCAGGTGTGGGGAAAGACTGGCTTGTTGTGCAGGTGTGGGGAAAGACTGGCTTGTTATGCAGGTGTGGGGGAAGACTGACTTGTTATGCAGGTGTGGGGAAAGACTGGCTTGTTGTGCAGGTGTGGGGAAAGACTGGCTTGTTGTGCAGGTGTGGGGAAAGACTGGCTTGTTGTGCAGGCGTGGGGGAAGACTGGCTTGTTATGCAGGTGTGGGGAAAGACTGGCTTGTTGTGCAGGTGTGGGGAAAGACTGGCTTGTTGTGCAGGTGTGGGGAAAGACTGGCTTGTTATGCAGGTGTGGGGGAAGACTGGCTTGTTATGCAGGTGTGGGGGAAGACTGGCTTGTTATGCAGGTGTGTGGGAAGACTGGCTTGTTGTGCAGGTGTGGGGGAAGACTGACTTGTTGTGCAGGTGTGGGGGAAGACTGACTTGTTATGCAGGTGTGGGGGAAGACTGACTTGTTAGGCAGGTGTGGGGAAAGACTGGCTTGTTATGCAGGTGTGGGGAAAGACTGACTTGTTATGCAGGTGCGTGGGAAGACTGGCTTGTTATGCAGGTGTGTGGGAAGACTGGCTTGTTATGCAGGTGTGGGGAAAGACTGGCTTGTTATGCAGGTGTGGGGAAAGACTGGCTTGTTATGCAGGTGTGGGGAAAGACTGGCTTGTTATGCAGGTGTGGGGAAAGACTGGCTTGTTATGCAGGTGTGGGGAAAGACTGGCTTGTTATGCAGGTGTGGGGAAAGACTGGCTTGTTATGCAGGTGTGGGGAAAGATTGGCTTGTTATGCAGGTGTGGGGAAAGACTGGCTTGTTATGCAGGTGTGGGGGAAGACTGGCTTGTTATGCAGGTGTGGGGAAAGACTGGCTTGTTATGCAGGTGTGGGGAAAGACTGGCTTGTTATGCAGGTGTGGGGGAAGACTGGCTTGTTATGCAGGTGTGGGGGAAGACTGACTTGTTATGCAGGTGTGGGGAAAGACTGGCTTGTTATGCAGGTGTGGGGAAAGACTGGCTTGTTATGCAGGTGTGGGGGAAGACTGGCTTGTTATGCAGGTGTGGGGAAAGACTGGCTTGTTATGCAGGTGTGGGGAAAGACTGGCTTGTTGTGCAGGTGTGGGGGAAGACTGACTTGTTGTGCAGGTGTGGGGGAAGACTGACTTGTTATGCAGGTGTGGTGGAAGACTGGCTTGTTATGCAGGTGTGGGGAAAAACTGGCTTGTTATGCAGGTGTGGGGAAAAACTGGCTTGTTATGCAGGTGTGTGGGAAGACTGGCTTGTTATACAGGTGAGGGGAAAGACTGGCTTGTTATGCAGGTGTGTGGGAAGACTGGCTTGTTATGCAGGTGTAGGGGAAGACTGGCTTGTTATGCAGGTGTGTGGGAAGACTGGCTTGTTATACAGGTGAGGGGAAAGACTGGCTTGTTATGCAGGTGTGGGGGAAGACTGGCTTGTTATGCAGGTGTGTGGGAAGACTGGCTTGTTATACAGGTGAGGGGAAAGACTGGCTTGTTATGCAGGTGTAGAGGAAGACTGGCTTGTTATGCAGGTGTAGGGGAAGACTGGCTTGTTATGCAGGTGTGGGGAAAGACTGGCTTGTTATGCAGGTGTGGGGGATGACTGGCTTGTTATACAGGTGAGGGGAAAGACTGGCTTGTTATGCAGGTGTAGGGGAAGACTGGCTTGTTATGCAGGTGTAGGGGAAGACTGGCTTGTTATGCAGGTGTGGGGAAAGACTGGCTTGTTATGCAGGTGTGGGGAAAAACTGGCTTGTTATGCAGGTGTAGGGGAAGACTGGCTTGTTATGCAGGTGTAGGGGAAGACTGGCTTGTTATGCAGGTGTGGGGAAAGACTGGCTTGTTATGCAGGTGTGGGGAAAAACTGGCTTGTTATGCAGGTGTGGGGAAAGACTGGCTTGTTATGCAGGTGTGGGGAAAGACTGGCTTGTTATGCAGGTGTGGGGAAAGACTGGCTTGTTATGCAGGTGTGGGGAAAGATTGGCTTGTTATGCAGGTGTGGGGAAAGACTGGCTTGTTATGCAGGTGTGGGGAAAGACTGGCTTGTTATGCAGGTGTGGGGGAAGACTGGCTTGTTATGCAGGTGTGGGGGAAGACTGACTTGTTATGCAGGTGTGGGGAAAGACTGGCTTGTTATGCAGGTGTGGGGAAAGACTGGCTTGTTATGCAGGTGTGGGGGAAGACTGGCTTGTTATGCAGGTGTGGGGAAAGACTGGCTTGTTGTGCAGGTGTGGGGGAAGACTGACTTGTTGTGCAGGTGTGGGGGAAGACTGACTTGTTATGCAGGTGTGGTGGAAGACTGGCTTGTTATGCAGGTGTGGGGAAAAACTGGCTTGTTATGCAGGTGTGGGGAAAAACTGGCTTGTTATGCAGGTGTGTGGGAAGACTGGCTTGTTATACAGGTGAGGGGAAAGACTGGCTTGTTATGCAGGTGTGTGGGAAGACTGGCTTGTTATGCAGGTGTAGGGGAAGACTGGCTTGTTATGCAGGTGTGTGGGAAGACTGGCTTGTTATACAGGTGTGGGGGAAGACTGGCTTGTTATGCAGGTGTGGGGGAAGACTGGCTTGTTATGCAGGTGTGGGGGAAGACTGGCTTGTTATGCAGGTGTGTGGGAAGACTGGCTTGTTATACAGGTGAGGGGAAAGACTGGCTTGTTATGCAGGTGTAGGGGAAGACTGGCTTATGCAGGTGTAGGGGAAGACTGGCTTGTTATGCAGGTGTGGGGAAAGACTGGCTTGTTATGCAGGTGTGGGGGATGACTGGCTTGTTATGCAGGTGTAGGGGAAGACTGGCTTGTTATGCAGGTGTAGGGGAAGACTGGCTTGTTATGCAGGTGTAGGGGAAGACTGGCTTGTTATGCAGGTGTGGGGAAAGACTGGCTTGTTATGCAGGTGTGGGGAAAAACTGGCTTGTTATGCAGGTGTAGGGGAAGACTGGCTTGTTATGCAGGTGTAGGGGAAGACTGGCTTGTTATGCAGGTGTGGGGAAAGACTGGCTTGTTATGCAGGTGTGGGGAAAAACTGGCTTGTTATGCAGGTGTGGGGAAAAACTGGCTTGTTATGCAGGTGTAGGGGAAGACTGGCTTGTTATGCAGGTTTGGGGGATGACTGGCTTGTTATGCAGCTGTGGGGGATGACTGGCTTGTTATGCAGGTGTGGTGGAAGGCTGGCTTGTTATGCAGGTGTGGGGGAGGACTGGCTTGTTATGCAGGTGTGGGGGAGGACTGGCTTGTTATGCAGGTGTGGGGGAGGTTACCTGGAGGTTATTCCGGGGATCAACGCCCCCGCGGCCCGGTCCATGACCAGGCCTCCCGATGGATCAGGGCCTGATCAACTAGGCTGTTACTGCTGGCCGCACGCAGTCCAACGTACGAGCCACAGCCCGGCTGACCCGGCACTGACTTTAGGTATCTGTCCAGCTCTCTCTTGAAGGCAGCCAGGGGTTTATTGGCAATTCCCCTAATGCTTGATGGGAGGCTGTTGAACAGTTTTGGGCCCCGGACACTTATGGTGTTTTCCCTTAGTGTACCAAGGACTGGCTTGCTATGCAGGTGTGGTGGAAGACTGGCTTGTTATGCAGGTGTGGGGGAGGACTGGCTTGTTATGCAGGTGTGGTGGAAGACTGGCTTGTTATGCAGGTGTGGGGGAGGACTGGCTTGTTATGCAGGTGTGGGGGAGGACTGGCTTGTTATGCAGGTGTGGGGGAGGACTGGCTTGTTATGCAGGTGTGGCTTGTTATGCAGGTGTGGGGGAGGACTGGCTTGTTATGCAGGTGTGGGGAAGAACTGGCTTGTTATGCAGGTGTGGTGGAAGACTGGCTTGTTATGCAGGTGTGGGGGAGGACTGGCTTGTTATGCAGGTGTGGCTTATGCAGGTGTGGTTAAGAACTGGCTTGTTATGCAGGTGTGGGGGAGGACTGGCTTGTTATGCAGGTGTGGCTTGTTATGCAGGTGTAGGGGAGGACTGGCTTGTTATGCAGGTGTGGCTTGTTATGCAGGTGTGGGGAAGAACTGGCTTGTTATGCAGGTGTGGCTTGTTATGCAGGTGTGGGGGAGGACTGGCTTGTTATGCAGGTGTGGCTTGTTATGCAGGTGTGGGGGAAGACTGGCTTGTTATGCAGGTGTGGGGGAAGACTGGCTTGTTATACAGGTGTAGGGGAAGACTGACTTGTTGTGCAGGTGTGGGGGAAGACTGGCTTGTTGTGCAGGTGTGGGGGAAGACTGGCTTGTTGTGCAGGTGTGGGGAAAGACTGGCTTGTTGTGCAGGTGTGGGGAAAGACTGGCTTGTTATGCAGGTGTGGGGGAAGACTGGCTTGTTATGCAGGTGTGGGGGAAGACTGGCTTGTTGTGCAGGTGTGGGGAAAGACTGGCTTGTTATGCAGGTGTGGGGAAAAACTGGCTTGTTGTGCAGGTGTGGGGGAAGACTGGCTTGTTATGCAGGTGTAGGGGAAGACTGGCTTGTTATGCAGGTGTGGGTAAAGACTGGCTTGTTATGCAGGTGTGGGGAAAAACTGGCTTGTTGTGCAGGTGTGGGGGAAGACTGGCTTGTTATGCAGGTGTAGGGGAAGACTGGCTTGTTATGCAGGTGTGGTGGAAGGTTGGCTTGTTATGCAGGTGTGGGGGAGGACTGGCTTGTTATGCAGGTGTGGGGGAGGACTGGCTTGTTATGCAGGTGTGGGGGAGGTTACCTGGAGGTTATTCCGGGGATCAACGCCCCCGCGGCCCGGTCCATGACCAGGCCTCCCGATGGATCAGGGCCTGATCAACTAGGCTGTTACTGCTGGCCGCACGCAGTCCAACGTACGAGCCACAGCCCGGCTGATCCGGCACTGACTTTAGGTATCTGTCCAGCTCTCTCTTGAAGGCAGCCAGGGGTTTATTGGTAATTCCCCTAATGCTTGATGGGAGGCTGTTGAACAGTTTTGGGCCCCGGACACTTATGGTGTTTTCCCTTAGTGTACCAAGGACTGGCTTGCTATGCAGGTGTGGTGGAAGACTGGCTTGTTATGCAGGTGTGGGGGAGGACTGGCTTGTTATGCAGGTGTGGTGGAAGACTGGCTTATGCAGGTGTGGGGGAGGACTGGCTTGTTATGCAGGTGTGGGGGAGGACTGGCTTGTTATGCAGGTGTGGGGGAGGACTGGCTTGTTATGCAGGTGTGGGGAACTGGCTTGTTATGCAGGTGTGGTGGAAGACTGGCTTGTTATGCAGGTGTGGCTTGTTATGCAGGTGTGGGGGAGGACTGGCTTGTTATGCAGGTGTGGGGGAGGACTGGCTTGTTATGCAGGTGTGGGGGAGGACTGGCTTGTTATGCAGGTGTGGGGAGGACTGGCTTGTTATGCAGGTGTGGGGAGGACTGGCTTGTTATGCAGGTGTGGCTTGTTATGCAGGTGTGGGGAAGGACTGGCTTGTTATGCAGGTGTGGGGAAGAACTGGCTTGTTATGCAGGTGTGGTGGAAGACTGGCTTGTTATGCAGGTGTGGGGGAGGACTGGCTTGTTATGCAGGTGTGGGGGAGGACTGGCTTGTTATGCAGGTGTGGGGGAGGACTGGCTTGTTATGCAGGTGTGGGGGAGGACTGGCTTGTTATGCAGGTGTGGGGGAGGACTGGCTTGTTATGCAGGTGTGGGGGAGGACTGGCTTGTTATGCAGGTGTGGGGAACTGGCTTGTTATGCAGGTGTGGTGGAAGACTGGCTTGTTATGCAGGTGTGGCTTGTTATGCAGGTGTGGGGGAGGACTGGCTTGTTATGCAGGTGTGGGGAGGACTGGCTTGTTATGCAGGTGTGGGGGAGGACTGGCTTGTTATGCAGGTGTGGCTTGTTATGCAGGTGTGGGGGAGGACTGGCTTGTTATGCAGGTGTGGCTTGTTATGCAGGTGTGGGGAAGAACTGGCTTGTTATGCAGGTGTGGGGTAGAACTGGCTTGTTATGCAGGTGTGGGGGACTGGCTTGTTATGCAGGTGTGGGGAGGACTGGCTTGTTATGCAGGTGTGGCTTGTTATGCAGGTGTGGGGGAGGACTGGCTTGTTATGCAGGTGTGGCTGGCTTGTTATGCAGGTGTGGGGAAGACTGGCTTGTTATGCAGGTGTGGGGGAGGACTGGCTTGTTATGCAGGTGTGGCTTATGCAGGTGTGGGGAAGAACTGGCTTGTTATGCAGGTGTGGGGGAGGACTGGCTTGTTATGCAGGTGTGGCTTGTTATGCAGGTGTGGGGGAGGACTGGCTTGTTATGCAGGTGTGGCTTGTTATGCAGGTGTAGGGAAGAACTGGCTTGTTATCGTCACTTCAGATTTTTTTTTAAATTTATGATACTTATTCCAAGTGTTTGTGTTCACGCTCTCAAATATGATTGATTCAATGTTTGCCTGCGGCCAGCAGTAACATCCTGGTTGATCAGGCTCTGATGCACCGCGAGGCCTGGTCGTGGATAGGGCCTTGGGGACGTTGACCCCCAGAAACCCCCAAGGTAAGTGGGTGATATTTGTTAGTGTCGGAGTGAGAGGGGATGAAGGGAGAATGGAATGGTGTGGGGAAGAAGGCAGAATTGTGGGGAGGAAGTCGTAGGGGTAAGGGAGACTTGTGGCAGAATTGTGGGGAGGAAGTCGTAGGGGTAAGGGAGACTTGTGGCAGAATTGTGGGGAGGAAGTCGTAGGGGTAAGGGAGACTTGTGGCAGAGTTGTGGGGAGGAAGTCGTAGGGGTAAGGGAGACTTGTGGCAGAATTGTGGGGAGGAAGTCGTAGGGGTAAGGGAGACTTGTGGCAGAGTTGTGGGGAGGAAGTCGTAGGGGTAAGGGAGACTTGTGGCAGAGTTGTGGGGAGGAAGTCGTAGGGGTAAGGGAGACTTGTGGCAGCGAGGAGTCCTCACCCACCTGTTAAATGATGTTATGAAACTCTTGATTAAGAGGTCGTCAACCCGTCTACCGATCTACTACACTATCACTCCAGACACATTTTATATACACTATCATTACTTAGCGATAGTGTACTATATATTAGTATATTCATAGTTTTGTGTAAACACACATATTATTCAAGTTCCTTGTACGTTACACTTCTGTAATGTTTATCCTTACTGAAAACGAGACCAATTTTGACTCGAGATGGAAATAAGTCACTTTGACTATTTTTTTTTTTTTTTGGTTATCCCAGGTTCTCTACACACATGTTGCTATGTATGATAGTGTAACTGTATTTGTGTATACTTGAATAAACTTTAAATTGGGTTGAGTAAATATTCTGTTATTGGGATGGATTGTGAAGGACCTGCCTAGTATAGGCCAACAGGCCTACTGCAGTGTTCCTCCTATCTTATGTTCTTAATCACTGGCCAGTTCTGCAACATGCCCAGCTAGGCAGCCGGACCACAGGAAAATGTGGGTATTGAGGACACCTGTTAATTTCCAGCCAGGGTAACACGAGGGCTGGGTTAATCTTACATGTCTGATACTGGTACGTGAGTGTCACTGCGTGTCCACGAACCACGTACGCAGCCTGAAATAAAAAAAAATGGTAAAAATGATGACGGGAGGTTGAGGGTCTCTTTACCTGTCTGTTCTGCAATAGCAGCAGCAACTGCAATAGCAGCAGCAGTAGCAGTTGTTACAGTCTTCACTTCTGTACTTGTTGTTGTCACTTGTGCTGACGGTGCTTGCCAGGGTGGGTGGGAGAATGGGGAGTAGGGGGAAGGGAGGAACGCCAGTGTAAGGAAGAGGAGGGGGTGCAAGGGAAGAGGAGGGGGGAAGAAGCCCCAGACACGTATACGTAACATTAACACTAAAACACACACACACAATGTGTGTATACTCACCAATTTGTGGTTACAGGGGTCGAGTCACAGCTCCAGAGAGAGAGAGAGAGAATGAGAGAGAAAATGAGAGAGAGAGAGAGAGAGAGAGAATGAGAATGAATGGTATCCGCGTTCACCTGACGTTGGGTGAACATGAGCAACAGCTTCGCCTACACAGTAGGCTTCTTCGGTCGAATGCAGACTATCAAAACTCTTCTCCAGGCTGAGGGACTGACCACCTCAAAACTAGTCATTGAGGATGATGGACTGATTACATCGTCTTTACATCTCTATTGCTTCTGCTGTCTTTATATTCGACTGAAGAAGCCTACTATGTAGGCGAAACCTAGTTCTGCCTTCCAGTTATGTCCTTGAATTTGTATTGATAAAACCACTGGATGACGAAGCGTCTACAAAGATACCCAGATGTTGCATAATGCTCGTGTCTAATTCTTCTAGTTTATTAGGTGCCGCCGAAGCGGCTGGTTTATTGCTTATCCTCTGTCAGTACTGTGGACGGTACTGGCTAGTTTGTTGTGACCCCTTTACCCCGTACTTTGGAAATGTTTTGGTCTATCTTGGAGGATTGCCAATTCAGTAATACTCGAAAAGGTCATGACGACCTTTTCATTCTTATCCCTAAGTGTGGGCTACGAATGAAAAGGTCGCCATGTTGGAAACTTCATTTTTGTCCCTTCGTTCCATATTCATCCCGTGCACTGCACTGGTAAATTGTGTACTCCGTATCCGTCCCGTGCACAGCAGCCAGAGTTTATATTGATACATAAAAAGCCTAGGAACTAGGCTCGAAAAGGGCCACTCGGAATTCTTACAAATTTCAATAGGTAATTGTGTGATGGTCGCGTCAGAAAGATAGTTGGTCAGAAGTAGATAGTCTTCGTTTAAAGACCAAGATTAGATAAGTCTTCGTGAGGGAACCGTGAGAGATGACACGGGTGCCCTGATTACCCTTGGTGGGGGACCTACCCTTGGTGGAGGACTTACTCTTGATGGGGGACCTACTCTTGGTGGGGGACCTACTCTTGGTGGGGGACCTACTCTTGGTGGGGGACCTACTCTTGGAGGACCTACTCTTGGTGGGGGACCTACTCTTGGTGGGGGACCTACTCTTGGTGGGGGACCTACTCTTGGTGGGGGACCTACCCTTGGTGGGGGACCTACTCTTGGTGGGGGACCTACCCTTGGTGGGGGACCTACTCTTGGTGGGGGACCTACTCTTGGTGGGGGACCTACTCTTGGTGGGGGACCTACTCTTGGTGGGGGACCTACCCTTGGTGGGGGACCTACTCTTGGGGGATCTACTCTTGGCAGAAAAATCAGTATTTACCATTTTAAATGCCAGTAGTTATTAATAGGCCGCTCTCTTGTTACACTGACGAGACACGTTCAGTACTTGAGATGGCGGTAGAGACGCTTTGCCAGTGGTTTTAGCCCAAACTTTTGTTAACTTCTAACCGCTGCTTCGATTGCTAGTTAGGCAATGACGTCACAAACACCCCCTCATCCCCTACCTAACGGATTATTATAATTATTATTATTATTATTATTATGGATTAGGTGAGGTTGGTTAGGAAACAGGACAAGTGTTTCCTGACGCGGGTCTTAGTCATATGATGACCCGCCGTTGGAACTTTTGGTCACCTGACAGAAGCCTTCCTCTGGCTTACCCCGCTACTCCTTTAAAAATTATGCCTAAAATTACAACCCATAGTGTTATTGATAAGCAATAAACCCGTAGGGGGTCATACAGACGCATGGAGAATGGGAGGCAATCAGGTTCGAGTCGAGGAAGAGGGATTACTCAAATTCCCTGGATCAAGAGCACCTCACCTGTACGGGAGATAACACGCGTTAAGTAACCTGCCTTTAAGGATATAGATAAAGCGTGTAAATAAAGGCAGTAAAGTAAAAAAAAATAAAAAGCGGAGCTTTATTGTGTGGAAAGATTAATATTTTTTCCCTCAGAATACATTCAACGTCAAGAAACATTGTAATGTATATAGTAATAAAGTTGGTAGAATTACCGACAATATGTAAAGTAAAAGGACACAAGTGCAACTAATGTGACATTTATTGTGGCAACGTTTCGCTCTCCAAGAGCTTTATCAAGCTCCTGGAGAGCGAAACGTTGCCACAATAAATGTCACATTAGTTGCACTTGTGTCCTTTTACTTTACAATGTATATAGTGATGTTGAATGATGATGTTACTGTCGAGACATTGATGTTATACATTATATACTGGACACGTTTATATGCTGAGGTAACTTAGGTCGTCTGAAGGGTTCATAAGTGAACGCTGAGGTAACTTAGGTCGTCTGAAGGGTTCATAAGTGAACGCTGAGGTAACTTAGGTCGTCTGAAGGGTTCACAAGTGAACGCTGAGGTAACTTAGGTCGTCTGAAGGGTTCACAAGTGAACGTTGAGGTAACTTAGGTCGTCTGAAGAGTACACAATTGAACGCTGGGGTAACTTAGGTCGTCTGAAGGGTTCACAAGTGAACGTTGAGGTAACTTAGGTCGTCTGAAGGGTTCATAAGTGAACGCTGAGGTAACTTAGGTCGTCTGAAGGGTTCATAAGTGAACGCTGAGGTAACTTAGGTCGTCTGAAGGGTTCACAAGTGCACGCTGGGGTAACTTAGGTCGTCTGAAGGGTTCATAAGTGAACGCTGAGGTAACTTAGGTCGTCTGAAGGGTTCATAAGTGAGCGCTGAGGTAACTTAGGTCGTCTGAAGAGTACACAAGTGAACGCTGGGGTAACTTGGGTCGTCTGAAGGGTTCACAAGTGAACGCTGGGGTAACTTGGGTCGTCTGAAGGGTTCACAAGTGAACGCTGAGGTAACTTAGGTCGTCTGAAGAGTACACAAGTAAACGCTGGAGTAACTTGGGTCGTCTGAAGGGTTCACAAGTGAACGCTGAGGTAACTTAGGTCGTCTGAAGGGTTCATAAGTGAACGCTGAGGTAACTTAGGTCGTCTGAAGGGTTCATAAGTGAACGCTGAGGTAACTTAGGTCGTCTGAAGGGTTCATAAGTGAACGCTGAGGTAACTTAGGTCGTCTGAAGAGTACACAAGTGAACGCTGGGGTAACTTGGGTCGTCTGAAGGGTGCACAAGTGAACGCTGAGGTAACTTAGGTCGTCTGAAGAGTACACAAGTGAACGCTGAGGTAACTTGGGTCGTCTGAAGGGTTCACAAGTGAACGCTGAGGTAACTTGGGTCGTCTGAAGGGTGCACAAGTGAACGCTGAGGTAACTTAGGTCGTCTGAAGAGTACACAAGTGAACGCTGAGGTAACTTGGGTCGTCTGAAGGGTTCACAAGTGAACGCTGAGGTAACTTAGGTCGTCTGAAGGGTGCACAAGTGCACGCTGGGGTAACTTAGGTCGTCTGAAGGGTTCACAAGTGAACGCTGAGGTAACTTAGGTCGTCTGAAGGGTGCACAAGTGCACGCTGGGGTAACTTAGGTCGTCTGAACGGTTCACAAGTGAACGCTGAGGTAACTTAGGTCGTCTGAAGGGTGCACAAGTGAACGCTGAGGTAACTTAGGTCTGAATGGTACACAAGTGCACGCTATGGTGTCCTCTGAAAGGTATACATTGGTTTTAAAATAATCCAACTCCCATAGTCGTCACAGATCTCCAGCAGTAGTTACACTGCCTTTCAAGTCTGCAAATAACAGCAGGTTACCGGCATCCCTCGGTACGCTGTTGCATGTGTTGCCAACGTCATGATAAGCCCTGTGCGCATGCGTTGTTATGGTCAGTTCTGGGAACATGTGTTATGGTCAGCCCTGTGCGCATGGATTGTCAACATGGCAGTCAACAATGACAGGTAGACAGGGGCAAGAACCGACAAGCGTCTTTATTTCCAGCAATATGATAGCCAACACCACTCACTCGAACACTCTCATTTAGCGAATTCTCTCCTGATGGTCCCGTGGATCATCGTGCCCGCGTCCAGGTCACAAACCAGGCTTCCTCAAGTACAGAAACTATTACAGGAATAAGAACTGTTGCGAGGAAAGAGTGTAAGTTTATTGTGAATGTAAAAAAAAGAAATAAGACTCGCTGTGCCATCTTGCGTGAAAGAATGAGTAAATACACCAGCAATGTTGCCAGTGTTTAACATGCTTCCGTTTAACATGCTTCCGTTTAACATGCTTCCGTTTAACATGCTTCCGTTTAACATGCTTCCGTTTAACATGCTTCCGTTTAACATGCTTCCGTTTAACATGCTTCCGTTTAACATGCTTCCGTTTAACATGCTTCCGTTTAACATGCTTCCGTTTAACATGCTTCCGTTTAACATGCTTCCGTTTAACATGCTTCCGTTTCACATTTGGATTGTAGCGAGGTTGAAACAGTGTGAATATACACTGAGAAATACACACCCCTCGATGTATATGCCTTGTCAAGGCCTCGATTAGGTATGTGCAGAATTAATGGCGAAATTATCAATTACAGTAACAATATTGTCATGCATGGTACGAAACTTAGATCCTTGAGATAGTATTTCACTGCCATTAAAGTCCAAAGAATTCCATAGTCCTAAGAATAGACGACACTAACTGTAAGAGGCTGCCTGGCACCAGTGGTTTGGACACGAGGCATAACCTCTCACATGGAACATTGTCATAACATAGCATATTCATAGAGGGATTAGTCATATTTTAGTTTAGCCACAGACATCAATGATGGGAAACATTTGACGCTAGCCAATTATATATTGGTAATAGAGTATCACTCATAGTTCAGTGATTTTACATTGCATCCCCTGCTCATCATGTGGATGGTAGTTTCTCAATGCTCGTTGTGTGGTGGGTAGTCACCCCATATCCATCTGTGAGTGGTGGCCAGATCATTAACATAAATGGATCCAGGGATTAGCCCCAGTTAGCTAAGCAAGGTGCAGTAGTAATAATGATCTGTTTATAAAACTAATAGATTCAGCCACAAAACTCTTGGATGGAAAATTAATACAGTAATAATACTGTATAGAGTAAGCCTGGGGACTGGTTATAGAGTGGAGTAAGTCTGGGGACTGGTTATAGAGTGGAGTAAGCCTGGGGACTGGTTATAGAGTGGAGTAAGCCTGGGGACTGGTTATAGAGTGGAGTAAGTCTGGGGACTGGTTATAGAGTGGAGTAAGTCTGGGGACTGGTTATAGAGTGGAGTAAGTCTGGGGACTGGTTATAGAGTGGAGTAAGTCTGGGGACTGGTTATAGAGTGGAGCAAGTCTGGGGACTGGTTATAGAGTGGAGTAAGTCTGGGGACTGGTTATAGAGTGGAGTAAGTCTGGGGACTGGTTATAGAGTGGAGTAAGTCTGGGGACTGGTTATAGAGTGGAGTAAGTCTGGGGACTGGTTATAGAGTGGAGTAAGTCTGGGGACTGGTTATAGAGTGGAGTAAGTCTGGGGACTGGTTATAGAGTGGAGTAAGTCTGGGGACTGGTTATAGAGTGGAGTAAGTCTGGGGACTGGGCCTTGCCACTATAGCCTGAACTAGTTATATCAGCAGATTAATTCTTAACATAGTAACACATACGTGGTCTGACACCTTTACGTTTAAAACGAAATCCCTCTAAAATCATCCATATTCGCATCTATGTCCTGATTATTTTAAGTCTCTGACCACCGCTCGAGGTCTGCAACCCTTAATTCCTTGGACCACAACATATCCTGGCCACGAACTCTGGTTCCCACCTCCTGGACACTAAGATACGGTACTGCAGCTACGTACTCCAGCTGGAGTCTAGAGTACGTTATATATATATTTTTACATCCGCATCCATACACTTGAAGGCTAGTTTATAACTATACATTACTGCAGTAGATTCTCTCATTATTCTGGTGACAAGTGCACGCCTATGCTCTCCCAAGATTCCTTTCTCATATACGATCATTGAATTATATATACTTAGGCAAATTTTTAATGTGACATTTATTTATATTGTGTAAAAAATAGCACAGCAACATAATTTGCTGTAATTTATGCAATGTAAAATAATCTAACATATCGAAGAATTTACATAATTATTTCACTTTTTTCGTCTTGTGGGATAAATTATCAGGTGATTCGTTATATGATTTGAGATTATTATCGATTACAAATTGTTTATATTATAAGTGTGCATTTTTCAGAGATTACACACACACACACACACACACACACACACACACACACACACACATGAACGACATGACGGAAGGAATAGACTCTGAGGTGTCCCTGTTTGCAGATGACGTGAAGTTGATGAGAAGAATACACTCGATCGAAGACCAGGCAGAACTACAAAGGGATCTGGACAGGCTGCAGACCTGGTCCAGCAATTGGCTCCTGGAGTTCAATCCCACCAAGTGCAAAGTCATGAAGATTGGGGAAGGGCAAAGAAGGCCGCAGACGGAGTACAGTCTAGGGGGTCAGAGACTACAAACCTCACTCAAGGAAAAAGATCTTGGGGTGAGTATAACACCAGGCACATCTCCTGAAGCGCACATCAACCAAATAACTGCTGCAGCATATGGGCGCCTAGCAAACCTCAGAACAGCATTCCGACATCTTAATAAGGAATCGTTCAGGACCCTGTACACCGTATACGTTAGGCCCATATTGGAGTATGCGGCACCAGTTTGGAACCCACACCTAGCCAAGCACGTAAAGAAACTAGAGAAAGTGCAAAGGTTTGCAACAAGACTAGTCCCAGAGCTAAGAGGTATGTCCTACGAGGAGAGGTTAAGGGAAATCAACCTGACGACACTGGAGGACAGGAGAGATAGGGGGGACATGATAACGACATACAAAATACTGAGAGGAATTGACAAGGTGGACAAAGACAGGATGTTCCAGAGATTGGACACAGTAACAAGGGGACACAGTTGGAAGCTGAAGACACAGATGAATCACAGGGATGTTAGGAAGTATTTCTTCAGCCACAGAGTAGTCAGTAAGTGGAATAGTTTGGGAAGCGATGTAGTGGAGGCAGGATCCATACATAGCTTTAAGCAGAGGTATGATAAAGCTCACGGCTCAGGGAGAGTGACCTAGTAGCGATCAGTGAAGAGGCGGGGCCAGGAGCTCGGACTCGACCCCCGCAACCTCAGCTAGGTGAGTACAACTAGGTGAGTACACACACACACACACACACACACACACACACACACACACACACACACACACACACACACACACACACACACACACACACAAAACAATGGGTCACAGTTGGAAGTTGAAGACATATGAATCACAGGGATGTTAGGAAGTATTTCTTCAGCCACAGAGTAGTCAGTAAGTAGAATAGTTTAGGAAGTGATGTAGTGGAGGCAGGATCCATACATAGCATTAAGGAGAGGAATGATGAAGCTTATGGAGCAGGGAGAGTGACCTAGTAGCGATCAGTGAAGAGGCGGGGCCAGGAGCTGTGACTCAATCCCTGTAACCACAACTAGGCGAGTACACACACACACACACACACACACACACACACACACACACAATCTCGACCCCTGCAATTAGATGAGTGTACACAGTCATAATCATACTGTGTCAGTGAGTAGGGGCGATTTTATTATTTCCTCTAAGAATGGGTGTCTGATACGGAAGAGGCTTTTGGTTTATCTGTTTAGTCTGAGACAACACCTGGTTGACGATGTCCTTAGACTGCACCGCTGTTTTACAATCTTTTTCATTTAATACACCGCCCCGGTGTGCTGCTGCCCTTTTCTATTTAATAAGTTGCAGTCTATAAACAAAAACTAGCACATATCAGAGAGAATGGCCGTACTGCTAGTACCAAGGGAGGAGGAGATGCAAAAGGAAGAGAGAAGGGGGGTAAGGAGGAACGAGAAGGAAGGAAAGGCGGAGGAAAAGGAAAGAGGGGGGGGGGGGTTATAAATGGTGAGGGAGCCGGTGCTGAGACAGCAGTGACGCTGGTGATGTGTCCTGCTCAACGAAACTCTTGCTGCTTAAGTTGTTGCTGAGGCAATAGACGGCACCTACATGAGATGAAATATTTGTGGCTACATCAGCAGAGCTATGCTCCGTGTCTCCCGTACTGTGATAGATTATCATATGTGAATTTTAAGCGGTTGTAGCACATACTACTTACTCTTCTATCCCACTGCAAAATGTCTGGCACTTTCCAGTAAAAATAATGTTTATAGTATCCTTACACCATCACATTTTTTTGTTCTACAGTTTTGGCCTCTTGTACATCCTGTTGATGCTAAAAAAAAGTATTGTAATGTTGCCAATAACACAAGAATAGAAAGATCTAGGGGTAAGTATCACACCAAGCATATCACTAGAAGCTCATATTAACAATATAACTTAAACGGCATATTCAGACCTAGCTAAACTAAGAATTGCTTTTGAGAATTTTAACCAAAGTTCATGTAGAACAGGGATGGCCAACCTATATAATGCATGTGCCAGAAGTGGTGGATTGCACCTTAGTGATGATAAAATAGCAAGCCTACTCGTACAAAAAAATATTAACCAGTAACGAAAAAATAACATTCAAAGCAATTTGTAGCTAGAAATGAGTTTTACTAAGAATAAATCTAAAAGTTAGCAATCAGTTTTAGTGATTTTCATTTTGTGCACGTATTTTAGCGAATGTCGTCATCTTTCACATTAGTTTGTTTTCACTTAAAAAATATTCAACGAGTAAGACTAGCAATAAATTACAGCGAACACCCATACCATGTTTGAGTTGCTGTATATTCACTACACATGGTGTTCTCTTCTTATCAGGGACATTACACATAGAGGGAATTTTGTACAGGAGTAATTCCATAAATGTACAAGTTTGATACTTGTTTGATCTCGAGGTGCCGGGCACCAGCAGTGACTAGTGTTGCACGTGTTTACCAGTCAGTTTACAGTTAACAGTCGTGCAGTAGTGTCTCACTCATTGTTAACAATTGAAACTTACCCTTGTTTTTACAATCAATTACCCATCATGGTGCAGAAAGTAATGGTAAGCGTCAGTTTAATGAACAGTGGGGGAAAATAATTCTTATTGTGGGTCGGGAAAACCGTCGTACATTGTTTGTGTTAACACACACAATACAAGACATGATCTTAATAAACGCTATAAAAACATCAGGCTGCAATAGAAACACTGAAGTTAGTGCGTTTGTCTGAGTTACGGAGAGAGTATGTTAATAAGAAAAATAATGAAATAAAAAGAAGATAATATATATTTTTTTAAAGTTGTGAAAGTTTGGCATAATGAAATTGCCTCTGCGTTGGCTAAAAAAAAAAACGGAAGCCTCTTTCTGATGGAGACGTAATTAAGCTTTGTTTCCAGATATTTGTAAATGTCTTGGCGATAAAAATGTTGAAAGAAAAGTAGACGAAATCGCTGTGTCAAAGCAAACAGTTACAATATGCACTGAAGAACTTTCCCATGATGTATCTGAGCAACTGAAAGACCTTGCCTAAGCATGTATTTTCTTTAGCTTGGGACGAATCTGCTGACATGTGTAATGTAGCCCAGTTAAGCATTTTTATAAGAGGAATTGATGATAATTTTAACATCTTCGAAGAACTTATCGGTGTTGTCACTTATGGAAAAACAAAGAGAATCAGACATACTTGACAAAGTGCTCATGCTTAGAAAATCTGTAACTAGAGTCTAGTGAACTCATGAGTGTGTGTACTGACAGCACCATCAATAATAGGGCCCTGAATCTGCACTCTCTCGAAAGGCGTAGAATTAGGGGGGATATGGTCGAGGTATATAAATGGAAAACAGGAATAAATAAAGGGGATGTAAATAGCGTGCTGAAAATTTCCAACCAAGACAGGACTCGCAGCAATGGTTTCAAGTTGGAAAAATTCAGATTCAGAAAGGATATAGGAAAGCACTGGTTTGGTAATAGAGTTGTGGATGAGTGGAACAAACTCCCGAGTACAGTTATTCAGGCTAAAACGTTGTGTAGTTTTAAAAATAGGCTAGATAAATACATGAGTGGGTGTGAGTTGGACCTGACTAGCTTGTGCTGCTGGATCTGGTGCAGTGCTCCATCCTTGAGTGAAGATGACCAGACTGGGTGGGTCTTTGGGCTAATCCGGCTGGGGGGGTCATTGGTCTAATTCGGGGAGGACATGGACCTGCTCCGCATGGGTCAGTAGGCCTGTTGCAGTGTTCCTTCTTTCTTATGTTCTTAAAACATCTGGGACTGCAATTTTGCTGAAGTCTGTTTAGGTCGTCCTCTACTGAAATATGCATTATACACCGAGCCACTGTGGAAAAGCTTTAAATTTGCAGCATGTTATGCTACTGTTTGTGAAATGTGTGAATTAGAGCAAAAGGATTAAACAGAAGAGAATTCAGAGAGTATTATGAATTCTTAGATTTAGTATATGGTGATCCTTCACTGTGAGGAGTGCTGGCTTTCTACAACACAGGTTCTCGCTAGATTTAGGAAACTCAAAATTAGCGTATATCTGGAGTTCCGGGGGTCAACGCCCCCGCGGCCCGGTCTGTGACCAGGCCTCATGGTGGACCAGGGCCTGATCAACCAGGCTGTTACTGCTAGCTACCTGAGGAAAGAGCCCTTTTACGTGATAACAAATAGCTACATTTGATTTAGCATTTTTAGTTTGTTACAAGAACAGTAGTTTCCTAGCTTAATAAATGATGTCAATACCTCTCAGAAAATGAGTATTTGAGCCGGTTTCCACATTTAAAAGAACAAAGTGAATATTCTGAAGATAATGGCAATTTTACAGAGTACATATATTGAAAAAAAAATTAAGAGTATTGCAAGCTATTTGAAGGTAGTTTTAGTGATTTTACTAAAAAAGAAGATTGCATACTCGCATTTATAAATCCATTTTCACTTGATAAAAAAAATCTGAATATATAAATGGAGCTTTACTGATTTGAAAAAATCATTATTGAAAATGAAATTTGATGAGGTTCTCTCAGTCCCAAATGCCTCTGACAATTTTTTCTTTTTTTTGTGATCATTAACCCTGTGAACATTTTCCAGAACTTAAAATTTGCCCAGAGTTATATCTGTCAACTTACAGATGCGAACAAGCATCTGTACATTGCATTTCATCCATGAAATTGATTAATATCAAACTGAGGTCTCAGTTGGCTGATTCAAATTTGAAGAATTCTCAGCTGCTCTCAGTAACTAATTTAACTCCAAATATTACAAGCTTGGAGAAATCAGAGCAGACTCAAAAGTCTCATTAAAGTAATTATTAATTATTATTATTATTAATGTTTATCTTGCCTTTATATTAAATAATTTTATGTAAAAATGCTAAATATATTAATATTTTTAAAGAAATGAATGGGGATAAAAGTGTCGTATGCCACATCTGAACTAGAATGTGAAAATGGTGCATGGAATGCAGAAGATTGGCTACACCTAGGTTAGATTGCTTCTATCAATACAGATTAACCAATTATTATATACCACAACACTAATAAATGAAATGTAAAATAATGATAAAGAGTTCCCTGGCAAGAATATCAAATAGACCTGTCATGTGTACTGAAATAATCTTTATAATATTTATGGCATAAGGCTTGTTGAACAATCACCCATTTGATTGTTTTAATAACAGACAATTTAACTGTTACTAAGAGGGTAGGCTGGCACAACACAGACTTTTCAACAATATTAGTGAAGTGAGGAGAGAGAGCGAGCCAAGGGACATCGATGCTCAAGATAAAAGTGAGCCATAATTATTTGCCCTTTATTGTGTCTAGCTGCTGGTTTCTTGGTGTTTGGTCAATTATTTTTGCTGTTGTTCTCTCTAACTTCTGTCGGGTATGTCGCAGCAGTTTGTGAAATCATGGTCTACTTCTGTTATATACTTGTTTGTTATTTATTAAATTTTTATTGTACATATTTTGTACTTATCCATTTATTATATTCCATGTATTATGTACTAATTTGTAAGCATCCATTGTTGTAAATACTTCTTTGGTAAGGTACTGATGTCAGTGTTATTTTACAGGTGCTAAATCGTTCCATGGATCCTCGGACTTACGAGCAACAGCAGCCTCTTATTGCGCAACTTCCTCAAGTGCCACTCTTACCTCAACAAATTATTACTTCTGGAACCCGGAAAGATTGTATACGCCTTAGAGGGCTACCGTTCGAGGCCCAAGTGGAGCATATCCTTGAATTCTTAGGAGAACTTGCGAAGAGCATTGTTTATCAAGGAGTCCATATGGTATACAATGCACATGTAAGTTAACCATGAGCTGTACAGTGTACTAGCTTGCCATTAGTAATTGATTTTAAAGGAAATTGTTTTTTCATATTTTAAAGAAACCAATATCTATACATATACAATTTTGATCAAAATTTGCAAGTTTAGCTTTGAAATGAAGCATGAATTACTGTTATTATTTTTGACAGGGTCAGCCAAGTGGGGAAGCATTCATTCAGATGGATAGTGAACACTCTGCATTTCTTGCTGCCCAGCAGAGGCATCATCGTTACATGATCTTTGGAAAAAAGCAGCGTTATATAGAAGTTTTTCAATGTTCAGGGGAAGATATGAATATGGTGCTGACTGGCGGTCTCCCAGCCCAGCGACCCGTCGTGTCCCCGGGTATGTTTCTGTGGGACAGTACCGGCACTACCCTACCAGGGGGGCTACATCATCCTCCAGGGTTACCACATCCTGGTGCTCCTCGTCCTCCAATGCCCCCCTTCCCTGGACTAGCTCATCCCTTTCCCCCACCTCCCCATGGTCACATACTCTCAGGCATTCCTCCAAGTCCCCTCAAACAACCAGATACTCCACTACTACTGCCCCCACCCATGGGTCCCCCACCACCCAGGCCAGCCCTTGCCCTCCCACCTCCAATGGAATTGCCCCATACCTCTCAAGCTCCCCCTACCCTTCTCACTCAGATGAAGCCTACTATGTCTGCAATGCCTCCAGCCTTGCTAGGACACTATGGAGACATGCCAGTTGTATCACAAATAGGCACGGCAACCAATCCTATTTTTTTCTTTACCACTCCAAGGACCTCGCTTGCTGGTGGGCTTCACCCGCAGGTGACTTTTGTGCCTGTGTCATCTGCTCAAGGTAGAGATAATCAAGGTGGACACAATGTCCAGAAACCCCCAGTAGGACCTCCCCTTCTCCCAATGCCTTATGCTGCAGCGACTGCCATTGCAGGAGCTAGACTACCAGCCACACAAAAGCGTAGCTTTGAACAGGCATTCCCTGGGGACACAAGTACTGCTGGCATGGGGGCCTTAAAGCGGGCCCCTCTTGTAAACCCATCCCTCTTACATACCATATATCCTCCACCCCCAATGTTTCCTACCATGTAATACTCAGTTTCATTGCTGCATAACACACACTTGTACATAGTGGTTGACAAGAGGGATACAGAGCACACTGTAATGGGTCAAAGCAGGTGGTATTTGTGATATATTGGTAGGTTTTGGCAACTGTCAATCTGTAGTATCAGTAGTTGTCATGCCACTTACCAAGGTGTTCACTGCATCCTGCCCATTCCCATAACTTGTGATGATTGTGTGTGCGTGATTGAACGCATGGGTGTGTGTGTGGTGCAGCAGCCTCTTTGTGTGTGCAATCATCTGCTGTTATTCTGGTGTGCTGCACCTGGTTTGTTGGAGATATTACCACTGCTGGCCAACACTGTGCGACTGTTGTGTGTATCTCCTGTGGGAGGTGGACAATCCTTGTTTTTTTAGCCTTTGTTGGATGGATGTTAGACCATAGGTCAAATGTGTTGACCTTGAGTAAGGCATCTAATTATGTATCATAAGTTTTAAATTAATTTTTTTAATAAAATTAGCTCTAGTATAATTGAAGAACTTTCAGTGATGATGATGTGATTTTGAGACGTGCTCAATTAGAAGTCATACTCAAATTTCCGAAGTAGTTGTCCATATCTAAGATCTATCCAGCGTTCAGTATGTGGATGTGTAAGTATAAGAGTGTGAAGGTTTTGAGTTGGCTGTTGTGTACACGGCTGCATATATTCCATCCAGGTAGGCACCTCATCTATGCTGGTCTATTTCTTGCTCATCTAGACAGAGCACCAATGTAGAGGTAGTTATTTTAGTTTTAAGTTAAACATTTAATATACTAGACTGCATATAGATTAGGACATCAGCAGCCGTGTACACCAAAGCGGACGGTTGGCTGGCAGTGTGGTGGTGGTGGTGGTGTGGTGGTAGATAAATCCACCACAGTGGGAATATGTGCAGTGAGCCCTACTGTGGGTTCTGGTAGGACTTTTGGTGCTGACGACAAGACTTCACAAGTAGTCAATTGAATTTATTTGTTAATGACCTGAACCTGGAAATATTTTTTCTATGCTTACAGTTATCCTAAATCACTTTAAAATGCATAATACTGGAAAGCAAAAAAAAAAAAAATAGTATAAAAATTTGATGTAATGTGGTATCTCGGGCATGTGGAGTCTTGCAGTCATGTGCCCTCTGGCTGGGTTGTTGAGGGGCCAGATGCGAGGGGCAATATGGTCCTCTAACACTTCTGTAATACATTCCACTAAGTGTGATATCTGCACTATTGTTATTTTGTGTGTACATTCAGTAGTTTTTCTCTATTGTTATAGCTTCATATTTAGTTCAGTTATTGAACATTTTCAAGGCTTATATGACTTTTTTTTTTATTTCATTTGAATCTGGTATGTACCAGAATAAGTACATTTAAGATGTGATATCTGACTAAAAGTCAGCCCAGAAAATGTTCCAGATGATAATTTGACTTACCTGGACTTTGGTGTGTACGCCAATATTACTCTGCTAAGACCAATAAAGTCTGTTAAGATATTCCCAGTGGTTTTCTGGTTCCGGTATATGGGTCACCTCTCATCTTCTATGTCAAACAAAGCCACTCTCTCATAAGAGGCTCGTGGGCCTGGCAGATTAAGGTAACAAGGTAGGCAAGAGCTTTACATCTTTTGTGGTTGCAGGCTGCATTCTGGTGTTGTAGTGGTGTTATGTAGCTGTGTAGTAATGGTGATGGGTAGTGCAGGTGGTGGGATAATGGTGGTGGGATATGGTGTATGGTGGTGGCTTTGGTGATGGTGCTTGTGGTAGATGTAATTATGGGTATTTGTGCATGTCTATAAATGTGGTTGAATGGTGGTTCATGTGGTTTGGTGGCGGTACGGGTTGCATGTGGTATTACGGTGATGGTTGTAGTAGTTTGAAACTGCAGTATTATAAAGGCAAGCAGTGTGTACCATTTATCATTAAGCACAATTTGGAATAATCTCCAACAACTTACGTAAATATGATGAGAAAGATATTTGTTATCACTGCCAGCCTTTAAATAGATGGTGTCAGTCTGTCTTTCCCATTTTGATTATACGTATGAGTATGTTTATTGTATGTTTGAAAATGGCTAAAATTAAATTTAGTTTCAAGTCAAGCTGAAAGATTTCCATATCAATCATTACTCATTTATTTAATCATTCTCAGTTCATATCTGATACATGTGTATGTATATGTTTGTGTGTATTATATAATTTATATATATAAAATTTATATATAAATATAAATGTATATATATATATATATATATATATATATATATATATATATATATATATATATATATATATATATATATATATATATATATATATATATATATATATATATATATATATATATATATATATATATATATATATATATATATATATATATATATATATATTATATATATATATATAATATATATATATATATATATATATATATTATATATATATATATATATATATTATATATATATATATATATATATATATATATATATATATATATATATATGCACAGTGTATATATTTGTATTTTTTCCATTTTTACCTCATGCAAATTTTTTATTTTCCTTGGTGACTATAAACTCTCTTAAATGTGAAATTAAAGTCTGAGAAAGTGACATTTACTGCTTTGTGTTTTACTTAAGTGTGTAAGACAGAGGAGAGTGCATGTGATGACCATAGTACTATCCTGCAGTCTGACACTGTTAGTCTTGACATTTCCAGTGTAACTAATGCATGTCATGCAAGTGGTTTTGTCAATATTTAATCTCTGTTATTTGAAATTTTATGTTGATGAAATCCACTTTAGCATGCATGTGGCATTTATGTTACATATGACTAAAACCAATGGTGTCAGATATGCAGTTACTTAGTGACATGGTGATGAGTGTCAATATTTTCCAGGACCCTCCTTGATCCCCTACCCCCCTACAGGAGGCACTGTGATTGCACCTCCCTTTGGTGCATTTCCACTGGGGCCTGCTCCTCCAGTGTTGAATGCTGTTGGTGCTGTAACTCCCCGTCTGCCAACGTATCCAGGAGTGGCATATCCAACTATGTTCTACTGGCCATATCCTTCACCACCCGTATCTCCGAGTTCTCCATATTATGGTTCTCCCCCACACCTTGCTACACCTGCTACACCCCCACATCACACCATAGTGAGTATTTCTGTCTGTCTGTCACCTGTAATCAGTACATCTAAACAAAAAGTTCTCATAAGTAATAGTGATTTCTTTCACTAGTGGATTTTTTGTGAAAAAATAATGATCTTTGGTGCATCCATTTCTTGGTTACAGGTATTCCATGCTCAAATTTGTATTTGATGCAGCATTCTCATATCCCACATGAGAATTAAATTCAATGTCTTGATCTCGTATATCCAATCTGATTTTAAGCTACCCAAGGTTATATTCAACACTCCTACCCTGATTCTTCACTTTACTGCACTTCCTATTTATAGATAAGACATATTTAGTGACTTGAAAAAGCTGAAACGTTGTCAAAAAAAGGATCACATTATATTGCATCTGGGTTTTTCTGTTGTCTGTATCTTCAAGATAGTAAATAGAAACTCATCTGTCTTCAAGATAGGAAGTAGTAGATCACCTTCAAGATAGGAAGTAGAGCATCTCCTGTCTTAAAGGTATAAAGTAGAAGTGCCATAGAAAACTACCATCTGGCCATCTCAACTTTGCATATTATCAATATCTCTTGAGAGAATTTTTTTAGGGAAACAACCATTGGCCTTCTTTGAATGCAAATTCTAATCAAAATATGGTTGTATAGAGTGAAAAACTCTTGCCTAACACACAGGCTTTTCTTGAAATAGTTGCCAACTATGTTGACCAGTTTCTTTAGTTGATGTGCTGTACATGGACCTTTCAGAGATGTACAAGGTGCCACACAATAGATGGCTCTGGTAAATCCTAGATCATAAAATTACTGATAAAGTTCTGGAATGCATAAAACAGTGCCTTGACAACAAGAAACACTAATTATAAATGGAATAGAATTAAATGATTTATTATGAGTGGAGTGCCACAAGTATCCATACTAGTCAGGGCCATTTAATATACAGCTGTACTATATACCTTCACTGTAAAGTGGTGAAAGAGAAACACTTCTCAAACACTATATAAAAAAGGTTAGGTTCCAGGCAACTGCAGTACGGTGAAACTCCCTGTAAAGTGAAACATAGCCTTTTTTTCACTTTCATATACATAGTCTGATAGATAACATGTTTACACTATCATATTAAGTGAGCAATAGAGCTAGACCTAAAAATGCATATACAGCACGCACATTGTTTCTTTCTTTCTTTCAACACACCAGCCGTATCCCACCGAGGCGAGGTGGCCCAAAAGGAAAAATGAAAGTTTCTCCTTTTACGTTTAGTAATATATACAGGAGAAAGGGTTACTAGCCTCTTGCTCCCGGCATTTTAGTCGCCTCTTATGACACGCATGGCTTACAGAGGAAGAATTCTGTTCCACTTCCCCATGGAGATAAGAGGAAATAAACAAGAACTAGAAAGAAAATAGAAGAAAACCCAGAGGGGTATATATGTATATATATGCTTGTACATGCTTGTCTATCAGCCTACTACCTAGAATACATTGTTTTCCTTAAAATATTTTTGTCCTTAGCTTATAATGAGGGGTGAATAGATTTATTGTGGGAAGTCTGAATAAATGAAGAATGGGTATACGTATTTGAAAACCATTTAATTAGTGAAGCGCTGTAAAGTGGGGTCTGTCTGCATTGGAATTTATGATGACTTGCATAAATTTTACGAGTGGTCAATATATAGGAAAATGCCATTTATTACAGGTCAGCTGTAGATAAACAGTTTAGTTAACCTAAGATAATTTAATGACAGTCTATACAATAAGGAATAAACTCACATTTTACCACCTTGGTGAAGAATGTTGCAGTAATGCTTGTTAATTGCTGAGGTGTTTCTGCATATTCCCAGACTACTACAGTTCAATTTTCAACTTTATAACCTTTTCCGGCAAAAATGGGAGAACTTTGCTTAGTTATAAGCTCCTTATTCATCCCAGGATGACTAGCAATTGAAGCCAGCATTTAAATAACAATCACCTACATGTATAGTATAAGCAAAATTTCCAAAGGAAGTATGAGACAATAAATTTTGCTGTTCAATTGTTAATACTGGGATGAAGAATGTCTTCGATGTTTGAAATTAAAGATTAAACATCGAGCAGTGTAATTAACAATTAAACACTGAGCACTGTATTAAAAATCCATTTATTTTTTTAAGTCTTATGCATATTACATTTGGCTAAATAGCAGACATGTTAAACAAGGAAATGTAGTAAGAAAAAGTACAGTACCATCAGCAGGAATCAAGGAGTACCTTGACTCCCTTCAGTGGTACAGTACTATAGTCTGGCTATATTCCCTGCAGCACCAGCTGTTAGTAGGCTACAGTTTTTGCTTTACCTCTGCCTTTCCTTTAAACAAAAAGAAATTTACTCCGTATTCTTAATTTTTTCCATTTTTTTTATTTTCTACCTTTTTCCTCTTCTCTCTATTGGCAATTATCCTTCACTATTCACAGGAGGTCCAAGAAATGCATTAATACTGAAACCCCAAATAAGGTTGTGCACCAAGGCAAAAGACGGCGTGGACTAGCAAAACAGAATGTTGCAAATAACGAGAGACATTTATACTCTAATATGTGGTCGTGAACCTTTAGGTCCGTTCTTCTACACTCATACATCTGAATTTTTGTGAATGTTTGGTCTTGATTAATGTGAATAATGAATCCCCTGAAATGGTCGCATTATTCAATGTCACACCATTTGAATTATATGTAATTTTTGAGGACGGTTTGAGGAGTTTGAGGAAAAGACTAGCATTAATTAATTTTGCACTAAATTGAAATTTGCACTTTTCAAACTCTCACTAACTGAGACCTGGAATATATACATCTTACGATCAATTTCCTACTTTATGGCATTTCATATGAATGAGGAACAAAAAATACTGAAAAATGTTATATAAGAGAAATATACGTTGGTTAAATGAGGGATAGTAGAATGTGTATTACATTGGGTGAATAGGGCAATTAGCGTGAAATTTGGCAAAATCCTAGGAGTACATTGTTTGTGGGAATAATTAGCGACTGACTGTTACTTCTGCATGTTAGTTCATTAGTAGTATTGGCATTGTGTTTAATATTTGAAGGTTATTAGTCAGACTTAAAGTGGGGGGAAATGCAGTATAAGTATAATAAATGCTCCCATAAACTGGAGTTTGAAACACACAAAGTTGTACAGTGGACCCCACATAACGATATTATTTCAATCCAGAAGTCTGTTTGGGTGCCGTTATAGACTGAATTTGTTCCCATAAGAGATATTGTGAAGTAGATTAGTCCGTTTCAGACCCCCAAAAATACACCTACAAAAGCATTTACAAAAATACACTTACATAATTGGTCGCGTTGGGAGCTGATCGTTATGCGGGGGTCCACTGTATTTGTAATCTGTATGACACTATACTAGGTAGTAGGTGGGTAGACAGCAACCGCCAGGGGAGGTATTACCATCCTGCCAAGTGAGTGTAAAACGAAAGCCTGTAATTGTTGTACATGATGGTAGGATTGCTGGTGTCCATTTTCCTGTCTCATGAACATGCAAGATTTCAGGTACGTCTTGCTAATTCTACTTACACTTAGGTCACACTACACATACATGTGCAAGCACATATATACACACCCCTCTGGGTTTTCTTCTATTTTCTTTCTAGTTCTTATTCTTGTTTATTTCCTCTTATCTCCATGGGGAAGTGGAACAGAATTCTTCCTCTGTAAGCCATGCGTGTTGTAAGAGGCGACTAAAATACCGGGATCAAGGGGCTAGTAACCTCTTCTCCTGTATATATTACTAAATGTAAAAGGAGAAACTTTCGTTTTTCCTTTTGGGCCACCCCACCTCGGTGGGATACGGCCGGTGTGTTGAAAGAAAGAAAGATAACACTATATATCAGATTCACAAATGCAAAACTAGGTTCCATTGCTAGCAAAGCACCTCAAAGGCTATATGATCAACATCTATGTCACAGTAAATTACCAACTTGTAGCTTGATTAAATTTCTGTATATGGTGCTAGATGTTCTATTCATTAACAGGCTGACCAGTTAAACTGCTGTGCATTATAACAGTGAAACTTTAAATTAATCTTTGCCAGATTCATAAAATCTACATTGCAGTTGGATCTCTTTGGACAAATATGTACAATTTTGATTTCAGGTGATGAGGTTGTCACCCTACGCAGCAGGAAACAGTAGTAGTATGTACAGATTTTGTAATGCTAAAAGTCACTCTTAGTGACACATGACCAATATGCTGTTATTTTATGCAAAGCCAGTCTCCTTAGTATTCTGCTCCTTGCACTTGATACTCTGGCCCATGTATGTGTATACAATGCTGTATATCAAATATGTTGTTCCTCAGTAATCACTTTGCGTGTTTGAAAAAATTCTTTTCAACTGTATTTGCCTTGACTTCTTGCTCATACCATATGGTGCTTTGCTCAGGATGGCTCATGCATAACTTGCAGACAGCTTGGTCACTGTTCATCTCCCATCCATGTACCTCTCACTTGCTCAGAACAAACAGCCTCAGTTGTCCATACATTATACTTTGTGCTCACTGATATTCCTCACAACTCTCACCTAAATACTGCATACTTTATCCTCCACTATTGCATCTATTTTTTATATACAGTAAAATCTCAACAGTTTTTGACCCCTTCAGTTGTTCCTAATAATTCATTCATATCTGAAAATTACTAAAACCTAAGCTAATAAAATAGTCTTACATAAATACAGTGTATATACTCGGTTACACCACTGGTGCAGTATTCTTATGAGGGCCCGTAAGCTAGAAGAGAATAAAAAGGGTTTCAGGGAAAATCTTCAGTTTTCTCCTTGAAGCTGTTTGAGTATTTTCTTATACCACCCAGTTTGTATTTATTTATTTATTAGTATACATACACATACATACATATATATACTATACATACATGCACATTGACCAGTATAAAAAGTATTTATATAGGCATATATGCATACAAAGTATAGTTTTATCCAACTTTGGGACTTTTCCGACACCTAATTTTCTACCAGGTATCCCTGGAGTTCATGATTTAGTCACCAAAGGAGCTTAAACTGCAGTGATGTTTAGTCTCTTGTTTATTACTACATTCCCCTTGCTGTTGATCTGTATGCATTAAAATGACTTTAATTACTTTCCCTTGCTGTCATTATTGATAATACATTGGAAAATTATGTTAGCAAATAACCCAAAGACTATGATGCGTGCAACTCTTAATGCTGAGAAGATAATTGGAATTGTAGGTAGCCTCCCCTACCTTAGAACAAATCTTATTACCTCCTATTCCCCAGGTTCTACATGTCAAATAAGTTTAGTGCTTCACCATGAATATACTAGTCAGTCAGTCAGATTTATTTCAGTATGATACAATGTTTGTACAGAGATTGGTGACATTTAGCTGTGTATGCAGAAAGCCCATGGTTATGCAGAGAATTTCGTGCAAGCTTAAATTACAATATAATATATAATTCTTTGAAAACACAGATATGCAGTGAAAGCCTAAACTTGGCCAGATACTTCAGTAAATGTTTGTGGACCATTATCGAGTTAGAAAATGAAAGACAGAAACTGTTTGAAGTGAAAAGAGGTTAAGAGATAGCATAGGTCAGGCCAAGTTAACAAGTGCATTGAAGATGAGAGCCTTTTTAATTACTGGAAAAGGCAAGAATCTATAGAAACACAGCCAGGGATAAGATTCATATTAGCAATAGACTTTTAGCCTTCTCTGCAATTTTCAAATTGCATTTTTGCATTTCCCATTAAGTAGTCATTTCTGCCCATCCTGTAATGTTTATTTCCCTCCCTAATGTGAACATTTTTTCTGTGCTTTCTTGTTTGCTTTTCCTCCATACATTACTCTCTCATGTCTTCCTCTTTTTTGGTATGTAATGTCTTCTGGTTATGACTGTTAATTCCAATTTTGATGGGTTCTCTCCTTATTGTTGTTGAGGGTACTACAGGCCTACCATATGAATATGAAACAGTTTAATGGCTTACAACAGAGGGACCCAGATTCAATCCTGGGTTTATATTCATTTCCTTAAGATACACATTACTAGTTTCCAGGGAAGAATTGACCATCTCAAGAATATTGTTCTAGCTAGGTGAGTTGGTGATGTTGCTGCATCTCGGCTCAATGTATTTCACATATATTATGTTAGTGGATATGCCAGCTGGAAATATATTAATACTTAGCACTCCATAAATGTAAGGATTGGCAATAGAATTTGTCTCCACATTAATGTGGATTAGGGAAGAACATCATGTACGTGTTGATCATTGATCCACCCCTGTGTCCCACTTCAAGCCGCTCTCTCACAAGTTGTCATGGAAAGATAAAGTGGTGTGGCCTTGCTGATGAAGGTATTTCCATCTTAAATATGGAGTGCTTGTATTTATTTAGGAACACTGGTTTGGTGTTTGTTTTAATCCTCCATGGATATTCTGGGCATGTATGAATGTGTTCATAGCCTGTGATTCATACAGTGTTATAAACAGTATTGTATATGTAAGATGCCTCAGATTAGAGGAGCAATACAAAGTTACCTAACTACCTAAAATAATACAGTATTTATGATTTGACTCTCCCCGTCTTTGTCAACTCCTTTCCCTAAACACCACCACTCCCTCTGTCTCTCTACCTCGGATGTGTAGCACCGAATGAACCTTATTGATCAAGCACTTTCCATGAATAGAATAATAATACTTTGTTTATTAGAGCTTCTTTAGATTTATTTACTATTGTATACCATAGTTAATTGAAATACGTATTGCTCGTCTTAGTCCTTCCTAAAAGATAAAGATAAAAGTTTATTTCTTTGTAAAGGTTACAATGTGTAATTACAGTTTTGGATGCTAAGTACAAATAAAGCCACTATCATGCTGGGGCATTTCAGGCAGACTAATCCTAATACATAGTAACTACTTAAAATTAGACATGATAGTAGTGGTTAACTGTATTACAATTTTATTTAATCTTAATACTGATGTGAGGTAGTCAAGGTGGAGGTTTATAAGAATAATACTCTTGAAGTTGCACATAATAAAAACAATATTACAAATAATGGTTCAGGCAGTAATATTTCATGGATTGGCAGAAGTTTAAAATTCTAGAGGTAACATAATATAACTAATTAGCAGTAGTTTTGGTTGATTTGGTTAGTATTGAGAGACAAGATGGTTTTTTTTTAGCAAAGTCCTAAATTTATAAGTAGTCAAGGGATCCTTTAATGGTTCTGGTAGCAAGTTCCAGATTTTCGGGCCCTCTATGTGCATGCCGTTTTTGCATAGTGTGAGACTGACACGAGGGATGTTGAAGAGTGCCTTATGCCTTGTATCGTGACTGTACATTCTGTTGTAACTGTCAAGGAGTAGTTTAAGTGGAGGGTTTATAGTGGAATTTAATGTTCTGTATATGTAGTAGGCACAATATGAGTGTATGTCTCATATATTTAGCAAGTTCAGGCTTTTGAAAAATGGTGGGGTGTGCTGTCTAGCACAGGAGCTGGTAATCATCCAGACAGCAGCTTTTTGTGGTTTATAAAGGTTTAGGGTGGTTGGCTGTGGTTGATCCCCAGGCACAGATACCATAGGTAAGGTAAGGATATATTAAAGAGTGGTATTAAGGTTCATAATATTTATAGTGTGACTCAGCTTCACTAACAAGACAGGAACAAGGGTACACTAATTTTTCCCTCTTCCTAATTTGGGTATAAAACAGTCCTTAAAGCATACTGTACCTTTGTTAAACTCTTCCAGTAGAGATTAACAATTGTGATGAATGGTTTGAAAAACCAATAAGTTGAAGATCGAGACACTTGTGCAACATATGGGAATCTTTATTCAGGAAACGTTTCGCCACACAGTGGCTTCATCAGTCCAATACAAAGTAGAAAGGCGTAAGGAGAGGAGGAGTTTGAGGTAATCAGTCCCTCAGCCTGGAGTCGATGTGTTCAGTCCATCAATCTTGTAGAATGTACAGCATAGGGCCGTAGACGTGGCTTATATACTGTAGTGAGGCAAGGTGAAGCAGGAGGAGGTAGGGTCATAGTGGTACCATCCACTAGTCGAAGTAGGTCTTCATCCAAAGGTTGGATCTTGTTACAAAGAATTCTTCAACACTTGTCGAAACTTTGGACGAAGACCTACTTCGACTAGTGGATGGTACCACTATGACCCTACCTCCTCCTGCTTCACCTCGCCTCACTACAGTACATAAGCCATGTCTACGGCCCTATGCTGTACATTCTGAACACATCGACTCCAGGCTGAGGGACTGATTACCTCAAACTCCTCCTCTCCTTACGCCTTTCTACTTTGTATTGGACTGATGAAGCCACTGTGTGGCGAAACGTTTCCTGAATAAAGATTCCCATACGTTGCATAAGTGTCTCAATCTTCAGAGATTAACAAGTTCAGTTACCATATATGGCATTGCTGATAGTAAGGTGGTGATGGTGTTTTACTTCTCAGGAAACCTGGAAGTTACTTCCGAGATGGGCTTTGTTCAAGTGATGACCTATTAAGTGGTTAAGCATCTGAATACCTACAGGGGTTAGGTTTCCACCCATTTTTCAAAACGCATAATTACCACACAGTAGTGACCTAAGAGGCAGGCTCAACATCTTAACTGACAAAAAATGTCTCAAAACAATATAGCACTTATATACAGTTTTGACAAATAATAAATAGCCAAAAATAGAAAAAAAGTTTTTTTTACTACTATTACTTGTACAAGTAATGTTTTAAGGCATTTCTTGCCAAATTTCAAATTGGGGTTCACCCTTACTGTTGACTCTCTCATATTTAGTTAAAAATGTATAAAAGTAATAATATGCCTGTTATTAATGTTATCACTACGAACAGTGAAAACGTATTCTAGAAACTAGAAATCTGTGCTTTTTGGAAAGGAAAGCTAAGTTTATGTAAATGTACACAAAAACTACTACTACAATACAGTATTAGTAAGATTATTAAAGTACAGCACATGGATGACCCATATTTAGTAATAGTTTGCTTTATTTGTCAATACGTACTGTAGTTGCACTAGGACTTTGATAATATATAATCTTTTAATATTCTTCACTCAAGTTAAAGGATTTTTGAAGTTTTACTGTATATGGCCTCGAAGAGCATCTGCCTTATTCAGTGAGCCATTCTCTTCAAAACGTATGTGCTGTCTCGGTATGCCTTGTTGTAGAACTTGTCATTACCTTTACAACTCCTCTCATGTGGAGCTTGTATTCTTGTAATTTTAAAGATGTTTCAGTACTTATTCCTGACCAGGAGGAATGCTGCTTTTCTATTTTTCAATTACTCTGCCAGTCTGCCCATATTTTTGGGCAGTCTCTTCCTTCAGTACATTATTATTATTATAATTAAAAAGAAGCGCTAAACCTACTAGGATCATACAGTGCTGCAATTCCTTCAACACAACCCTTGTTTACTTTTCTGCCTTCCTGTCTTTATTAATTTAAACTACTGTATCCAGATTTTTTGCCTTCTAGTCACCCTTTTTTTTCTTTAACCCCCACAATCTTTTTTGCCCACCTGCATGCATGTCATCAGTGTTTTTCACGTATTCATGCTTTTAACTTGTCTGTTATCTGTTGCTTAACTAACAGAATTTTGGGGCATATTCGCTGGACCCATTACGTGCCTCTCCACTCTTTTAATGCCCACCCACATTGTTGGGTATGGGGTACATAATGAAGCTATAAAGCTAACTTGCTCATACATAATAGCACAGTCACTTTGTGCTTATAGCAGTTTGAATTATTGACTTTCTTCTTATCTGTATCAGTGTATTGTAATTAATGATTGAAAATATTACCCTTTTCTGCCAGCATTGTTTCATTTACTTTTTTAATTCCCCCTTGTTTTTTCTTCTGCTTATCCTCAAATCATCTAGGTTGCATGGCGTATTATCACATATATTTTAGATTACTGCTAAAAAATTAACTTTTATAGGATTTTACCTTATTAACGCTAATATGGTAGTCGGATATCTTTTATTTTTACTTTTTATTTCTATATTTCATATCTCGGTTTTGTATTTCATAACAAAATTGTAATAAATGTTTAGAGACAGGCTTTGTACCCAGCATTACACACAATGCCTAAACTTTTGTTTAGGCATTGTGTGTTTAATGCTCTGGCTGCCAATTATTTATCTAGTTAAATTTGAAAGTCATTGTACAATAGAATAGATTTAGGATATTAAAAAAAAAAAAAAAAAAAAAAAAAAAGAGAAATAGCAATATGTACTTTTCCTTAACACCTCATACTCAAAAAAATGTTGAGCATTTATAATTGAGCCTTTATGGGATAACTCCTCCTTAATCTTTATTTTGAAGAGATGAATGGCTTTGCAGGGTAAAAGAAAGGAAGTTGGATAGTGTGCAACTCTTAACTGAAAAAGTCTTCCTTAGTAAACATCAATATTTTATTGAGGCTTAATAAGACTGCTGGAAGCACTGTCAGATTCTTGTTATAATAGGGAGCCATTTTTTGTTGGTACATCAAAACAGTCTTGCCTTTATCCATTTACTAGTGTTTGTTTCAACTGCTTCAATTTAGTTCAACATTAACATAACCTAATTAGAGTACTTAAAAATTTGCTCAAGCATATATAAAAAAGCAATGTTAGCATTAGGAGGACAGGTAGATTTCTGGCTGTAGATACTAGAGATGTAAAGATACACAGTAGTGACATTCCCTTGTTAGTAAAGTTTAAATAATGTAAGGGTCATTACAGGTAAGAATGTTTTTCTTGGTTATTTATAAAACTATTAGAAAAGACTGGAATATATTGCAGTCTGAAAGAATGCAGCCACCCACATACTCTCATGCCAAGGGCTTCCATCAAATTTTATATAGAATTTGGCCACAAAGACTGGATTGCCCACTCAGATGAAAACTTTACACACTGACAGTATGTTGCATAACTTTTCCTGTGAAAGACACACATGCAGAAAATATAATCAGATAAAACAAAATAGACCAAGAATGGAATTTTAACAAATAGAATTTTATTGTGGCAATGTTTTTCTCTCCAGAAGCTTTGACTATAATAGAATTTCTGAAATATAACTGACATTAAGGGCAACAACGAGTAATGAGTGTTACTGTAAGCGGTTAAAAGAATAAAAATGTGATATGCAAACTTATGCATCATTGTTATTAATGCTTTGCACTTGCATTTACAAAACTGGCTTAGAAAATACAGTAGTATAAAGATTTTTTTATAAATACTGCCATTATGCTTTTTTGTTAGGTTCAAGATGTATCAGTTGCAGAAGGCCATTGATGTATAAAATTACATTTGCATTGTGTGCAGTTTTGTGTAAAGCATACATAAGGAGGGGAACAGAATTTTGTCTTAGAGGCATAAGACAAATTTCTGAATGATAAAGAATAAAAAAAATCTAAAATAATTCACGAGTATAACTAGCATGGCACAGTAATGCTGTACAGCTGATATTATTGTGCCTTGATAATACTGTATTATACAAATTAAAGTGGTATGTTTTTGCACCTACCATTTTGAAGTACAAAATAATGGACATAAAATATTCTGCTGACAATACTGAAGAAAAGACATGGGTACATAACATGTCACAATAAAAGGTTGTTATTAACCTGTCTTTTCTTTGGAAAATAGGTGCTTCAGAAATGACACACTGCATTTCATGTTTAAAAATTTGAGGAATTTTATAGGCACTTAAAAAATTTAGGCAAGCTTAATTAAAGATATTCTGTTGCAGTTTTAAGAAACTGTATTAAATATTTGTATTTTTAACACTAATAAAAATGTGCATATCCTTGGCTAACTAATGCAGCAATTATGAAGCAAAATAATAAAAAAAAGCTAGTTACATTATTTTACAGTTTGAATTGATCATATGTGTATATTATCAATGAAGTTGTTACATCAGAAATTAGCATGCTCCAAAAATGTGACTTTGATTTTATTTTTTATGACAGATAGCACCAGAGTGTTTGCCCATTCAAGCAAGTGGTGACACATCGCGGCACAACGGCGAGGCAGTGGCCACTATGTGAAACGCTGGAATGTCATTCATTGAAGTTGCCCTTTGAACATTTTGCTTGAACCTCAGCATCTCTGAAATGATTCAAGATTATCATGTGTTCAGTGTGACCAAAACTATTTTAAAGGAAAAGTTACATTTGCTGTTCTTCCTGTGTGAGGAAGACTTACTGGTAATGTATCAGTTCTATAATTTACTGTATATCATTCAAGAATATAAAACAGTTTGATCCAATGACCAAAAGCATCATTAAACATTAAAAAAATAATGAATTTTATCAATTTTATTACAACTGAGGTCTTAATATAAAAGTACCGTAATGAGGTTCACCAAGACTGTTTAAGAGTGAATGACTCTACATAGAGGAGTTAAAACATGTATTAATGTATATATTTAAAAGAAATTTAATACCAAATAGAAGAGCAATTGAAAATGTGTGATGTATCGGAATACCAACCACCCCTTATGGTCCTTAATCCTCGCAGGAAATTATAATGCACAAGAATAAATAGGCCTCCATACATACTGCCAGTTATCAGAAAATCCTCTTCAGTGTTATAATTTTGCCTAATGATTTATTAATTTAGAAAGTTTATAATTGATATGAACTTTTGAAACAAATTTTTTTTTGCTTTTTCTCTAGGTTGTGTAATTCATTTTCCTTAGATTAAGGAGCTTGTTGCAAAAGCCTGATGGCTGCAACTCATGTGACAACAAGTATCACAAAGTCTTCCAGTACATTTTTTAAGTCAATTTTATGTAAACTCACCTACACAGGTGCTCATGATATGAGTTGACAGTAAATAATGTAGCATAAATGCAAATGCTATTATCCTTATAGATTTTAAGTTTTCTACCTTAATTTTTACTTCTTTGTTACTCAATGTGCATTCCAAGTGCCTTATTGAAGTTGTAGGTTATATTGAGCATTGCTTACTACAAACCGCCGTCAATATTACAGTGTAATGTTGTAGCCTCTCGCCACTGTCAATACTACAGTGTGATGCTGTAGCCCCTCAATTTTAAGATATCCTGCAACGAACCAAACTTCACTATGGTTATATTTCAATCAGTAAGAGCAAAGATATGTACAAAATGTGTGTAATCTGCTGTGTTGAGGTACAGGTAACCGTCATGGATAGCAGATGTGACTGTTTCAAGTTATCTTGGTGGTACCAAGTCCCGAGTTGACAGGTTAAATAATATAGTGAAGGTGTATTGGGAAGAAGCAGTGTTCCTGTCACAAGGGTGGGGGGAGGATTTGCCACTGATTTTGTTACTGTAAGGTTTATAACATCTTGAGCAATGAATAATTAATCAAAAAATTATCAATTTTGATATGCCTTTACTCATTATCATATGAAAAGCTTGTGAGAATTTTTTCCTCTAATTTTGTCAAGTTTGTATCTTTTGCATAGAATGTAAAGCAGGCAGACAGTCCAATTTACAACCGACTATTTCAAGTCATATAAAGTAAGTTGCAATGAAAATGGAATAGGTTATAGCTTTGCAGTTACTGATCTCTCCCGTTTTTCCAGTGGTAATGCTCGCCCACCCTTGTTGCCCAACCTGATACACTGATAACCCCACAAATCATACTGGCAGACTGTATATAGTGTTACCTGTTGGGTGCTTTCATTTTAAAGTTACCATTTTTTGTCAAGTGGCAAATACAAACGTAGTGGAAGTTCCATAGGACTATCCTTTGGCTTGCTGGGCAGAGATAAAAACTAAGTCTTGAATTCCCATTTTTCAGAAAGTATGGTAATAACTGCTCTTGCCACAATATCCACCAAGAAAGTTTTTCCGTTTCATAATTAGTGTGTTTCAACATTTTTCCTTTTATCTCTGTATTATGCAGCAGCTATCAATAGTAAAAACCAACCATTTACCCTTGTCGTAAATCAGGGTCTAATGGCTGCTAATATAGTTTATTTTCATGTACTACAGTACACTTCTAACATTTGTTATAATTTTTAGTTGTTATTTATTATTATTTTACATTTCTATTGATTATTCTGTAATTCTTCATAAGGTAGAAGTGTCTACATGTAGACAGGGTGCTCCACACAACACAGTGAAGTCCTGTTAGTAACTGTAATGTGAGTTGTTAAGTTAGTCCTTCATAACATTATGGGGACTTTAACTTGTTAAATGTTTTTTCAAATTTTGTAGTTTATTATTACAGTATAGCTATTAAGTGGCCCATACTTTCAAAGTACAGGGCTGCATTTTGCGTGCTGCAGTTTATCAGTTTCTTGTTCTTCGTACCCTAGTCGTGACAGCGTGAGTAGTGAGCCGCTATGGTGCTCAAGCCACTCTCAACCTAATGCTCAGGCAGCCACGTGCACCACATTTCTAAATACTGTATAGTATTTAACCTCTTCAAAATAGCCTATATTCTAATGCCTTCATTTATATCTGAAAGGAGGTATTAATGCCATAGCCTCAAATCTATTAGTTGCTGCATTTTATTATCGTATTCACTAAAAGTTTATTTAGATATTCATACTGGTTACATTCAAACTTGGAGACTTGCTTATGTACAAATATATCTACTTTATATTGCTGCTGCTCATTCAAAGTGTCTTGAAAAGAAACTTTATATTATATTCATTAAAGCACTCAACCCATACAGGTCATATACTGTAGTGCCTTTAGAATAGGAAGGGTGGGGGATTACACCTTGATCTGAGGAAAGGGAGGGTAACTGCAATTCCTTGGATCAAGCCTCCTCCACTAGTAGTATCAAGGTTTCCACTTAATTGGTCTTAAGAATAATTACTGTACTGAGAATGAGCAGCAGTTGTGGTACTAATACGAAATGTTTTATTAGAATTTATAAAATGAGACAGCAGTATCTTTCTGCATTTAATTTCAGGATATTATTATTAAAGATTCACCTTAGTAAATTCCTCTGGTTTGCTAGCCATAATAATGAGCAATGATTAACATTCACCAGCCATGAGCATAGGATCTAGAATTTGGGGCGAGACATTGTATTCAATATCTAGCAAGTATTGCTTCAGGTTTGACATTAGCAGGTGTGATGTTCAGTAACAAATGTTTGAGAAGGCATCTTCTTTCATCGCTTGTATATGAAGGGAGACCAAAATGTCAGTGAAAAAGAGATTAAATCTTAACATGGTGCAATTGTATCTAGTTGTTCATCTTTGAACTATCAGATTTTTCCTAGTTTTTTCCACATCGCATTATAGTACTTATTAATGTGTATTATTTGCAGAGGTACATATACGTATAATTCATGTTTTCTTTGTACTAGTATACCATGTGATTTTCATTCAGATACAGGTACCTATAACTTTTTTTATCTATTCTTATGGATAGATCTGATTAGCATTCAGTTTCATGTTTTATATTTAATTTTTAGATTTTACTGTGGTGTACGTGGCTGAAAACTATTAAGTACGCATATTACCAGTTATGAGTTTGTTAAAAAATAGTTTGTGAGAAATTGAGAAATTAAATTATTTCTTATGTTTAATAAGTCATCAGTATCCAAAGATAAAGTGTGTGTAACAAGTGAATAAGAATTTTATATGTATAATGATCGCTGGTATAATCATTGCATTATCTCGTGACCATCATCTGTGATATTTTAAAGTGTGAAGAGCCATCTTATGGAATGCCAGGGAGACAGGTGCTCTGTAGTTGATTATTAATTTGTGGCTAAAGTTCACCATGATTTTGGGAGAATTACTGGTTTGTCTTGGGCATCTTTCAGGGTGTAAAGGGATATCCTGGCTCGTCCTCGACAGAAGGCAGGTGGAAGCTAATAAATTCTTGATGTAAAATATATTTAACATTGAGAGCATGGTTGTATACGCTATTCAGTGCAGTACTGCAGTGTGCAAAATGTCATTGCTGTATTGTGCTGGAATATGTTATTGAATCATAACTTGCTATTTTTATGGTGCTCATGTAACAGGCATTACTATATAAAATCAGTCACAATAAATCTTGAGATCTCTCTGGAAGAGGCATTACAAAATGTTTGTGCCACTTTGAAAATCTGTCGTTGGGGAGCCATGCAAGGGGTCTTTCTTTCTGTAGATAATTTTCCATCGGGCTCATTGGACGGTACTTCTGGTTATTGGTAAATCAATCATTGATTGCTCTGTATCTCACCTTGGGTCCCACTCTGTCACTCCAGTCTGTAATACTTTTTTTTTTGTTTTTGGAAGGTGGTTAAGGCAGTTATGGCTTTGGTTCTTTGCGGCTTTGGGTACACCAAACTAGGGTATGTGTTATTTTCCCAGTTTTTTTTTTTTTTTTTTTTTTTTTTTTTTTTTTATTTTTTTTTTTTTTTTTTTTTTTTTTTTATTTTGCTGTTGCTTCTCCCTTTGTTGGTAGTTTGTAAATTAAAAGAAATTTGAAGTGGCCATCAGTTACCTTGAGTGGCAATACAGATATTTATGGTATCAGTAAAAGTTTGTGAAAAAGTTACTTCAGTTTTCTTTTAAGTAGTGCTAATAATTTCAGCATTCCAATATAATCCTTTACCTGATTTCCATGGCTTTTTACACTAGCGATAACTTAGTTTTTAAGGTCATTTCATTTTTTTTATACTCCATACTTCATGTGCACATTCCATTAGTGTGATAGGAAATTTGTCTCCAGTTCCATTTTCTGCCCGTGTGTATATATGATGGAGATATCTTAGTTATGTCTGCTCAAAAAGTTGGTTGAGATATTCTGTCCTGTCTTTCAGAGCTTTATAAATAATGTTGATGTAATGAAAAATATTAAAAGGTTGCAAGATACTAGCATAGGCACAGATTGTCTCTAACTGACTCACTCAAGATTTTTTTTTTTCTGTTTCTATGAATATTTAGCTTTTAATGTAGATTTTATAAAGACTACATTTTATTTAATTAAGCTGTGTTGTATGAAGTGGTTGGTATAAGAACAGCCTAGTTGATCTTTCTCCCTGTATAGTCCATGTTGCATTTTTAAAGGCCAGCCCCACACACCCTAGGCTGGATAATGCCAAATAGTTGTCATTCATTGTGGCACTAGAAATACCCTATTATTTAAGCGTTGGCCTTTAATGTATGACCAATTATCATATTCAGTGATATTAATAAAATAGGCAATAACTGTCATTCAGTGATGCCCACCACTACTGGTGGTGTGTAGAGCTAGCAGTGACCACCAGTAGTGATGGTATTTCATGCTAACAGTGCCCACCTAGAAATCACAAATAGTATGAAGTAGCTGCTGCTAAAGATTTCTGAATATGTGGAGCAGAATTTATTATAATCATAACTAAGCACTAAACCCACAAGGGTCATACAGTGTTGTAGCAGAATTTATAAGACTTCCTCACTAGGCCATTCTTTTTTTTTTTTTGATGGGATTTTTATATCCAAGTGCAATACACAGATTATTTATCCTGTATTTCTAGTGAGTAATTTGTTGCAATATGAGAGTATGTATACTGCAGTGCACTTAATGGTGCTCAGAATGTTTAATTTTTTGTAGCATTTAGTTTAACATGAACTATATATATATATATATTATTGTGACCTAGTATTAATTAAGGATATTTCTCAGACTCGCCTAGAGTGAAACAGACATTTTATTTAAAACATTTATTCATAGGTCTTGACATGATGGCATACACTGTATAGTTAGGAGCATTATCAAAATGCATCCTTAACCACTCTCAGTAGGCCTCGATGAGTCCACACTAAATACAAATGTGAGGTGAGATTTCTGATATTCATTATAGAGCTAGATATAATTTTCTGAACTGCAAATATACAGTATGCAAAAATCAGCATAAATAATTCAGTAAACTCCATAATAGTATCTATGTGCAAATAGAGATTAGTGACCATAGCAGCTTTGCATGTATTTATGTAAAATTAATAAAGTAATCCATGCAATAATGGATTTTTATTAGCCTAAAAAGTACGTTAAGAATAATATTCTTCATTATTATTATTATTATAATCAAGGGGGAAGCGCTAAACCCGGAGGATTATACAGCGCCTGGGGGGGGATGTGGAAGGCATTCAGGCTTAATTCGGGGAACTGGAGCACAGATCCAATTCCCTAAATCAAGAGCCCCTCACCAACATCAAGGAACCTTCCTTGAGGGGATAATATTCTTCAGGGAAGAGGAAGTCTTGATAGTGGTGAACTCTTGAGCAAAGGAATTGGAATCTAACTGAATTACCAACTTGCATAATCCCTGTACAGGCTTGTTTTTAAAGGGGGTTCTTGATCTGAGGAATGGATCTTTTCTTCCCTGCTCTTAATCTTGTTTGCAAAATCCTGCCAGAAGAAAAAAAAAAGATCACTATTGTCTATATTCCAAAGTAGATTCCATTGGTGGTGCAGTGGTGGCTGGGTCACTCCTGATGGAAACTGGACCTTAGGAAAGTTAGGTGACCCTCTGATGAAACACTGGATGGCCATCAAGCAGGCCTCTGATGATCAAAGTATTACTGGAGGTTGACTGCAGACAATGACTGGCAACCAATAATAATATATCTTTATTTCTACAAGTATACATGTACAAGGTATACAGGCCTAGCTGACATTTATTTATTTAGAAATTTAGCATACATACAGAGGTACAAAAAAATACAGGTAAGAGCAGCATGCCAAAGCCACTTATATGCATAGCATTACGGGCTGGCTTACAATTAACTTAAGATTAACTAAGCAATGATGAAATCAGTGATAAGACATTATTGTAAACAGATAACTATAAAATACAAATGAGTATTACAAAGACAGGTCATATGGTTGCATGCATTGCTGTTCATTCAGTAGAATGGAGTATTCTGTTAGGTAGTGTATTTAAAAAAAATAACAAAGTTAGGTTTAACATTTGTGTGATATAATTGTGAGTAACATTTAGGATATACAATTTATATGGTTCAGTTATTCAGTATTTATTTGGTTTTGAGTGAGTGAACTTTGAGAAGAGACTTGAATTTATAAACAGGTAGTGTTTCTTTTATATTTACAGGTAATGAATTCCAGATTTTAGGGCCTTTTATGTGCATTGAGTTTTTGCATAGCGTGAGATGGACACGAGGAACATCAAAGAGTGATCTGTGCCTTGTGTTATGGTCATGTGTTCTGTTGAGGTTGGCAAGGAGATGTTTGAGGGGAGGGTTAATATCAGAGTTAAGTGTTCTATGTATGTAATAAGTGCAATAATAAGTATGGATGTTTTGTATGGTGAGTAGGTTGAGTGTTTTGAATATTGGTGGAGTGTGCTGCCTGTATTGAGAATTTATCATTCTAACTGCAGCCTTTTGTTGGGTAATTAGTGGTCTGAGATGGTTAGTTGTTGTTGAGCCCCATGCACAAATTCCATAGGTAAGATAGGGGTAAATAAGAGTGATAGAGGGCCAGGAGGGCTGACTGTGGAACACAGTACCGTATCTTCGATAGTATGCCTACAGTCTTGGAAATTTTCTTAGAAATTTGTTGTATATGTGTATGAAATTTGAGTCTATTATCGAGGTGGATTCCTAAGAATTTTCCCTCTGTTAGCTTTGCGATAGGTGATCCGTTTATCGTTATGTTAAGAGGTACATCTGTAGCTCTGCTACCAAACTGAATGAAGTAGGTTTTGTCAATGTTTAGTGTAAGTTTGTTAGTCCTCATCCAGGTAGATATTTTCTGTAATTCGGTGTTTACAGTATTGGCTAGCGTGACTGGGCTCGGGTGAGAGAAGACGTATGTAGTGTCATCTGCAAAAAGTGTGGGTTTGAGTAATTGCGAAGCATTTGGTAGGTCATTTATGTATAGGAGAAAGAGAAGAGGGCCAAGGACACTTCCCTGTGGGACACCAACTGTAATTGGTTGTTCGGAAGAGCTTGCCCCATTTGCGTACACATATTGGCTTCTGTTGCCGAGGTAAGACTTGAGGTAGTTGAGGGAGTGCCCTCTAATACCATAGTGTGACAATTTTACGTGGAGCAAGTCATGGTCAACTGTATCAAAAGCTTTACGTAAGTCAATGAAGATCCCCAGAGGGACTTCTTTTTTCTCTATTGCAGTGTATATATGTTCTAGCATGTGTATAATAGCATCATTAGTATTTTTATTAGGCCTGAATCCAAATTGGCAGGGGTTGAGAATGTTATGTTAGATGAGGTAGGAGTAGATTCGTTTATGAATTAATTTTTCGAAGATTTTTGAGAGAGGGTGTAAATTGGATATTGGCCTATAGTTATTCAACTCTGTCTGGTCACCTCCTTTATGGATCGGGGTGACCCTTGCTATTTTGAGAACTGTAGGGAAGGTGGAGGATTCAATGGATTTGTTAAAGAGTGTTGCAATGATTGGTGATAGCACTTGTGACGCTTTTTTGTATATAAAGGGTGGTAAGGTATTTAAATCTCCTGCCTTGTTTTTCAGTGCATTGATAATAAGGGAGACTTCGTATGGGTTAGTCGGAGCTAGGAACAGTGTGTTCGGGTAGTTGCCAGTGAGGTAGTCATTTGGTGGGGTATCTGAGCTTGGGATATTATTGGCAAGGTTTTGACCTATAGTGGAGAAGAAATCATTGAGTCTGTTTGCTGTTTCTGTTGGTGGGAGTTGGGGTTCATCTGATTTTGCTAATTTTATTTCGCTATGTCGTGATATCTTTTTTGTTCCCAGAATTTCTGATAGGGTCTTCCAGGTCTTTTTTATATCACCTCGTAAGTTGGATAATCTGTTCTCATAATACAATTTTTTTGCCCTTCTTATCAGGCTGGTTAGGATTGACGAGTAACGTTTTGTTTGGTCTCTGGTTATGTGACCCATTCTGTACTGTTTTTCATATCGGTGTTTTGTATTTATGGATTTGAGAATGCTGGGTGTTAGCCAGGGACTGTTCAGTCTCTTAGCTGTCATGTTTAGTTTTTTTTAGGGCAGTGCTTGTTATGAAGGTATTGGGTCTTTTCTAGAAAATTATTAAAACATTCGTCAATATCTGTATAGATTTCTAGCTCAGTGTGCCAGTCAATGTTTGTTACTGCTGTTGTGAAGTTATTAATGGCTGCCTCATTGTGAAGTCTGAAGGTGACTTTAGTAGTGTCTTGGGGTATTTTACCAAGAGTTGTTATGAGGAAAGTAGGGTAGTGGTCTGTGGTATTATCTGTAATTATGCCTGATTTTAAAGGGGATATGGTGTTGGTCCAGATGTGGTCAAGTAGGGAAACACTAGTCTCTAACTCTTGTAGGTTTTGTTACTGTTGGTAGCAACATGCAGTTACTCATTGTGTTTGTGAATTCAGTAACGTGTGGGTCCTGGTCTTGCAGGAGATTTATACTGAAGTCACCTGAGAGTAGTAAGTGATCTTTGTTCATGCGTGCATCAGTTATCATACTTCCTAGGTTTTGACTAAATTGGTTAATGTTTGTGGAATTCTGTAGATGTTTATCACTGAGAGGTTTTTGTAGGTATTTGGATTTGAATTTAGCTATTATATATTCCCCATGTTCATCCCTTGTGCAAGTATTAGTGATACATTCTAGTTGGTCTGAGTAGTATATAGCTGTGCCACCCCCTTGTTGGTCTGGCCTACAGTTGTGTATGGCATCAATGACTTACTACTATATAGAAAGCTGCTTGTTATGCAGAGCATTTTGGGCAAATTAGGTCAGTTTTGTACCAGGATGCGATCCATTTTTACTGACGGGGAACATGGACACACGCCCAATGTTTCTACCTTTGCCGGGAATCTAACCCAGACCCTCGCCGAGAGAAGCGAGCTTTAGCCACCTGGACACGGGGCACCAAACGTGCAAGACTCCTGCCATTTGTGAATTCATTTACCAATGCCATTAACTGGAAGAGTGCATAATTCCTGTTTTTGTTTATTTACATAGTATTGCTCAGTCAATTTTGGAGGTACCATCTGGTGTTGGGTACCAGGTAGAGGTTTACACGAACAGCTCTACTAGTTACAGCTTTCTTTGATTATAATAATATACTAGTCACACCAGAGAGGTCAGGTTTCTTTCTGCTTATTCTCCGAGCTGCCCCCGTTTTCCTAACTTATAACACAGGTTCAATTCTTGCACTGAAATTGACCCTCCTCAGAACCCGAAATCACTCTTTAACAATCGCCTATTCCTTACCTGGTATTAGTATTCTAACTGCCCCTCTGGTGCATATGACCTTCACTCGTGACACGACAATGATTCACATATTGTCTACATGCTTAAGGCCAGAATGGCTTGAAGTCAACTGCCAAGAGAATGACAAGCAACATTAATACAAACTGGAAACCTCTTCCACTAGCGGAAATCTTCCAAATAATATGGTATTTTTTTTTTTTTGTAATGCACTGAAATCTCATTGCATACCTGAATGACCACATACTATACTAGCAAAAGCCGTATGACCCTTGTTGGTTTGGCGCTTATTTATAATGTATTAGCGCTATTATCATGGAGTGCTAAACCCATAGGGATTATACAGCGCCTGGGGAAAGTTACTGGAGCACAGATCCAACTCCCTAGATCAAGAGCACACCACAGCATCAAGGACTCCCTTGAAGAATGGACTTGCACAAGAACTTGTCCTTTCTGTCGGCCAAACTGTGCGACGCGCATCGTCAAAGATGTGAACCTCGTGTATTACCAGTGATGTGATAATCAAGTTTATTTTCTATAAGGATTACAATGCGGGGTTTACAGATTTCGAATATTGTGTGGTTTACATGTTAAAATACTAATTACAGAGGGGGACGCTAGGACACCTAGCATGGCTAGGCATTTCGGGCAGATTAATTCTAAACTTTAAATTATTACAAACACTCCACACTCGATTCATCCTGAGGAAGTATCATCCCTCACGGTTGTACGGAAAGATTCTACAGGCTGCTTTAGACGTTCAAAACTATGTCCATAATGTGAAAGTTAAGACATGTGCAACATCTGGATATCTTTATTGTAAACGTTTCGCCATCCAGTGGCTTTATCAATATAGATTCTAGGACATAATTAGAAGACAGTAGAACTATATACAAAAGATGAGGTAATCAGTCCCTCAACCTTGGTGTTGGTGTTCACAGCATCGTGGTGGTGGAGAATCTGGAGCAAAGGCAAGAAGACTGGTGTTTATATAGGCGTCAGTGGATAAGGACGTGCAGCAGACGAGGGCATAGTCACTGGTAAGCGGGATTCCCCAGTGGAAGTAGGTCCTACCCAAAGGGATGAGTTGTAGCAGCCGTGAAGGTCTTGTAGATGTCCTCTGAACCAAGATTCCATGATGTTGCAATGTCTGACAAGTTGTGCAAGAAAAGTATAAAATACCGACAATATGAAAGTTAAGACATGTGCAACATTTGGATATCTTCTTGCCTTTGCTCCAGATTCTCCACCACCACGATGCTGTGAACACCAACACCAAGGTTGAGGGACTGATTACCTCATCTTTTGCATATAGTTCTACTGTCTTCTAATTATGTCCTAGAATCTGCATTGATAAAGCCACTGGATGGTGAAACGTCTACAATAAAGATATTCAGATGTTGTACATGTGTCTTAAATTTCATAGTCGGTATTTTATACCTTTCTTGCACAATATGTCCATAATGCTCGCCTGTGAGAGAGCTAATAACAACGAGGAGATATGTTGGTCAACCAGCAAATTATTGCAGGTCCGAGACAATGTCCAGTCTATGGATATTCTGTCTGACCTTGCATAGCATTACTGCAACAAAGCACATCCCTTGAATTAAGTTCATTCAGGTCAGAGGCTCGCTAGGGTTGGTGTCACCTTGGGTGTCACCCCCATGAAATCCAAGGGTGGAGGGCTTGGGGGGGGGAGGTTGGTAAACTCCAGTTACGTCACTACTGCATGACCAGTAACTAATGTTTAACAATGAGAACGTTTAAGGGCCATAAACTGAACAGGAGAATACTTCTCAACTTTATTAATGATAAAATAATCGTAGTAATACTGAGGAAACAAACTCAAAGTGGTATTTGAGTACAGCCAACACATCCTACATTTATTCATCTTCAATAATGCCCCCCCCCCAAAAAAAAAAAAAAATGAAAAATAAAAAGTATTACAATATCTGAGAAACACTAGTTGCGATCTGACCTTGAGTACAGGTAACATCTCGGTGAATCTGATCTTACATTTCCTTGCCTTCAATCCTGCAAAATCATCTATCACATCAAAATCAATGATTTTCCCTATATAGAAACGAAGGATTCTTTTCTTGTGTTGCTGGGCATTGTGTTTTGGGCATTAGCGTCACCTTTAGAGGCTCTATGGTGTCACCCCCTAAATGGTGTCACCCGGGGCGCCCCTTCCTTACGACGCCACTGATTCAGGTATAGGTACATATAAATACATAAATTGTCATACATATCAGTATGTGTAGATTACCTAGGATAACCCAAGAAAGTCAGTGACAATTTCCACTTTCAGAAAAGCAAAATCCAGTGGTTGATAAAGACGGCTGGTCGTATCACCAGACTGTTACCAAACTCTGCCTACAGGGGCTGTATGACCCTGGTGGGTTTAGCCCTTAGTTTTGTTTATAATAGCCTACAGGGAAGAATACTTCACATCTTTTAGTCCAGAGTCGTCAGACACCCTAGTACTGTACCTTCCTATACTCTTGTCACTTTTACCCCACAACCCACAAAGTTCTCTTCAGCTGTAATCTATAATAAATGGTTATATTCATAACCATAATTTTTAAAGGGGTGGACCGGTAAGCCAGCGGAAGGCCTCTGTCAGGTGATCAAAAGCTCCAGCTGTGGAGTCATCATATGACTAGACCCCGAGTCTAGAAATACTTGTCCTGTTTCCTGACAAACGTGATACCTATCTTCAGCTGTGTCTTAAACACTTACACTTCAACCCCAAAGACCCTTATATAGAACCCTACATCTTGAGACAAAGTCATTACACTACCATTCCTTCACAAATTCCATAGTCTGACCAAATAACTAAGATTTTAATCACTGTTAAATCTACTAAAGACACACAAAACTGACAAGATGAATATAACACACGTGCAAGACTGAAGAACTGATCACTTCAAATAATCTCTTCATAGGATCCACCAGGAGGCCTGGTCACAGACCGGGCCGCGGGGGCGTTGACCCCCGGAACTCTCTCCAGGTAAACACCTCCTTATTAGATTAGATTACATTTTGCCACCGAAGTGGCTAGTTTATTGTGCATCTCATATCCATCCTGTGGACGGTACCGCAAGAGCATATGGATACTCAAATGGCCTATGAACTAGGCCCCCAAAGGGTTAACAGGAATACATATGGATTTATATCTACATATCTATAGTTCAATTATCTGTTACAAGCAAATTTAGGAAATTTAGATATACTAAGCAAATTTAGGAAATTTGCTTAGTATATCTGGTATCTTATTTTCATTAACAAGATATCTTGACATGTCACATAGGTTATTATATTGTCTATCTCCTTATTTCTCAATAAGTGGACAATTAAGCCATGTTACGTTGGTTGTCCCTTATTACCTTGATAGTAAGGTTCTCACTACATGTTCTAGTGTGGGGTAGCTTTTACTTAATGGCCTTATTTGTCTAGGGGTAATACATTATGGCTGATCATCCTGAGTGTGTCTGATATCCTTCCACCAGCCCTCTTCACAGGTTATGTAAACTACTACTACAAAAATATAACTGTATTCTCAACAGATATGTACAGAATATACAATCACAGCCTCACATTTTCAAAACAATGATCTACACACTCCATAGCTGTTCTCCCACATGGTGTATCTTATTAACTTTTGTCCTTCTCTCTCTTGACTAACTCTGGGCTAACCAGTGTTTTGACACACTTTAGTCACCCTGGGTAGGGAGGCCAAGCCCATGATGACACTCTTCAGGTCACTTGTTCTATCTAGGCTGGAATATTGCGGCACACTAACAGCACCTTTCAAGGCAGGTGAAATTGCTGACCTAGAAAATGTACAGAGAACCTTCACGGCGCGCATAACGGAGATAAAACACCTCGATTACTGGGAGCGCTTGAGGTTCCTGAACCTGTATTCCCTGGAACGCAGGCGGAAGAGATACATGATTATATACACCTGGAAAATCCTAGAGGGACTAGTACCGAACTTGCACACGAAAATCACTCACTACGAAAACAGAAGACTTGGCAGACGATGCAACATCCCCCCAATGAAAAGCAGGGGTGTCACTAGCACGTTAAGAGACCATACAATAAATGTCAGGGGCCCGAGACTGTTCAAGTGCCTCCCAGCATACATAAGGGGGATTACCAACAGACCCCTGGCAGTCTTCAAGCTGGCACTGGACAAGCACCTAAAGTCGGTTCCTGACCAGCCGGGCTGTGGCTCGTACGTTGGTTTGCGTGCAGCCAGCAGCAACAGCCTGGTTGATCAGGCTCTGATCCACCAGGCCTGGTCACAGACCGGGCCGCGGGGGCGTTGACCCCCGGAACTCTCTCCAGGTAAACTCCAGGTAAATTCCAGTGTTCAAGACAGTGACCATATGCCTGATCACATAATTTACATTTAGTTTGATCATCATCTGTGTCTCCCAAACTGCCAGAAGTACTTGTAACCAAGCCTAAGCCTGGCCACTACAACATCAGTCAGTCTGTTCACATTGCAAGTTGCTCCATAAATACTTATCTACGTTCATGTTATCATAGTGGGTTATAGATCTACTCAGGCTTCTAACTGCATTCCTATAACAATCATTTTCATTATTTACTTCTCTCCTAATATTATTCCTAATGCTAGACAGTTATACCAAAGTTGTATTCTACATACTCCTTCTGGGTACTCTTCTTGGCTAACATATCATCTTTATCATGAAGGAGTAATCCAATGTGTGATGGGATCCATAGCATTGTACATTAATTCCTTCGTCTCTGATTTTTGAGTATCTATACCTGGCTTCTCCAATGAGCATGTTGTTGGAGTCATTATATGAGTTAAGAGCCTTCAGTGATGACATAGAATCAGTAATGATGATAGAGTCAAGCTCAATGTCATAAGTTAGCTTTAGCGCCATTAGGATTGCAAACAGTTCAGTATGCAGTGTAGACGCCCAGTTGTTAATTCTTATGCCTAGTTCAACAAGTTTATTATCGTTCTTAACTAGGGAGGTGGCAACAAGAGCAGATGCAGCCCTGCCAGAAGACTCCTGTTTAGATCCATCAGTGTATATTACTTGTGATAACTTATTACTACCAGCTAGGCGAGAAATTTCTTCTTGAGCAGTTGCTTTAACAAGTGATTTAAGGAAGGGATTACTAGCAATGAGCTTCTTGGGAGGGACTTGTAGGTATGTGATATTAAATGAACACATCTTCCATGGAGGGGTGAAATGCTCTTGTTGCCTACAGTGATACAGTTCATGCAGGTTATAAAACTTAATGCAATTGCACGTTTTCACAGTCCATTTAGATCTGTGTATTTACCTCTAGACACTTAGTAAGGTTCATTGTGACAGTGTCTGGTTCGTTTCTTAACATTCTAATACCGAGTACAGTGTTAATATCAACAATCCTATCACTGATACTAGAAATACCAAGCTCCTTCCTCATATTAAGAGCCTTTGTAGATTGGGGACAACCAAGAATAATTCAGATTATTATTATTATTATAATCAAAAAGAAGCGCTAAGCCACAAGGGCTATACAGCGCTAGAATAATTCAGAGAGCTTCATTTTGCATTAACTCCAAGGGTCCCCTCCCCTCAAGGAAGGTTCCTTGATGTTGGTGAGGGGCTCTTGATTTAGGGAATTGGATCTGTGCTCCAGTTCCCCGAATTAAGCCTGAATGCCTTCCACATCCCCCCTCCCAGGCGCTGTATAATCCTCCGGGTTTAGCGCTTCCCCCTTGATTATAATAATAATCCAAGGGTCCCCACTCTTCGCCCATCGTACATAATTACATTCCCTTCCATAATGCCAAAATTACTTCTCATAAAAGCATCTGGATATGAGCCTCGATAAGCTCTTCTTTCAATAGAAGAATTTCAACAGGACCTTCGAACTCAAATGTAACATCTCTTAATTTACCTAAATTTTAAGTTTAACCTTTTCTCTTCAAGTTTTGACAGTTCCAGTTTCTTTCCCATTCCATGTCTGAAGGCTTGCATATCTACAAACCCGTGCTCACTTTGTAACACTGTTTGATTAATAAACCTCATTTTTTTCGATAATCTCCCCCTATCCTTTCCTTCTCCACGAATTCAATCCCCACCCTTTTCACTCTTGCTCCTCTACAATCACTCCTCCATTGCTAACCCACCTCCGCAGGACCAAAACTTATTCCACCACTATCCACACTACTACAACAACCGCCATCCCACCACGACCACCACTCCACTACAACCACAACACCCACTCGAGGGTCAAGTGGTAGTGCCTTCGTCTCACTTCTGAAGAACCTGGGTTCTATCCCAACGCAAGTGGAAACAGGGCACGTTTCCTTATACCTTTTGCCCCTATTTACCTAGCAAGAAGTAGGCATCTGGGAGTTAGCCGACCGTCGTAGGTCACATTCTGGGAATGAGAACCAAAGGACCTCAGTGGAAATAACCCGTAGGTTTTACTGATGTCGTGGGTTGCTAACTCTTCACGCCTCGCCTCTGGCAGTACTGTAGACTCAATTCTTGTGCTTCTACTTTACATTGTTCAAGACTATAGAGCTAAGCATTTATCCAGGCCGAGGGACCAACATCCTCAAAATCATTTCTTTTAAGGCCTGAGTGATCACATCATCCTCAACTCTTCAGTGTTTCTGCTGTCTCTATATTTGGTCATCATTTCAGAAATAAAGATACCCAACTGTTGCACATGCGTCTTGCTTATCCACTTGTCGGCACTGTATACAATGTTATAACGATAGTAACCCTACATGTAAATCTCAAGAAAATCTTCCCTTAGGGCAGTGGTTCCCAAACTTTTTCAGCTTGTTACCCAATTTAACATGCCACATAAAGCATGTTACCCCTTTCACAAAATGTTGTTATTATTGATATATATGGCTAAACGTGAACGTATACAGCCTCGCATACTCTGCTAATCCTAGCAAAACCATTGAAAACGTAAAAACCACACATATATTATATATAAAATTAATAATAGCTACAAATTCACAGTAACAGTGGGTAAATACTAACTATATACTGCACAGGGCAGTACACATACATACCAGCTTATGTCTACCTCGGCTGATGCTCACAGATAAACTGACAATGTGAAATAGAGGCAGCCTCAGGAAGTGAGTGACGCATACTGGACAGGTCGATCTGGGCTACTGAGTGACTTTTGTCCTGAAGCATACTTGTCAAAATACTTTTGGGTTTCCACACACTTAGCTATATATTTCTTCTTTTCTAATACTGTATATTAGTTTTTGATGTTTATTGTTATTTGGTTTAACTTTATTACTTACTTAGTATATAAAGTTGTAAAGTAAACCTATTATAAGACAAAGTTAGCAATAATCCTCATACCGGGTACCGCATTGTTTTCTTGATTTTCAGAATTCATAACTTTTTTCTGTCACCCCTCCATTACCCCCCAAAAATGGTTAAATTACCCCCAGGGGGTAATTTACCCCCAGTTTGGGAACCACTGCCTTAGGGGAATATTCCTTGACGCTGGTGAGGGGCTCTACGTCTAGGGAATTGGATCTGTGCTTGTTACCTAAACTGAGCCTGAATACTTTCCATCCCCCCCCCATAGCTGTATAATCCCTAAGGGTTTAGCACTCCCCCATGATTATAATAATGAAAATCCCCCACTACCATTACTGCCACACAACAAAAAACTTATCCTTCATTACAACTCTCATAGCAGTGTAAACAATTCAGTAATCTCCTTCGTACTCTTTTAAACTTTGAGCATTCGTCTGATTTGCTGTGTTTGAGTTACAGCGTAAAACACTTGCTCAAATACACTAACAAATGGATATCGCTCCGAGCACAGAAATGCTATATACAGTGCCTGGATTTTCCGATTTTTCAAACCATTAAATTCCCGCCAGTGAAGAGGGGCGGCTCGATGCCGCAGACTCCCAAATAACTGAAGCTACTATCCTTTTTCCTGAATCAAATCTGGTAACCTTGCCTGGTTGATCAGACCCTAATCCACCACGAGGCCTGGTCTCAGACCGGGTCGCGGGGGCGTTGACCCCCCAAACTCTCTCCAGGTAAACTCCAGGCGCTGTACAACTTCATATGGTACCCCCCCCCCTGCTCTTTAATATCACAGGGCACTTTGTACCGACCTCTTGAATACTTCCAGCACAAATGGAGTTTCTAACACGTATTGTTCTAGGCTGCAACCCACACAATAGTTGGGCAAAATACAGGCACTTCCTTTACTTCTACGTGGGTAGCGGGAGTGTAAGGAAGATTTGCCGATAAGGTTCCCAGGCCTGAGGTTCGAACCAGTTACCTTTGAACTGTGATTTGTATGGTCTCACTAACGAAAATAACCTGATGATCGATGCCATAGCTGAAGAACCCACGTTTAACGCCATACGAGTTCAGTATGCAGTAGTTACCACACACCCATTCTGTAGGAGGTAGGGTATTCGCCACCTGCCCATCCTGCTGGTGGTAGTCACCATATACCCATCCTATGTGAAATAGTCAAAAAGTTCGAGAATGGGCCTGGGACTCAGCCTCCAGTGGTCAGGAAATTAGTGGCAGTGAAGTACAGTATTTACAAAATTATAAATGGTTTACAGAGGTATTCAACATGACAGAATCCATGGTGTGATGCTTGATATCCTCATCCTATCAAGTTTCCCAGATCAGACCTTGAGTAAACGCATGGAAATCCATCCAGCCAATCCTGTGGCTGGAGTCCAAATGCCTTCCATTTCCCCTAGGTGCTGATGACCACAATAAGTTTAGCACTACCCTCCCCCATGAAAATATTTCACCCATTCGCCGTGACCTCCGCCCCCAACTAAACTTACTCTCGTAAAATATGTTGAGAAAATACTCGAGTCTCATGTGCCTCCCGTCACAAAATAACTGATAGTCCCATTAACTCCCATAACCAGAGACCCTCATATATTTAACCATTTTTGACAGTGAGAAATGAGCCTCAAAGCGCTAAGGTATAACTTACACGGTACATAAACCATACGTCGTGGATGACACACTATTGACTCAGACATTAGAAGACATGTGTCAGCATTTCTGAGTGCAGTAGGGAAACATCTGCCTTAAAGGCAGATGTTTCCCACAGTTACTCCAGCACATAAACATCTCTTTCAAAAGTATTTGTTTCGATGCTGTAATAACTGTGGGGAGTTTCAGTTTAATATTTGTATTATGCACCCCACACCCATCCTGTGGGCGACTGTCAAAAGATTAGAGGTGCATAATGGGTCCAGGGACTGTACCTCAACATTACAGAGGTACATAATGGGTCCAGGGACTGTACCTCAACATTACAGAGGTACATAATGGGTCCAGGGACTATACCTCAACATTACAGAGGTACATAATGGGTCCAGGGACTGTACCTCAACATTACAGAGGTACATAATGGGTCCAGGGACTGTACCTCAACATTACAGAGGTACATAATGGGTCCAGGGACTGTACCTCAACATTACAGAGGTACATAATGGGTCCAGGGACTGTACCTCAACATAACAGAGGTACATAATGGGTCCAGGGACTGTACCTCAACATTACAGAGGTACATAATGGGTCCAAGGACTGTACCTCAACATTACAGAGGTACATAATGGGTCCAGGGACTGTACCTCAACATTACAGAGGTACATAATGGGTCCAAGGACTGTACCTCAACATTACAGAGGTACATAATGGGTCCAGGGACTGTACCTCAACATAACAGAGGTACATAATGGGTCCAGGGACTGTACCTCAACATAAAAGAGGTACATAATGGGTCCAGGGACTGTACCTCAACATAACAGAGGTACATAATGGGTCCAGGGACTGTACCTCAACATAACAGATGTACATAATGGGTCCAGGGACTGTACCTCAACATAACAGAGGTACATAATGGGTCCAAGGACTGTACCTCAACATTACAGAGGTACATAATGGGTCCAGGGACTGTACCTCAACATAACAGAGGTACATAATGGGTCCAGGGACTGTACCTCAACATAAAAGAGGTACATAATGGGTCCAGGGACTGTGCCTCAACATAACAGAGGTACATAATGGGTCCAGGGACTGTACCTCAACATAACAGAGGTACATAATGGGTCCAGGGACTGTGCCTCAACATAACAGAGGTACATAATGGGTCCAGGGACTGGGCCCCAAAGTTTTGATAGCTGAACAAGTTACAAAGGTAATAAACAACCTATACAATCATGAACAAATTACAAAGTAATGAGCCATTTACCCGTCCACACCCGGTGAAAAGTGTAATGAGTTATTAGTGCAAATATTAATTGCGTCACACACACACACACATTTTTAAAAAAGAAGCCTCGATACTGGAATAACTGAGAAATATCTGCCTTTAAGGTTAGATAAGAATTGTCAAGAAACAGGATAAATTTCCTGACACGGGTCTTAAAGTCATATGATGACCCGCCGCTGGAGCTTTTGGTCACTGACCGAGGCCTTCCCCTGGCTTACCGGTCCACCCGTTTAAAAATAATGGTTACGGTTATAACCATTAGGGCTCCTGATCCAAGGAACTCAAGCTACTCTCCCCACTTGGCTCACCTTAGCAGTGATGCCTCGTCTTGGTGACTCCTTTCCTGTAAATAAAAGTTATGTGGTCAGGAAAGCCTACGATACGACAATTTTCAGACATTATTATAATCAAGGAGGAAGTGCTAAATCCGGAGGAGCGCCTGGGGGGGGGGGATGTGGAAGGTATTTAGGCTTAATTCGGGGAACTGGAGCACAGATCCAATTCCCTAGATCAAGAGCCCCTCAGCAGCGTCAGGAACCCCCAATGAGGGTCAACTTGTAGTGTTTGCGCGTCCAGTACGAGCCTAAAAAATATCCAGTCTCTGTTAATTGATATCGCTCGTAAAGACAACGATTGATATAGTTTTCACAATCATTTTCACTAAATATTTTTTGTAAGACTTTCCTGAATTGATATTTAAGCTTAATTCCCCCCTATGATGTGTCCCTAATGACGTATTTTAAGCTCGCGCCCCCTGGAAGTAGCACATTATGCCAAATTTTGGAGTAAAAGTGATCCCTGTTTTAATGCCTCTCATTCCCCAACACTGTTAACGACCCCTCGTGTTTACAATGCTAAATAGAGCTTAATTCGACAACGGGTTGGCACTCCTGTATGCGATGTTATCATGATGTGGCACCACTGGAGCGTTGTCATGGCAACAAGGACGCTCAGGTGCACCACCTGGCATCTTTCGTTAGGAAAATCACCTGGCATTTTCAGTCAGGTGCACCGCCTGCCACCTTTAGTCAGGTGCACCACGTGGCGTCCAGCTGACGATGGTCAAAACACGTTGAAGAACACGTTTCTATCGGTACAGCGTTTTGCTGCGTAGAGCTTTATCAAGTGTGGCTCTGCGTAGAGTTTTATCAAGAGTGGCTCTGCGTAGAGCTTTATCAAGAGTGGCTCTGCGTAGAGCTTTATCAAGAGTGGCTCTGCGTAGAGCTTTATCAAGAGTGGCTCTGCGTAGAGCTTTATCAAGAGTGGCTCTGCGTAGAGCTTTATCAAGAGTGGCTCTGCGTAGAGCTTTATCAAGAGTGGCTCTGCGTAGAGCTTTATCAAGAGTGGCTCTGCGTAGAGCTTTATCAAGAGTGGCTCTGCGTAGAGCTTTATCAAGAGTGGCTCTGCGTAGAGCTTTATCAAGAGTGGCTCTGCGTAGAGCTTTATCAAGAGTGGCTCTGCGTAGAGCTTTATCAAGAGTGGCTCTGCGTAGAGCTTTATCAAGAGTGGCTCTGCGTAGAGCTTTATCAAGTGTGGCTCTGCGTAGAGCTTTATCAAGTGTGGCTCTGCGTAGAGCTTTATCAAGTGTGGCTCTGCGTAGAGCTTTATCAAGTGTGGCTCTGCGTAGAGCTTCACCATAAGTGGCTCTGCGTAGAGCTTCACCATAAGTGGCTCTGCGTAGAGCTTCACCATAAGTGGCTCTGCGTAGAGCTTCACCATAAGTGGCTCTGCGTAGAGCTTCATCATAAGTGGCTCTGCGTAGAGCTTCATCATAAGTGGCTCTGCGTAGAGCTTCATCATAAGTGGCTCTGCGTAGAGCTTCATCATAAGTGGCTCTGCGTAGAGCTTGATCAAGAGTCGAGTGAATGTCAAGTCTGACCAAACGAGTGAATGTCAAGTCTGACCAAACGAGTGAATGTCAAGCCTGACCAAACGAGTGAATGTCAAGTCTGACAAGACTTAAAAATTGTGAATAAAGGAGTGAGTCCCGTACAGGGTGTCCAGCCAATCCTTGTACAGCGCTAAAAAAAAAAAGCACTCGTAGTTATACTATACACATTTTGATCTAGTTTCTCATTTCTAGTTACTTTTATGGAAAATATTCGCGATTACCCCTATATATATTTTTTTGACAATGAACCTAATTCCCCTAGGCTCCTACAACAATCACTCCCACGCCTCCAAGCAGTAGCGTTCCTAGGACACATCTCATTTCTCCTAGGCTTGCTGTTATTATGCTTCCTGCTCTTAGACGTACCTGCTTCTGCTAGGTGTGCCAGTTACTTGGCTTGCCTGCCCCTAGGCGTGCCAACTACTAGGCTTGCCTACCCCCAGGCGTGCCAGCTAAGAGGCTTGCCTGCCCCCTTGCCGTGCCGTGTCTAGATGGCTGAGGAGCAGACGGATTGGCTAGCGTGTGGAAGACGAAGGTGTCGTGCTCAGCGTGTGGCTGAGGTGGTAGCAGCCAGGGAAGAGCAGTACCAAGCCAACCTCCACCTAAGGCGGTGCAGGTGAGGTGCACTAGGTAGCAGGATGTAGGTACAGAAAGACTGAATAGATGTAAAAACAAAAACATTTTATTCTCTTGTGCAACATAAAAAAATAGGTAGTTTAAATGTAAATGTTCCTAAGCACAAAGGAAAGCCACTAGCATGTATGAACATTTCGGGCAGGTCAGACCCAAAAGTTCGAAAATGCACTTCCATAAAATGCATTTTCAGAATGAAAAACTCCTCAGTGAACGTATGTTTACAATTTTTTTTTTACTTTATCAGGTTAGGCTAGGTTAAATTTACATAATGCAATATTCATACATGCTCGCGACAGCCCTATGAATAAGAACATAAGAATGGAGGAACACTGCAGAAGGCCTACTGGCCCATGCGAGGCAGGTCCTTATCAAAACGACCTCTACCCAAAGCTACCCAATAAATAACTCCCGTACCCAATGACACCAATTAAACCCAGCCCCTCCCACTCATATATTTGTCCAGTCTCTTCTTAAAGCTACACAAGGTCCTAGCCTCTATCACCCCACTGGGAAGACTGTTCCACGCATCTACAACTCTGTTAGAAAACCAGTACTTACCTATGTCCTTTCTAAATCTAAATTTATCCAACTTAAAGCCATTATTTCTGGTTCTTACCTGGTTCGACACCCTCAGTACTTTATTAATATCTCCCTTGTTTATGCCCGTCATCCACTTATACACTTCAATGATATCTCCCCTCATTCTACGCCTCTCCAGAGAGTGGAGATTTAAGGCTTTAAGTCTATCTTCATGCGGGAGGTTCCTTACACAGTAAATCATTTTAGTCATTCTTCTCTGTATGTTCTCTAATGAGTCTATATCCATCCTGTAGTAAGGGGACCAAAACTGAGCAGCATAATCTAAATGAGGCCTCACTAGTGATGTATAGAGCTGCAAAATAACTTTTGGACTTCTGTTACTTATACTTCTTGAGATAAATCCAAGTAATCTGTTGGCCTTGTTGCGCACACTAAGGCACTGCTGTCTTGGCTTTAGATTTCTGCTTACCATGACTCCCAAGTCTTTTTCACATTCTGTATGATCAAGCTCTACTTCACCTAGATTATAGCTTCGATGGTTATTTTCATTACCAAGGGCAAGTACCTTACACTTATCCACATTGAACTTCATCTGCCATTTTTCAGACCCACTGCACAAATTTACATTGCCTAAAAATCATTTGCAGATTTCCTAAAAAAAAATCATAATTTTATTTTTGTGAATTATTATGAGTAAATTATCTGCAGGAGGTTTACAGGGTATTACCTGAATTATCTGCAAGTAATTTGGGTGAGATGAGTGGGACTTAAGTCACACTAGGTCGCAGGACTAACTCCCTCCTGTGAGTGATGGTCATATCCCTCATCTTCCGCTATCCACACGTAAGTCTTGAGGTCCCGCAAATTTCGTGTCCCAATTCTTCAGCAGGGGACATTAACACGGGTTCCTATTACAAATTCAGGCCAAAAAAACCCAATTTGGCAACGAAGATGCTGGATTATTAGCTGAATTTTCCACGACAACCAGTGCCCACAAATTACAAATGACTTCTGTACGGCTTCACTTCCCCGGCTGTTCCACATCCCCCCGCCACTCAAAATTTCTCGAAAGGGTCCTAATAATATCACATTTTAATACGTAATTATATTGTTCAAATTTAAACATGCGGAATTTAGGAAAATTCAAAAGTTTCTACAATTTTAGCGATTCACCTGGCATATATTCTGATAATAATAGTAATAATAATAAATATTTCTACACGATTCAACTATTACTAATCTAACTGACATACCACATAGAAAGCCCCAACTTAACGTAAGGTGAACAAGGGCAGTAGATGTAAGAATACATATCCAAAGTTTCACCTTTGCACACACACACACACACACACAAATTGTAACCTCGATAGGCCTATATATGGAATTACCGTATTTTCCGGCATATAAGGCGCACGACAAGTCTTATAAAGGTAAATTAGTTACCATATTCAAGGGTTAATTACCCTCTTTACTGTATGATGAAACGTAACCCAAAGCCTACCCTTGACCCTGACCTTCAGCATATAAGGCGCCGGCTGATTTTCCAAGACTGGGGAAAAAAAGGCGCGCCTTATATGCCGGAAAATACGGAAATAAAAATGTTCTGGGTTGGCGGTGAGTAGGTGACATGCAGCCTTAATGACCACCGAGTCTATATGCTTTAAAACCAACTAACCGACCAATGTTAATGATTACTCTTGCAACTGAAGAAAACGAGTCCAGTTGAAGGGAAACTTTCCTAGACGGTCAGTTGGTTCGCTGTCTGCGTCGTGATGACAAACATTCTACATTTTGTAAAGTAAAAGGACACAAGTGCAACTAATGTGACATTTATTGTGGCAACGTTTCGCTCTCCAGGAGCTTTATCAAGCCATTACAAACAATACATGGACACAGAGGGTAAATAAAGGCTCAGAGTGAGGTGTAATACTAGTGAGGTACCATTTCGATGTTCACTAGTGGTGGTAGTAGTAGTAGTAGTAGTAGTAGTAGTAGTAGTAGTGGTAGTGACAAAAGTAATACAATATGGTAGAGCAATTAATTCGGACATGAGTAAAAGGATATAAAAGCTATTACTCATGTACGAATTAATTGCTCTACCATATTGTATTACTTTTGTCACTACCACTACTACCACCACTAGTGAACATCGAAATGGTACCTCACTAGTATTACACCTCACTCTGAGCCTTTATTTACCCTCTGTGTCCATGTAGTGTTTGTAATGGCTTGATAAAGCTCCTGGAGAGCGAAACGTTGCCACAATAAATGTCACATTAGTTGCACTTGTGTCCTTTTACTTTACACATTGTCGGTAATTCTACCAACTTTATTACATTCTACATTTTCAAAGAATTTCAGAGTCTAATTCCTAGACTCATTCTGTAAACTGATTACCACCCACAGTGGGAATGCCCACATGATGGATCTAGGGGTGAAGGCCACGGGATGAGCATAGGTGACTACCGTCAACAAATTTGGCATGGAGTGTATATTAAAAATGTCAAACTAACCTTGTGCATTACTTTGCCTGAGTAAGAGGCATTCACTCGCTCCAATATTGGGGTAAAAAAATGTTATGGTCTTGATTTAATCGTAGCTCAGTGGTAATCCCATTCATGTGACAATCTCAAAGGCTCGAGATTATATTTTGTATGTTGGCTAAAATACTGGTGAATCCTTGGAGGGGAGAGAGAGAGAGAGAGAGAGAGAGAGAGAGAGAGAGAGAGAGAGAGAGAGAGAGAGAGAGAGAGAGAGAGAGAAATATGGACGGATTTTTTTTATTTCATTCTCTTGGGCCACAGTGTGAGTGAGGAAGATGGATGGAGGTATATGTGAAATACACGAGTAAAACAGAGAGAACACTTTTCAGTCCGGGGAGAGAGAATGAATAAATCCCAAGAGCCTCTCAGAAGCTTAACACTGGCGGCCAGCACATCACCTCAGACTGTCAGGGTAGGTCAACAACAATCCCACCCTGAACTCTACTTTCCACCTCTTCTTCCTTCCCCTTCAGGGCAATAAAAACTCAACAAGGGTTTCAAACTAGTGTTTCACCTACAGAGACACCGTAGGCTCAATCCGATTACTCCAGTAAAAAAAAAAAGATATGTACACCAATTTTTTGTTCAGCTCGCGTTGGAAAAATTTTGATGGTTCGTGGAAGATTTCGAGAGCTCACGGGGGTATTTTGAGGGCTCAGGGAATATTTTGAGGGTTCATGGGGGATTTTGAGGGTTCATGGGGGATTCTGATGACTCACAAAGAGTGTTGTTCATATTCCTATAATGACAACAAGTGATCAAACTTTGAATTCTTTAAGGTATAGGATAGAGGACTGAAAACGATTTAAGACACAGAAAGACAATGCGAATAAGAAGTAATGAATCCCAATGTTTTGTTAATGGGAGTGTAAAGTTTATCGACTCGAGTCATTCAGGCTGCACGCTAACCTTTTCACCACCTGACAAGAATATTTTAATCCCTAAAGTAGCGATTAAAGCCAACTCTCGGCACAGACGCCGAGAGAAATGTAACCGTCTGGGTATATATTATTATGTCATAAATTGACCAGGCACTCTACATAAGGTATCAGTGGTTATAATTATAACTTTAATTTTTAATGGGGATGGACGGGTAAGCCAGCTGAAAGTCTCGATCAGATGATCAAAAGCTCCAGCTGTGGGTCTTCATATGACTAAGACCCGCATCAGGAAACACTTGTCCTGTTTTCTGATAAACCTTATACCTACCTAGGCACTCAGTTTTTTATTTTACGATATTTATTTTTTGGCTAGTGATTAAGCTGGTAATTCAGATGTTTTAAACAGGGAGAAGCTTTATGCTACTTTTGGTATTTGATAAAGCTCCATTGTATGTGATAAAGCATTACCATGGGTGTTAAAACACCACTGTGGATATAATGTTGAAAGTTAAACCGTTTTCACTTCTTAAAGTTTGGCCCAATCGCGTCATTCTGCCAGTATTTAAGCTTTCCTTGTCGTTCTGGTGACTTTTTGTTTTGTTTGACGGGGAGACTGCGGGTGTTGCTGCAGGAGGAAGCCGAGAGGCAGCAGCAGGAGCTGAGGACGAGGGCTCGTCTCCTGCACGAGCAACAGGTCAGTCTTAACCTATCTTAATTTCATTGAGGAAACGTTATCTATATCTATATATATATATATATATATATATATATATATATATATATATATATATATATATATATATCACACTGGCCGATTCCCACCAAGGCAGGGTGGCCCGAAAAAAAAACTTTCACCATCATTCACTCCATCACTGTCTTGCCAGAAGGGTGCTTTACACTACAGTTTTTAAACTGCAACCTTAACACCCCTCCTTCAGAGTGCAGGCACTGTACTTCCCATCTCCAGGACTCAAGTCCGGCCTGCCGGTTTCCCTGAATCCCTTCATAAATGTTACTTTGCTCACACTCCAACAGCACGTCAAGTATTAAAAACCATTCGTCTCCATTCACTCCTATCAAACACGCTCACGCATGCCTGCTGGAAGTCCAAGCCCCTCGCACACAAAACCTCCTTTACCCCCTCCCTCCAACCTTTCCTAGGCCGACCCCTACCCCGCCTTCCTTCCACTACAGACTGATACACTCTTGAAGTCACTCTGTTTCGCTCCATTCTCTCTACATGTCCGAACCACCTCAACAACCCTTCCTCAGCCCTCTGGACAACAGTTTTGGTAATCCCGCACCTCCTCCTAACTTCCAAACTACGAATTCTCTGCATTATATTCACACCACACATTGCCCTCAGACATGACATCTCCACTGCCTCCAGCCTTCTCCTCACTGCAACATTCATCACCCATGCTTCACACCCATATAAGAGCGTTGGTAAAACTATACTCTCATACATTCCCCTCTTTGCCTCCAAGGACAAAGTTCTTTGTCTCCCCAGACTCCTAAGTACACCACTCACCCTTTTCCCCTCATCAATTCTATGATTCACCTGATCTTTCATAGACCCATCCGCTGACACGTCCACTCCCAAATATCTGAATACATTCACCTCCTCCATACTCTCTCCCTCCAATCTGATATCCAATCTTTCATCACCTAATCTTTTTGTTATCCTCATAACCTTACTCTTTCCTGTATTCACTTTTAATTTTCTTCTTTTGCACACCCTACCAAATTCATCCACCAATCTCTGCAACTTCTCTTCAGAATCTCCCAAGAGCACTGTCATCAGCAAAGAGCAACTGTGACAACTCCCACTTTATGTGTGATTCTTTATCTTTTAACTCCACGCCTCTTGCCAAGACCCTCGCATTTACTTCTCTTACAACCCCATCTATAATTATATTAAACAACCACGGTGGCATCACACATCCTTGTCTAAGGCCTACTTTTACTGGGAAATAATTTCCCTCTTTCCTACATACTCTAACTTGAGCCTCACTATCCTCGTAAAAACTCTTCACTGCTTTCAGTAACCTACCTCCTACACCATACACTTGCAACATCTGCCACACTGCCCCCCTATCCACCCTGTCATACGCCTTTTCCAAATCCATAAATGCCACAAAGACCTCTTTAGCCTTTATCTATCTATATATACATATATATACATATATATATATACATATATATATATACATATATATATACATATATATATACATATATATATACATATATATATACATATATATATACATATATATATACATATATATACATATATATATACATATATATACATATATATATACATATATATACACATATATATATACACATATATACACATATATATATACACATATATATACACATATATATACACATATATATACACATATATATACACATATATATACACATATATATACACATATATATACACATATATATATACATATATATATACATATATATATACATATATATATACATATATATATACATATATATATACATATATATATATACATATATATATATACATATATATACATATATATATACATATATATACATATATATACATATATATACATATATATACATATATATACATATATATACATATATATATATACATATATATACATATATATACATATATATACATATATACAGTAAGATCACAGTAAACATGTGATATCAATATGCAGAAGAACCACTGTGAAAAAATAGTGAAATTTCAAGCGCTTTCGTGACTTCACATTATCAAGGAACTATGTGAGTAATCATGAAACCGCTTGGATTTTCACTAATTTACTTTCACAGTGATTGTTCTACATGTATATCAAACTTCGGTAAAACCTTCAGTTTTTTCCCTTGAATATATGTATTCTCTAGTCCCAGAATGTGGGTCTTCATTAGTCAGTGCTATACGGTCTCAGGTCAAAGATCACTGATTAAAGACGGTTAAAGGAAGTAAATAAAGTCACGGTTACTGGTCACTGATGAAGCGGTCACAAGTCAGTGGTAATGCTTCATTGATCACTGGCGTCAACGGCCGTATATTACTGCTCACTGGTCAATGATTGCCGGTTCCTTGGTCTTCTCTCCACTTAGGCATTCATGACGAAACTTATAAAAGCGATCGATTACATCCGCCTTATTAGAAACTTCTAGTTTAAAATGCCACTGATTAAGCTCCTGAGAGAAAAATATGGCAGAGTTGTGAGGCAGGGAGAAGGAGAGTAGGTGAGAACAAGTGGGAAAGGAGGACCGAGAGGGGAGATGAAGGCTAAGTGAAAGGGTGGAAAGTGGTCATTTAGGGCAAGTTGATATGATAATGGCTGTTTGGAGAGTTGAAGGGACGTTTGTTCCACTGTTTTACCCTTACAAAATTATCGTCATCAATTTTCATTTTAGTGATTTGCGTCGTCATTCCCCGTACAGTTGTTTCCTCTTCCCAAGGCTCTTAAAACCTTCCACTAACTCACAGGATTACCCCTCGTCTTCCAGGACCTGTATGACCCTTGCGGTTTCAGAGCTAATAAACCAGTAGAGGGTTAAACAGCGCATAGGGAATATGACGGAATGAGATTTGATCCAGTAAGAGGACTCAAATTCCTTGAATCAGTAACCCTTTACCAACATTAAAACACCTTTCCTCTCAAGGACGACAGGACACACTGTGGTCGTACCAGGGACTAGCACTTCCCTTGAAGGGACGACAGCAGTGCTGTGGTCGTACCAGGCACTAGCACTATGTTCTGTCGTCCCTTCAAGGGACGACAGAGCACGGTGCTTGTGGTTGTACATCACACTCAACTGAATGACAGTCCAAAAGTATTCTTTTAAAAATTGGCGACTGGCCGCTTTACAACACGAATTCCTAGCACGTTATTCAGAGCCTGGAAAATCCTTCTGATCTTTGTCGTTGAGCTGGGGGAGGAGTGAACGACAGAATGCTACAGCAATATCGCCTTGTAGCTCCATTTCGTCTAAGAGGACTCTTGAAACCCCATTTTAAAATTGAGGGTTGATTGTTAATGTATTTATGCACTTAATTGGAAACTATTGAAACGGGACTGTCAACAAAAAACATTATTAAATCGCGACGAGATTAAGATCCAGAATGGACCGAAACGTCTTGATAATTGTCCAGTTTTCATTTCTAATTTGTGTATTAATTGTGAATTCGTGATATACTATGTTCGCTCAAGGAAGGTTCCTTGATGTTGGTGAGGGGCTCTTGATTTAGGGAATTGGATCTGTGCTCCAGTTCCCCGAATTAAGCCTGAATGCCTTCCACATTCCCCCCCCAGGCGCTGTATAATCCTCCGGGTTTAGCGCTTCCCTCTTGATTATAATAATAATAATCCAAAGAGCATCGTACACTAAGTGTAAGAATTCGAATATCTGGTGTGATAATGATGCTAGAGCCAGTTATATATAACTAATCTATATTTCGAGTATACTAAAGAAATTATTTGGATTATCAACCCCCAGACGGTTACTAACCCAAGATAACTCAAGAAAGCCAGGCAGTAAAGCTTACTATTTTTTTGAGGTCCTCAGGTTATTCCACAGGATATGATTAAAAACAGCCGACTATGTATCTATTTAGTTAGGTGAACAGGGGTAGCAGGTACCCATATGTTTCGCCTCGTTCAGGGTAGAATCCAGGTCGTTTGGGTATATGTGTTTATGTTTCCGTTTGGGTAAGTGCCGAACGCCTTACCATTGAGCTACAAGGTAGCTTTTAAAAAATAAATTGGGAAAAATGTGCCGAGTTGACTGAGAACTGACACGTAGTGGTAATGAGAAAGTTATGATGGTTTAGCCTAAGGTAATTCAAAGCCTATTTCAGGTATAATTTATTACTAGATGAGAGTATATCAAAACTGACTATGTAAGAGCTGTTGTTTTCTGTTGTTTCCCCCTCACTAAAGACGCTAATCGACGGTAGTCAAGAGATGAGGGGAACTGGCGATCTGAGAGGGAAAATTATGGCAGGGACAGAGGGATGAAGTATAATAGTGAATGAAGGAAAGGGAGCTGGAAGGGAAGGGGTGTGAAAGGCAGAGTGAGGGGTGTATTAGAGGGAAACTAGCCTGCCATACCTCCTTGGTGTTGAGAATGGACTGTAGTTTCGCGTGGATGGGTTATAGCCTGTACAGAATTAGTTGGTTAGCGGCTCTAAGGGACGGACTGGACTGTTTGTGGGAGAAAGGAGTGGATAGTGAACGAAACGGGAGACTATCACTATCATTACTACAGTATTAAATTAAATTCATGGAGAAGCAATTAACCCGGAAGTAACAGCGCCTGAAGCATACGAGGTTAATTAAATCTGATCCAAAGATTGGGACGATAGCTCTAATTTCTTAGCTGACGAGCCCTTGAAGGGACAGTGCAGATAAAGGCTGCAAAGTTCAGTAGGGATAGACTCCGCGGGGAACTGGGGCTAGGCTTTTTTTTAAAGGAGACGATGTCTAATCAGTAACTTTAGTAGAGGTATTTAACAACTACAAGGAGGCTAAACGATCATCAAATTTACCTCGGCCATTAACGAAACCGTTTAATAAGCTGTTAAGACGTAATTGCGCGTTCCGACGGCCCGATGACCAGTAAGTTGATTATCGAGACTAGATTACCGTCGTATACTCAAGGTGATCAAGATTCCAAAGCCGAACTGGTGTGTGTAAACACATGGATGAACAGGTGTGTGTGAAGACAAGCTGCAGAACAAGCTTTCTTAAGCACGTTTCACTGTGTATAGCTTTACCAACAAGCTTTCTTAAGCACGTTTCACTGTGTATAGCTTTACCAAGTCACCTCCGTGAATCATGAGTCTTGTACAATTATCAAGGCATCCTTCCATACTGAATGAGAGTTTAATATGCACGTATATAACACGTCTCTGCGGCAGCATGCGGCACGCGTGGAGGCTGCGGCTGCGGCACTGGACCAGCAGGAACAGCAAAGACTGCAGCTCGTCCAGCTGGCTGACGAACACCGCCGCAGGCTGCAGTGTCATGAATACAGGTGAGGATATCCTGAGTTGTCTGTTATCCTGCTATGGCAGATCATCTTAAGTTATCATAGGTCTTCTGTGTTATCCTAGGTTCTCTGTTATCCTGGATTATCTTCCTTAATTCATATTGCAGTTTCCCCTTCAATATTTATGGGGAAGCGCTCAACTCGTAGGGGTCATGCAGCACTTAAGGTAATGGGAGACACACAGGTGTCATATCCGAGGAGGGGGGAAGGAGTGGAGGTAGCTTTAATTCCCTGGATCAAGAGCCCCTCGCCAGCAGCAAGACATCCTTCCTCGCCCCATGCCCTGAAGTATATTATAATCAAAAGCGCTAAACCACAAGGGCTATACAGCACTGCAGGGCAGGAAGGAAGCGAGGGTATCAGGTGGCAAAAAGGAGATGGACGAGTAATAGGTTACGAAGAACAGCGGAGCAGTGGATGGTGAAAGGGTAGAGGGCAGCAAGAGATTCATGTAGAAAGGGCTGAGGGGAGTGTGAAAGGTATCATCCGAGTTTGTGGAGTAAAGTCGTTGTCAAGAAGTCAATGAGAGAGTCAGGATTAAAGGAGGGTCCATCAGCAAGAAGGGAAGGTAAAGAGAGTAGGAGAGCGGAGACGACGTTGGAGGTAAATTCTGCGTGCTCGTTGATAGAGAGGGCAGTCTAACAGAATGTGGCTAATCGATACTGGAACTTGGACACTTCTCACAGAGAGGAACAGGGTGCCTCTCCATGAGATACCCATGAGTAAGACGAGTGTGGCCAATGTGAAGGCGGGAGAGAGTAGTCTCCAAACCTCGGCACTGATGACAAGAAGACGGCCAGTAACCTATCCTCGGTTTAATAGAATGAAGTTTATTACCGAGCAGAGTTGACCAATGTTGTTGCCAACGGGTGTGAAGGTGGGTAGCTATTACAGCAAAATAGTCTGGAAATGGAACACCTCTATATGAAATTGGTAGGTCATGTACTGGTGACCGCGCAGCAGTGTCTGCCTGTTCATTGCCCTGTACGTCAACATGTAGCTCAGGGTCCTAGGCTCGAGAGTATTTCTAACATTATTTGTAGATAAGCTGTAACTCTCTTGTAATCGAGTAAATAATAGTAACTACTTTAACCCTATTATATCTTTTATTGTAACTGATTTTCACACAATTTAGTTAGCTATTTTTTAAGCTTGTAATTATGACTTATTTCTACTGCTAGGCTTTAAATAAGATATTACAAGAACCCCAATGGAAATAAGGCACTTCGACGTTTTGGGGTTATCCTAGGTAATTTATGCATGTTACTAGGTATGATAATTGTATTTAAGTATACCTGTACCTAAATAAACTTACTCTTTCAGAGAAGCCTACTCGAGAGAGATACAGCGCCTACTGAACGAGTCTCGTGCCAACGAGGTAACATTGAGGAACCAAATGCGAAGTCAGTACGGTGTTCCTCTTCCCCCGGGAAAGAAGCCTTAGACCTCGTCATGGCTCCTGACGACCACACCACGACCTGACATTATCTAGAGATATCCAGAAAACCTAATCCATGTATCAAGAGCCCTTCACCGGCATCAAGGCCCCCCTTCAAGATAATCAGTGGAGCACAATGATGTCCTCACCCTATGGCATCACCCGAATCAGACGACCGAACAGCCAAAATGACATCAACTCTTTTACACGAGATAATTACATCTATATGTGTCAGTCATTAAAAACTGTATAATGTACATCAATCTTATGCAAATTAGCACACAACACCTGACAGTTTTAAACGCGTATGTAAAATATTTATTACATTAATTATTATACTGTAAATAATTACACACATTACGTTTATTGTGAAACTCTAAACACTTAAGGGCTATGGACCATATACCCATTACCAGACTTGTAATATAGCACGCAATAAATCTCCCACTGTGTTAATGGACTAAAATTATAATTTGCATAAACTATCGGTTTTTAAGTCTCACCTGCTAGGGCAGTGTGTCCAGCTTCTGCTTAACAACACCATACAACATCGCAGAATAAATAAATCATTGCAAAAGCAACAAAGGATTCTGTAAAATTGGAAATAAGAGGAAAAAAACTAAGAGGCTCTGAAAAATAAGGTTTCCCGACAAATTTCTTTCATTTTCTTGGCATTTTCCTTGTGGTTGAAATGACTTTAAACTTCTTAGGAAATTGTTAAAGAAATACAAAAAATAAATATGAAAAATTATAAGTGGGAATAATGAAGAAATATGTCAATACTTTGGGAAATAAGAATACAAGAAAGAAAAGTCACCATATATTATTATAGTTATAACCACATTGGGCGTCCCCCACCAAGGAATGGTGACTTCAGAAAGGCGTACATATTCACCATTATTTATTCAATAGCTGTTTAGACAGAACTGTGCGGACATCACAATGCAAATGACCTTCCTAACGAAAACATCAATTTCCCTCCCGGCCTTCAGAGTGCAGGAACTGTATTTTCCTCCCACAGGAAATTCCGGAGCGCTGGTTTCCCTGAATGCTTTCAGAATTAAATTATTATTTTTACAAAAAAAGTTAAAATGTAAGGAGTAAGCTCATGTGCGGAAAAGATAATTCAAAATTGTTGCATTAAGTCAATTTCACAAGAGAGTCAGATCTGAAAGTTAGTGGGGAAAAATTTTGAATTTCCTTAAATTGAGCTTGTGTAAAGTGGAATAATATAATAACTGCGTGTGGCAAATTTAGAATTTTCTTAAATTGAGCTTGTGTAAAGTGGAATAATATAATAACTGCGTGTGGCAAATTTAGAATTTTCTTAAATTGAGCTTGTGTACAGTGGAATAATATAATAACTGCGTGTGGCAAATTTAGAATTTTCTTAAATTCAGTGGGAGTTTTCGATAGGACTAATATTAGGGCAGAAATGAAAGATTCACTAGCGTTACTAACGAAAATTCACATGAAAAGTTCAAGTAGGGGCTGGCCAATTACATCACTGACAATACTGTTATAATATATTTCACTCTTACGAGCGTTATGACCATTATTCATGCATGTTTATAAGAAAAATATTTTTTTTTTTAAATATTGACACTGCGACGAGAAACTTCCACCATCAGTCACCCTCAAGATCTTTATTTACTACCCGCTGTCATTTTCATTTTTTATGCTCACCTTTTTTGAATCGTATTCATTCTTTCCCCTTTTCAATGTAGCCTCCTGCTCCTCCCACGCGTCATAAAATTTTTATTCATTTTCACCTAAACACAATTCTAGGAAAGATGTATCGAGCATCCCAGTATACTGTTATTGGATTAGAGCTCCTGGAACGGGAGCCTCTGGTGGAGCAAATACAAGACGAGGATGATTCTTTCCTGGTACGTAGTTCATGACGTCCCGTCAGTATAATGACGTGGGGGGGAGGTGCTTTCACTTTTATATAAGAGGAAGAGCAAGCGCTTTTATCCTAGTCTGCAAAACTTGGATTTCCACGAATCCTGCCATTAATATATTACCTTGCTCATCCTCCATTATTATTATTATTACATTCATGGTCGGTCGAGAGCTAAACCCGTAGGGATCACAGTGATGCAATGGGAGTTAATCGGATATGATCCAAGGAAGAGGTCAGGTCTAATTCCTTGGATCAAGAGCCCCTCGCCGGCATCAAGGAACCTTTCTCATGGTACACATAGCAAGGTTACTCCCAAAAATCACTCACGTATCCATTTTTTTTTTTACCCAGACGAACGTAAATGCTTTACCCAACATTACTAAATTTTGAATACACTGATACTGTTATTTACTGTATGACCCATCTTTGTACTGGACAGAAACAGGTTTGGTAAGGTTTGTCAGGACACAGGGCAGTTTCCAGACGCGGGTCAGGAGCTTTTGGTCATCTGACTGAGGCCTTCTGCTGGCTTACCGAAGCAAACAAGCACATGGGAAAACAAGGAACAGAAAAAAGGAAAGGACACACAAGTTGTAAAAAAATATTGGTGGCACCAACCTGGTCTTTCAGTGTCCAGGCCAAAACGACTCTTCAAACACCTTGTCACGTCGACAAGCACAGTTTTGCAAAGACGTTGACAAACACAATACGAGTTTGGTGGCTGTGCTGGTGCGCCCTACTTCAGTCTGGCTTCCAGTGACACACGTGGCTAGGTTAACTGGTCAGTGACGATGACACGTGGCTAGGTTAACTGGTCAGTGACAGTGACAATGACACACGTGGCTAGGTTAACTGGTCAGTGACTGACACACGTGGCTAGGTTAACTGGTCAGTGACAATGACACGTGGCTAGGTTAACTGGTCAGTGACGATGACACGTGGCTGGGTTAACTGGTCAGTGACGATGACACGTGGCTAGGTTAACTGGTCAGTGACGATGACACGTGGCTAGGTTAACTGGTCAGTGACGATGACACGTGGCTAGGTTAACTGGTCAGTGACAATGACACGTGGCTAGGTTAACTGGTCAGTGACAATGACACGTGGCTAGGTTAACAGGTCAGTGACGATAACACGTGGCTAGGCTAACAGGTCAGTGACAATCACACGTGGCTAGGTTAACTGGTCAGTGACAATCACACACGTGGCTTGGTTAACAGGTCAGTGACAATGACACAAGTGGGTAGGTTAACAGGTCAGTGACAATCACACACGTGGCTAGGTTAACTGGTCAGTGACAATGATACATGGCTAGGTTAACAGGTCAGTGACAATCACACGTGGCTAGGTTAACTAGTCAGTTACAATGACACACGTGGCTAGGTTAACTGGTCAGTGACTGACACATGTGGCTAGGTTAACTGGTCAGTCACAATGACACGTGGCTAGGTTAACTGGTCAGTGGCAATCTCACACGTGGCTAGGTTAACTGGTCAGTGACAATCACACAAGTGGCTAGGTTAACTGGTCAGTGACAATCACACGTGGCTAGGTTAACTGGTCAGTGACAATGACACGTGGCTTTGTTAACAGGTCAGTGACAATCACACACGTGGCTAGGTTAACTGGTCAGTGACAATCACACACGTGGCTAGGTTAACAGGTCAGTGACAATCACACATGTGGCTAGGTTAACTGGTCAGTGACTGACACGTGGCTAGGTTAACTGGTCGGTGGCAATGACACGTGGCTAGGTTAACTGGTCAGTGACAATGACACGTGGCTAGGTTAACTGGTCAGTAACAATCACACACGTGGCTAGGTTAACTGGTCAGTGACTGACACGTGGCTTGGTTAACAGGTCAGTGACAATCACACGTGGCTAGGTTAACTGGTCAGTGACAATCACACACGTGGCTAGGTTAACTAGTCAGTTACAATGACACGTGGCTAGGTTAACTGGTCAGTGACAATGATACATGGCTAGGTTAACAGGTCAGTGACAATCACACGTGGCTAGGTTAACTAGTCAGTTACAATGACACACGTGGCTAGGTTAACTGGTCAGACTGACACACGTGGCTAGGTTAACTGGTCAGTCACAATGACACGTGGCTAGGTTAACTGGTCAGTGGCAATCTCACACGTGGCTAGGTTAACTGGTCAGTGACAATCACACAAGTGGCTAGGTTAACTGGTCAGTGACAATCACACGTGGCTAGGTTAACTGGTCAGTGACAATGACACGTGGCTTTGTTAACAGGTCAGTGACAATCACACACGTGGCTAGGTTAACTGGTCAGTGACAATCACACACGTGGCTAGGTTAACAGGTCAGTGACATTCACACACGTGGCTAGGTTAACAGGTCAGTGACAATCACACACGTGGCTAGGTTAACAGGTCAGTGACAATCACACGTGGCTAGGTTAACAGGTCAGTGACATTCACACACGTGGCTAGGTTAACAGGTCAGTGACATTCACACACGTGGCTAGGTTAACAGGTCAGTGACAATCACACGTGGCTAGGTTAACTGGTCAGTGACAATCACACGTGGCTAGGTTAACTGGTCAGTGACAATCACACACGTGGCTAGGTTAACTGGTCAGTGACAATCACACACGTGGCTAGGTTAACTGGTCAGTGACAATCACACGTGGCTAGGTTAACTGGTCAGTGACAATCACACGTGGCTAGGTTAACAGGTCAGTGACAATCACACACGTGGCTAGGTTAACTGGTCAGTGACAATGATACGTGGCTAGGTTAACAGGTCAGTGACAATGACACACGCGGCTAGGTTAACAGGTCAGTGACAATGACACACATGGCTAGGTTAACAGGTCAGTGACAATCACACACGTGGCTAGGTTAACAGTTCAGTGACAATCACACACGTGGCTAGGTTAACAGGTCAGTGACAATCACACGTGGCTAGGTTAACAGGTCAGTGACAATCACACACGTGGCTAGGTTAACAGGTTAGTGACAATCACACACGTGGCTAGGTTAACTGGTCAGTGACAATGATACACATGGCTAGGTTAACAGGTCAGTGACAATGACACACATGGCTAGGTTAACAGGTCAGTGACAATCACACACGTGGCTAGGTTAACAGGTCAGTGACAATCACACACGTGGCTAGGTTAACAGGTCAGTGACAATGACACACATGGCTAGGTTAACAGGTCAGTGACAATGACACACATGGCTAGGTTAACAGGTCAGTGACAATGACACATGGCTAGGTTAACAGGTCAGTGACAATGACACACATGGCTAGGTTAACAGGTCAGTGACAATCACACACGTGGCTAGGTTAACTGGTCAGTGACAATGACACACCTGACTAGGCTGTGTTCACAAAGTCACTGACAAACACAAACGTAAGTCTGCTGGCAGTGTTCGTGTCCTGCTGCAGCCCGGCTGACACTGACATACCCGGCTGACCATAACATACCAGGCTGACAGTGTTGTTGTTTATCATGGAAAGTGGTGAACCCACGAGGCAGCCATTAAGGGAGCCAATGACAAATAAGTCTTAATGGCTGCTGGGTTTTCATTGGCTATTGTAATATCCCCTCATAAATAACGAAAAATATGTGGGATTTTATTATTAAAACTCTCGTATCTTTTACCAAGTTTATAAATTAAAAAAAAATGTAAATTTAGATGAAATAATTTCAATATTACTTTACTGATTTGATTAAAATTCTTAAGACGTAGATTAAAGTATTTATGTAAAAGCAACATTTCTATTAGCAATAATAATGTAATATTATTATTATTATTACCGCGGAATTATTATGAGTCGAGCATCGCCTGGAAATGAAGTAACCAGGTTTGATCCAAGGAAGGAGAGTAGATACATTTTTAATGCATATACTCATCTTTATGTTTATACACCTTTTGTATATACAAATATATGTCTCTTGATGTATATGCAATATGCCTCTTGTATATACTGATACATCGTACTTCTTGATGTATACACAGGTATATCCCTCGACGTATATGCACGAGTTTTGGTGAGGTGTATATAGTTATACACTTCATGATGCATATATACAGATGTAACCTTCAGGAGGTATATACACACACATTAAGGCTTTTCGATGTACATATGATGCACCAATATATATATATATATATATATATATATATATATATATATATATATATATATATATATATATATATATATATATATATATTATATATACTGCAGCAACTGAGCGATGTATATACCCTACAGCTACTAGGTGATGTATATACTCCTGCAGCTACTAGGTGATGTATATATGCTACAGCTACTAGGTGATGTATATATGCTACAGCTACTAGGTGATGTATATACTCCTGCAGTTACTAGGTGATGTATATACCCTGCAGCTACGCCATGATATATACATAAATGGGAGCAACTGGGTGACATATATACCCTGAAGCAAGTTGGTGATGTATATACTCCGCAGCAAGTCGGTGATGTATATACTCCGCAGCAAGTCGGTGATGTATATACTCCGCAGCAAGTCGGTGATGTATATACTCCGCAGCAAGTCGGTGATGTATATACCCCGAAGCAAGTCGGTGATGTATATATCCTGCAGCAAATCACAGCAATGCACTTTATCAACACTTATCTTCACAAACCAAAAAAAAAAAAAAAGAATATTTATGACCACGTCTTGAATTTCTCGGGGAGGGAGGGAGAGTGAGAGAGAGAGAGAGAGAGAGAGAGAGAGAGAGAGAGAGAGAGAGAGAGAGAGAGAGAGAGAGAGAGAGAGAGAGAGAGAGAGAGAGAGAGAGAGAGAGAGAGAGAGAGAGCGAGAGAGCGAGAGCGTATTAAGGCACATTTCCTCGAAATCATTTGCGACATTCGCCAAAATATTTCATATCATTACGCATCTTACACGAGTTCCAGGAATTGAACCTGCACCTTGTTAACCAAAGTTATGTTAAGGAAATATTATTA
>NC_091309.1:11060336-11095336 GCF_038502225.1 Cherax quadricarinatus
AGAGAAGTTGCAGAGATTGGTGGATGAATTTGGTAGGGTGTGCAAAAGAAGAAAATTAAAGGTGAATACAGGAAAGAGTAAGGTTATGAGGATAACAAAAAGATTAGGTGATGAAAGATTGAATATCAGATTGGAGGGAGAGAGTATGGAGGAGGTGAATGTATTCAGATATTTGGGAGTGGACGTGTCAGTGGATGGGTCTATGTAAGATGAGGTGAATCATAAAATTGATGAGGGGAAAAGGGTGAGTGGTGCACTTAGGAGTCTGTGGAGACAAAGAACTTTGTCCTTGGAGGCAAAGAGGGGATTGTATGAGAGTATAGTTTTACCAACGCTCTTATATGGGTGTGAAGCATGGGTGATGAATGTTGCAGCGAGGAGAAGGCTGGAGGCAGTGGAGATGTCATGTCTGAGAGCAATGTGTGGTGTGAATATAATGCAGAGAATTCGTAGTTTGGAAGTTAGGAGGAGGTGCGGGATTACCAAAACTGTTGTCCAGAGGGCTGAGGAAGGGTTGTTGAGGTGGTTCGGACATGTAGAGAGAATGGAGCGAAACAGAATGACTTCAAGAGTGTATCAGTCTGTAATGGAAGGAAGGCGGGGTAGGGGTCAGCCTAGGAAAGGTTGGAGAGAGGGGGTAAAGGAGGTTTTGTGTGCGAGACAAATGGTTTTTAATACTTGACGTGCTGTTGGAGTGTGAGCAAAGTAACATTTATGAAGGGGTTCAGGGAAACCGGTAGGCTGGACTTGAGTCCTGGAGATGGGAAGTACAGTGCCTGCACTTTGAAGGAGGGGTGTTATTGTTGCAGTTTAAAAATTGTAGTGTAAAGCACCCTTCTGGCAAGACAGTGATGGAGTGAATGATGGTGAAAGTTTTTCTTTTTCGGGCCACCCTGCCTTGGTGGGAATCGGCCAGTGTGATAATAATAATAAAATAAATATATATATACAGTGGACCCCCGCATAACGATTACCTCCGAATGTGACCAATAATGTAAGTATATTTATGTAAGTGCGTTTGTATGTGTATGTTTGGGGGTCTGAAATGGACTAATCTACTTCACAATATTTCTTATGGGAACAAATTCGGTCAGTACTGGCACCTGAACATACTTCTGGAGTGAAAAAATATCGTTAACCGGGGGTCCACTGTATATATATATATATATATATATATAATATATATATATACATATATATATATATATATATATATATCTATATAATATATATATATTATATATATATTTTTTTTTTTTTTTTTATTATCACACCGGCCGATTCCCACCAAGGCAGGGTGGCCCGAAAAAGAAAAACTTTCACCATCATTCACTCCATCACTGTCTTGCCAGAAGGGTGCTTTACACTACAGTTTTTAAACTGCAACATTAACACCCCTCCTTCAGAGTGCAGGCACTGTACTTCCCATCTCCAGGACTCAAGTCCGGCCTGCCGGTTTCCCTGAATCCCTTCATAAATGTTACTTTGCTCACACTCCAACAGCACGTCAAGTATTAAAAACCATTTGTCTCCATTCACTCCTATCAAACACGCTCACGCATGCCTGCTGGAAGTCCAAGCCCCTCGCACACAAAACCTCCTTTACCCCCTCCCTCCAACCCTTCCTAGGCCGACCCCTACCCCGCCTTCCTTCCACTACAGACTGATACACTCTTGAAGTCATTCTGTTTCGCTCCATTCTCTCTACATGTCCGAACCACCTCAACAACCCTTCCTCAGCCCTCTGGACAACAGTTTTGGTAATCCCGCACCTCCTCCTAACTTCCAAACTACGAATTCTCTGCATTATATTCACACCACACATTGCCCTCAGACATGACATCTCCACTGCCTCCAGCCTTCTCCTCGCTGCAGCATTCATCACCCACGCTTCACACCCATATAAGAGCGTTGGTAAAACTATACTCTCATACATTCCCCTCTTTGCCTCCAAGGACAAAGTTCTTTGTCTCCACAGACTCCTAAGTGCACCACTCACTCTTTTTCCCTCATCAATTCTATGATTCACCTCATCTTTCATAGACCCATCCGCTGACACGTCCACTCCCAAATATCTGAATACGTTCACCTCCTCCATACTCTCTCCCTCCAATCTGATATTCAATCTTTCATCACCTAATCTTTTTGTTATCCTCATAACCTTACTCTTTCCTGTATTCACCTTTAATTTTCTTCTTTTGCACACCCTACCAAATTCATCCACCAATCTCTGCAACTTCTCTTCAGAATCTCCCAAGAGCACAGTGTCATCGGCAAAGAGCAGCTGTGACAACTCCCACTTTGTGTGTGATATATATATATATATATATATATTTATTATATATATATATATATATATATATATATTTATAGATATATATATATATATATGTATATATATATATATATATATATATATATATATATATATTCTTTCTTTCAACGTACCAGCTGTATCCCACTGAGGCGGGGTGGCCCAAAAGGAAAAATGAAAGTTTCTCCTTTTAAATTTAGTAATATATACAAGAGAAGGGGTTACTAGCCCCTTGCTCCCGGCATTTTAGTCGCCTCTTATGACACGCATGGCTTATGGAGGAAGAATTCTGTTCCACTTCCCCATGGATATATATATATATATATATATATATATATATATATATATATATATATATATATATATATAGAGGGGCAACTGATATATCGGATCATTATTTAGTTGTAGCTACAGTTAGAGTAAGAGGTAGATGGGAAAAGAGGAAGGTGGCAACAACAAGTAAGAGGGAAGTGAAAGTGTATAAACTAAGGGAGGAGGAAGTTCGGGTGAGATATAAGCGACTATTGGCAGAAAGGTGGGCTAGTGCAAAGATGAGTAGTGGGGGGGTTGAAGAGGGTTGGAATAGTTTTAAAAATGCAGTATTAGAATGTGGGGCAGAAGTTTGTGGTTATAGGAGGGTGGGGGCAGGAGGAAAGAGGAGTGATTGGTGGAATGATGAAGTAAAGGGTGTGATAAAAGAGAAAAAGGTAGCTTATGAGAGGTTTTTACAAAGCAGAAGTGTTATAAGAAGAGCAGAGTATATGGAGAGTAAAAGAAAGGTAAAGAGAGTGGTGAGAGAGTGCAAAAGGAGAGCAGATGATAGAGTGGGAGAGGCACTGTCAAGAAATTTTAATGAAAATAAGAAAAAATTTTGGAGTGAGTTAAACAAGTTAAGAAAGCCTAGGGAAAATATGGATTTGTCAGTTAAAAACAGAGTAGGGGAGTTAGTAGATGGGGAGATGGAGGTATTGGGTAGATGGCGAGAATATTTTGAGGAACTTTTAAATGTTAAGGAAGAAACAGAGGCAGTAATTTCATGCACTGGTCAGGGAGGTATACCATCTTTTAGGAGTGAAGAAGAGCAGAATGTAAGTGTGGGGGAGGTACGTGAGGCATTACGTAAAATGAAAGGGGGTAAAGCAGCTGGAACTGATGGGATCATGACAGAAATGTTAAAAGCAGGGGGGGATATAGTGTTGGAGTGGTTGGTACTTTTGTTTAATAAATGTATGAAAGAGGGGAAGGTACCTAGGGATTGGCAGAGAGCATGTATAGTCCCTTTATATAAAGGGAAAGGGGACAAAAGAGACTGTAAAAATTATAGAGGAATAAGCTTACTGAGTATACCAGGAAAAGTGTACGGTAGGGTTATAATTGAAAGAATTAGAGGTAAGACAGAATGTAGGATTGCGGATGAGCAAGGAGGTTTTAGAGTGGGTAGGGGATGTGTAGATCAGGTGTTTACATTGAAGCATATATGTGAACAGTATTTAGATAAAGATAGGGAAGTTTTTATTGCATTTATGGATTTAGAAAAGGCATATGATAGAGTGGATAGAGGAGCAATGTGGCAGATGTTGCAAGTATATGGAATAGGTGGTAAGTTATTAAATGCTGTAAAGAGTTTTTATGAGGATAGTGAGGCTCAGGTTAGGGTGTGTAGAAGAGAGGGAGACTACTTCCCGGTAAAAGTAGGTCTTAGACAGGGATGTGTAATGTCACCATGGTTGTTTAATATATTTATAGATGGGGTTGTAAAGGAAGTAAATGCTAGGGTGTTTGGGAGAGGGGTGGGATTAAATTATGGGGAATCAAATTCAAAATGGGAATTGACACAGTTACTTTTTGCTGATGATACTGTGCTTATGGGAGATTCTAAAGAAAAATTGCAAAGGTTAGTGGATGAGTTTGGGAATGTGTGTAAAGGTAGAAAGTTGAAAGTGAACATAGAAAAGAGTAAGGTGATGAGGGTGTCAAATGATTTAGATAAAGAAAAATTGGATATCAAATTGGGGAGGAGGAGTATGGAAGAAGTGAATGTTTTCAGATACTTGGGAGTTGACGTGTCGGCGGATGGATTTATGAAGGATGAGGTTAATCATAGAATTGATGAGGGAAAAAAGGTGAGTGGTGCGTTGAGGTATATGTGGAGTCAAAAAACGTTATCTATGGAGGCAAAGAAGGGAATGTATGAAAGTATAGTAGTACCAACACTCTTATATGGGTGTGAAGCTTGGGTGGTAAATGCAGCAGCGAGGAGACGGTTGGAGGCAGCGGAGATGTCCTGTTTAAGGGCAATGTGTGGTGTAAATATTATGCAGAAAATTCGGAGTGTGGAAATTAGGAGAAGGTGTGGAGTTAATAAAAGTATTAGTCAGAGGGCAGAAGAGGGGTTGTTGAGGTGGTTTGGTCATTTAGAGAGAATGGATCACAGTAGAATGACATGGAAAGCATATAAATCTATAGGGGAAGGAAGGCGGGGTAGGGGTCGTCCTCGAAAGGGTTGGAGAGAGGGGGTAAAGGAGGTTTTGTGGGTAAGGGGCTTGGACTTCCAGCAAGCGTGCGTGAGCGTGTTAGATAGGAGTGAATGGAGACGAATGGTACTTGGGACCTGACGATCTGTTGGAGTGTGAGCAGGGTAATATTTAGTGAAGGGATTCAGGGAAACCGGTTATTTTCATATAGTCGGACTTGAGTCCTGGAAATGGGAAGTACAATGCCTGCACTTTAAAGGAGGGGTTTGGGATATTGGCAGTTTGGAGGGATATGTTGTGTATCTTTATATGTTTATGCTTCTAGACTGTTGTATTCTGAGCACCTCTGCAAAAACAGTGATAATGTGCGAGTGTGGTGAAAGTGTTGAATGATGATGAAAGTATTTTCTTTTTGGGGATTTTCTTTCTTTTTTGGGTCACCCTGCCTCGGTGGGAGACGGCCTAATTTTTTAAAAAAAAAAAAAAAAAAAAAAAAAAATATATATATATATATATATATATACACACATATAGATACAGATGCATACATACATGTACGTGCATAAAAAGAAGACAAACAAATGACAAATATTTAATGTTCCTTTAACATTATTAAAATCACAATATAAGAAAGGGATGAATTTTCTTACACATTACTCAACTTTAAAATACAACCCTTCCATACATGAAGGAATAAATTCAACTTTGCCATACAAGATCTAATAAATGCAACTTCCATATATCAGTTAATAAATCCAATGCTTGCAAATACTGAATTAATGCAACATTTCAACAACAACATCATGCAATCCATCATTACTTCAACTGGAGCTATAACCAAAATACTTAAAATGACTGGACATATTTGCCATACAGTATACTGTTTCAATGTTAGACTAGTCTTAATAGCTAGGATGTATTAAACACTGTACTTGCTATTTAATGATTATTATTATAAATTAGTGTGCTCAGAGCATATTTTGACTTTTACACACACACAAACAGCTCCATATACATATTTACACTAACATACACACACACACACACACACCTCCATGCACAGCCACACATAAACATTAAATAAATGAATACTTTATATTTTTTTCCAATAAACTGGCAATATCCCAATGAGGTAGGGTGACCTAAAAAGAAAAACAAGTTTCTATTTTTAAATTTAGTAATTTATACAGGAGAAGGGGTTACTAGCCCCTTGCTCCCGGCATTTTAGCCGCCTCTTACGACACGCATGACTTACAGAGAAAGAAATCTGTTCCACTTCCCCATGTATATATATATATATATATATATATATATATATATATATATATATATATATATATATATATATATATTATATATATATATATATATATATATATATATATATATATATATATATATATATATATACATATATATATATATATATTATATATATATATATATATTATATATATATATATATATATTATATATATATATATATTATATATATTATATATATACAGTGGACCCCCGGTTAACGATATTTTTTTCATTCCAGAAGTATGTTCAGGTGCCAGTACTGACCGAATTTGTTCCCATAAGGAATATTGTGAAGTAGATTAGTCCATTTCAGACCCCCAAACATACACATACAAACGCACTTACATAAATACACTTACATAATTGATCGCATTGGGAGGTGATCGTTAAGCGGGGGTCCACTGTATATATATATATATATATATATATATTTTTTTTTTTTTTTTTTTTTTTCAACAAGTCGGTCGTCTCCCACCGAGGCAGGGTGACCCAAAAAAAGAAAGAAAATCCCCAAAAAGAAAATACTTTCATCATCATTCAACACTTTCACCACACTCACACATTATCACTGCTTTTGCAGAGGTGCTCAGAATATAACAGTTTAGAAGCATATACGTATAGAGATACACAACATATCCCTCCAAACTGCCAATATCCCAAACCCCTCCTTTAAAGTGCAGGCATTGTACTTCCCATTTCCAGGACTCAAGTCCGACTATATGAAAATAACCGGTTTCCCTGAATCCCTTCACTAAATATTACCCTGCTCACACTCCAACAGATCGTCAGGTCCCAAGTATCATTCGTCTCCATTCACTCCTATCTAACACGCTCATGCACGCTTGCTGGAAGTCCAAGCCCCTCACCCACAAAACCTCCTTTACCCCCTCTTTCCAACCCTTTCGAGGACGACCCCTACCCCTCTTTCCTTCCCCTATAGATTTATATGCTTTCCATGTCATTCTACTTTGATCCATTCTCTCTAAATGACCAAACCACCTCAACAACCCCTCTTCTGCCCTCTGACTAATGCTTTTATTAACTCCACACCGTCTCCTAATTTCCACACTCCGAATTTTCTGCATAATATTTACACCACACATTGCCCTTAGACAGGACATCTCCACTGCCTCCAACCGTCTCCTCGCTGCTGCATTTACCACCCAAGCTTCACATCCATATAAGAGTGTTGGTACTACTATACTTTCATACATTCCCTTCTTTGCCTCCATAGATAACGTTTTTTGACTCCACATATACCTCAACGCACCACTCACCTTTTTTCCCTCATCAATTCTATGATTAACCTCATCCTTCATAAATCCATCCGCCGACACGTCAACTCCCAAGTATCTGAAAACATTCACTTCTTCCATACTCCTCCTCCCCAATTTGATATCCAATTTTTCTTTATCTAAATCATTTGATACCCTCATCACCTTACTCTTTTCTATGTTCACTTTCAACTTTCTACCTTTACACACATTCTCAAACTCATCCACTAACCTTTGCAATTTTTCTTTAGAATCTCCCATAAGCACAGTATCATCAGCAAAAAGTAACTGTGTCAATTCCCATTTTGAATTTGATTCCCCATAATTTAATCCCACCCCTCTCCCGAACACCCTAGCATTTACTTCTTTTACAACCCCATCTATAAATATATTAAACAACCATGGTGACATTACACATCCCTGTCTAAGACCTACTTTTACCGGGAAGTATTCTCCCTCTTTTCTACACACCCTAACCTGAGCCTCACTATCCTCATAAAAGCTCTTTACAGCATTTATTAACTTACCACCTATTCCATATACTTGCAACATCTGCCACATTGCTCCTCTATCCACTCTATCATATGCCTTTTCTAAATCCATAAATGCAATAAAAACTTCCCTACCTTTATCTAAATACTGTTCACATATATGCTTCAATGTAAACACTTGATCTACACATCCCCTACCCACTCTGAAACCTCCTTGTTCGTCTGCAATTCTACATTCTGTCTTACCTCTAATTCTTTCAATTATAACCCTACCGTATACTTTTCCTGGTATACTCAGTAAACTTATTCCTCTATAATTTTTACAATCTCTTTTGTCCCCTTTCCCTTTATATAAAGGGACTATACATGCTCTCCGCCAATCCCTAGGTACCTTCCCCTCTTTCAAACATTTATTAAACAAAAGTACCAACCACTCCAACACTATATCCCCCCCTGCTTTTAACATTTCTGTCATGATCCCATCAGTTCCAGCTGCTTTACCCCCTTTCATTTTACGTAATGCCTCACGTACCTCCACCACACTTACAGTCTGCTCTTCTTCACTCCTAAAAGATGGTATACCTCCCTGGCCAGTGCATGAAATTAACGCCTCCCTTTCTTCCTTAACATTTAAAAGTTCCTCAAAATATTCTCGCCATCTACCTAATACCTCCCTCTCCCCATCTACTAACTCCCCTACTCTGTTTTTAACTGACAAATCCATACTTTCCCTAGGCTTTCTTAACTTGTTTAACTCACTCCAAAATTTTTTCTTATTTTCATTAAAATTTCTTGACAGTGCCTCTCCCACTCTTTCATCTGCTCTCCTTTTGCACTCTCTCACCACTCTCTTCACCTTTCTTTTACTCTTTTTTACTTTCTTTTACTTTGTGTGTAGTAGGTTGGTAGACAGCAACCACCCAGGGAGGTACTACCGTCCTGCCAAGTGAGTGTAAAACGTAAGCCTGTAATTGTTTTACATGATGGTAGGATTGCTGGTGTCTTTTGTCTGTCTCATAAATATGCAAGATTACAGGTACGTCTTGCTACTTCTACTTACACTTAGGTCACACTACACATACATGGACACGTTTATTTATACACACTCATCTGAGTTTTCTTTGATTTTATCTTAATAGTTCTTGGTCTTATTACTTTTCCTTTTATATCCATGGGGAAGTGGAATAAGAATCTTTCCTCCGTAAGCCATGCGTGTTGTAAAAGTCAACTAAAATGCCGGGAACAATGGGCTAGTAACCCCTTTTCCTGTAAAGATTACTAAAAAGAATAAGAAGAAGAAAATTGTCAAAGTGGGAAGTCTGAATGTGCGTGGATGTTGTGCAAATGATAAGAAAGAGATGATTGTGGATGTTATGAATGAGAAGAAACTGGATGTCCTGGCTTTAAGTGAAACAAAGCTGAAGGGGGTGGGAGAGTTTCAATGGAGAGGAATAAATGGGATTAGGTCAGGGGTTTCAAATAGAGTTAGAGCTAAAGAAGGAGTAGCAATAATGTTGAAGGATAAGCTATGGCAGGAAAAGAGGGACTACAAATGTATAAATTCAAGGATTATGTGGAGTAAAATAAAGATTGGATGTGAAAAGTGGGTTATAGTAAGCGTGTATGCACCTGGAGAAGAGAGAAGTGTAGAGGAAAGAGAGAGATTCTGGGAAATGTTGAGTGAATGCGTGGGGAGTTTTGAATCAAGTGTGAGAGTAATGGTGGTTGGGGATTTCAATGCTAAAGTGGGTAAAAATGTTATGGAGGGAGTAGTAGGTAATTTTGGGGTGCCAGGGGTAAATGTAAATGGGGAGCCTTTAATTGAGCTATGTGTAGAAAGAAATTTGGTAATAAGTAATACATATTTTATGAAAAAGAGGATAAATAAATATACAAGGTATGATGTAGCACGTAATGAAAGTAGTTTGTTAGATTATGTATTGGTGGATAAAAGGTTGATGGGTAGGCTCCAGGATGTACATGTTTATAGAGGGGCAACTGATATATCGGATCATTATTTAGTTGTAGCTACAGTTAGAGTAAGAGGTAGATGGGAAAAGAGGAAGGTGGCAACAACAAGTAAGAGGGAGGTGAAAGTGTATAAACTAAGGGAGGAGGAAGTTAGGGCGAGATATAAGCGACTATTGGCAGAAAGGTGGGCTAGTGCAAAGATGAGTAGTGGGGGGGTTGAAGAGGGTTGGAATAGTTTTAAAAATGCAGTATTAGAATGTGGGGCAGAAGTTTGTGGTTATAGGAGGGTGGGGGCAGGAGGAAAGAGGAGTGATTGGTGGAATGATGAAGTAAAGGGTGTGATAAAAGAGAAAAAGGTAGCTTACGAGAGGTTTTTACAAAGCAGAAGTGCTATAAGAAGAGCAGAGTATATATATATATATATATATATATATATATATATATATATATATATATATATATATTTTGTATAATATATATATATATATATATATATATATATATATACATATGTATACACATACGTATATAGCGTGTGTGTGCACGCAGACCTATATGTGGCTTCATGGGTCAAGCCACAGCTCCTGACCTAACCTCTTGGCTAGTCACCTCAAGATTCACTCTCTCCTGGCTTCAAGAGCCTTATTGCACCTCTTCTTAAAGCTATGGATTAATCCTGCCTCTACTGCTTCGTTCTCCAGGTCGTTCAGCTTCCTGACTACTCTGAGGCTGAAGAAATACTTTCTAACACGTTGTTTTCAACTTCTAGTTGTTCCCTTGTGCTCCTGTTCCCATCTCTCAAACAATCTGCCCTTATTCACTCTATCAATTCCTCTCAGTACGTATTTTGTACATTGTTATCATGTCACCCCTACTCCTGTCTTCCAGTGTCATCAGGCTGAGTTCCCTTATCCTCCAGAGTAATTTTCTTGCAAACCTCTGCACTTTTTTCTAATTTCTTAACAAGCTTGTCAAGGTATGGGGTTCCACAGTGGTTCTGTTTACTCCAATATGGGCCTGATCTCTACTGCATAGTGCCATGAATGACTCCTTAGATGTCTAAATGCTAGTTGCATGTGCATATGTATTTATGCATGGCTTGCATGTGCATACACACACACATAATATATAATTATTTATTTAAACATTATTTTATTTTGACAATAATATGGATACTGTATATATTATTAAATTATATATATATGTATAAAAAATATCATGCATTACTTTCAGATGACTAAATAATGTATATTAGAGCTGATTTCCTCTATTCTGTTTATTACAATATACAGTAAACTACTTTATAAATATTTAAAAAATATACCAAAAATATTATTAATGGTGCAAAGGTGACATTAAACCAATATCAAAGATGGTTGACACAAACCCACTACCATTGTAGTACAATACAATACAATTTTTATTTCTTTGCAAGTTTACATTGAGATTCTGTAGTTACAATAATGAGTTGCAATTCAAAGAGAGCCACTATCAAGCCATGGCATTGGGGCATGTTATGGTACATTCCTCACTTAGCGATGAATTCATTTACCAACATGGTCTTAGGAACAGAACACTATCGTTAAGTGAGGAGAAACTGTATGTGATGCTGATGATGCTTTGTTTGTCAGGACACAAGACAAACATCTCCTAACACATCTTTGTCAGATGATGACCTATACCGGGTCAAGGATCTGCTGCTTTAATGCAACCAGGTTATGTGCCTAAATGAAAAAAAAAAAAGGATTAGTATCTAGTAGTGGCCTAAGTTAGTGTGAGATTTATGAGACTTGCATAAATAACTGATGACCTATGGCTATTCAGCTATAAGTAATTAAGCAGATTAAGTACAAAGGCATATTTGGCCTATTTCTGACCGTAGTGAAGGATAGTCACAGGTGCAGATATAACTTATTTTGCCCGAAATGCTCTGCATACTAAGGTGCTTTCTGCATGCACCTAAATATCACCCATCTCTGTATAAACATTGTATCATGGTGAAATAAAGAATCTAAAACTAAACAATGCTGCACTGAGAGGTTGTCAGAGATTCGTGAGTTGTTTTTCACTCTGGGGTGTGTTTTTCATGATTTCATGTTTTGAGCCTGCTAAGAAGTCTTCCAGAAGGCTATGAAGCTCTCCAGCATGCTAAGAAGTTTTTCAGCCTACTGCTGGAAAACTTCTCATCAAGCCTATAAATTAATAGTTTTACACAGTATATCATTGTGACAATAACAGCTTTCTCTACATTAAGTATCTTTCCTACATTAACCACGTTTGTTTAAGAAAAACAAACATTAACACTTGAAAAATAAAATTTTTCTGTGTACAATTATTTATATTTCTACTGAACTGAACTCTCTTTTCAATAACAATTAATAAACAATCATTCAAAATTTTTAAAGTGCATTTTATTATCAAATTGTTCATTGTCTTTTACAATCAGTTTGGGTAATTTAAGATAACTTTATCCTGTGTTCCCCAGCATTATTCTTGTACTCATTAAGATGATTCCTGACACCTTAATCTTTATTGAACATGGGAAGTAGGCAAAGGGGAAGATATTGCTACAAAGAAAACTGTTGTAGTGTGAAGAGGACACCAGGACCTCTAAATTCCCTTCACAGTCGTTGTGCAAGTGCCACCCCAACAGCTATTTACATAAAAAACACAGTGCCAAAGAAGCTTTATCTGTTTCTACATTTTGCTTTGGGTTGATAAAGCTCAACTGTGAGCAAACTGTTAACCCGTGAAACATTTCTGGCTTTCAGCTCTGTACTGATGATAAAAAAATAAACAACGGGGAGATCAGGACCCCTAAATTTTCCCTGAAATGCAGCCTTCCAGTTTGAAGTGACAGGAGTGCCAACATGGCTCTGTGCTCTGCCTCATGATCTCAGAATAAAGTAAAGCAGGAGTCTGTGAGTTCGCCAGGGGCCAGGATAGCCTGCAGGGCACTATATGTGGCAGCCAGCCCAGAGAGAGCACCCACCACCACCACTAGCCACAGCAGCAGCCGCTGTAGGATGCCAACACGCCTGTAATAGGTCAAGCAAAAGTCAAGCTGGTTAGTACTTTGGTTTTGTGGGAATATTTACTACTACTACAACTACTATCACAACATCTGCTACTAAACTACTTCGACTACTACTGCTACTAATATCCATAAATATAAGCAAATAATAATTATTGCCAATGTAGTCTTAAGTTTGCCCAAAATACTCTGCATAACCATGTGTTTTCTGCATGCACAATCAAATGTCATTCATCTCTGTACAAACATTGTATCATGTGGAAATAAATCTTTGAATACTATTAGGACTACTACAACTAACTATAACCTCTTCAAAGTATTCCTGATACTGAATAATAGTACTGTTCCTTTTACATCTCCTGACTACATTTCTCGGCCAGCAAAACACCACATCAACCTGTTGTTACTCCACACTTAACTTTCCTAACCTCTGAATCTTGACCTTTGCCTATTCCTACATTTGTGATAGTTGTGGAAATCCATCCATCCCCACCTGTCCCCTGCTGTTTGACCCATTAGTTTGGCACCTGCAATCAAACATGTAGGTGTGAGGAGGAGAGGGAGGGAGGGAGGGAGGGAGGGAGGGTGATTGAGAAGTGAAGGCAGGCTCCATACATAGTTTTAAGAGCAGATATGATAGGAGCCATGAAGCTTGGAGGAAGTGAATCTAGCAAGCAGCAAACTGAGTGATAGGACCAAGAGCACATGTGTGAGGATATGCATGCATGCAACACACACACACACACACACACAGGAACCATACATAGTTTTAAGGCGAGGTATGATAGAGCTCATGGGGCAGGGAGAGAGAGGACCTAGTAGCAATCAGCAAAGAGGCGGGGCCAGGAGCTGTGACTCGACCCCTGCAACCACAAATAGGTGAGTACAAATAGGTGAGTACACACACACACACACACACACACACACACACACACACACACACACACACACACACACACACACACACACACACACACACACACACACACACACACACACACACACACACACACACACACGCACACACGCACACACGCACACACACGCACGCACACACACGCACGCACGCGCATGCATGCACGCACGCATGCACACACACACACACACACACACACACACACACACACACACACACACACACACACACACACACACACACACACACACATACACACACACACATTGTGTGTGGCTCGATCCCTGTAACCACAATTAGGTGAATACACACCTTATACGCCACCTAGGATTTTCTTGAGAGTCGCAGAGTCTCATATAGAAGATGGGAGGTAGGACAAATGTGAGAATGGGAACAGTAACACTGCCAATGAGATTAAGCACTCGACCAAAATTTCTCACTGCCAGGCTGACCAAAACTCCACACATGACGATGGTCGTTCGGATGATGCACCTCTTCCACCCAAATTCTGTGTACAAAGATGGTAGTCAGAAATTAGAACATGTAATATAACCAGGACATATATTTAGTACACATATTATAATATGTAATTTAGTACATATACCTTATAATTAGAATACATAATAAATAGAACACATGTATTAGCTACAACACATAAAATTAAAAATATATTAAAACTTAGACATATAAATGTCAAGCATAATGGTTAGTGTATTAATTTTAAAGTCTAAAGATTACACGAGGGGTCATTAAGGCTCTATGTAACCTGTTTACAACCAGCTTAAGTTACATTAATCCTTAAAATAGGGATTAAAGTAAACTCTGAGAGTATATACATACACAGAGTGATGTATACTTCTCACTGTATATAACCTTGACAAGATTTTTAGTTTTCCAATTTTCCTACATTGAATTTATGGTCAAATACTGTTTTACATGTGACTAAAAACTTAAAGGTACAAATCTTTAGGTAATTTGTTATTATTATTTATATTCATTATTATTATTATTATTATTTTATTATTATTATTAAGATAAGAAATATGTTTTAGTTCAGATTTTTAACCACAGAGGGTTAGCCACCCAGGATAACCCAAGAGTCAGTGTGTCATGGAGGCCTATCTCTTAATTCCACTGGGGTCCTTAAATCTTCTTCCCCAGGATGTGACCCACACCAGTTGCCTAGCACCCAGGTACCTACTTGTAAGGAAACACATCCAATGTTTCCACCCTTGTTGGGGATTGAACCATGGAAACTCAGTGTGTGAAGTGAGAGCATTGCCTACCAGGCCATGGGCCTTACAAATGGTTCATTGTTATTATTATTATTATATTATGATTAGGTAGTTACCCTTGTGTTATATTTTTCCACAGAACACAGAATACATATCTAATATATATTTTTTTTTGTTTACAGAGGGGCCCCACTTATACAGCAGGTTAGGTTCCAGGCTACCGCTGTAAAGTGAAACAGCCATTTTTTCACTTTCAAATTCATATAAAAGTCTGATAACATGTTTACACTATCTTATATTAAGTGAGCAATATAGCTAGGCCTAAAAAATGTATGTATATATTTTTAAAAGCCAATATTAGCTGCTACTTTAGAGATTTTGATAGCCAATATTAGCTGCTACTTTAGAGATTTTGATACATATCAAAATCAAAGCTAAAACAGTGAATATACACTATGAGGTGTGTGCTGCCCCTCAGTGTATATACATTGAGGGTATGACTTGATCTATATTTTAATGGCTGAAGTAGTTTTGATATTAGAGTACTGAGGAATTGCATCTATAATGACCTATATGTAACAGGTTTTAAACCAAAGAGACTTACGGAAAATTCATGGTGTTTGTACTGCAGCAATAGAAGCATTTCTCTTCAAAATCTAAATCACCTGTAAAATCTAAAGTTCCCTTCAAACTTAAACCAAAGTTTGAGGAAAAAAAAATAATGACACTCAAAAAAAGTAGTTTTGTGTGTCATTATGGACCGATAATTAAATCTGAATTTTAAAAATTCTTAATATGAGGTAGATCTAAGTTCAACATAGAAAATAAAAAGAAAAGAAGTAAATAAGTATAATAAACAGTCTATACTACAACAATTTATCAGTAGGTTAAACAGAAATTTCAAGTGGGGGAAAAAAAAGGAGAATGTCAGTAGCCAGAAGAGAGAGAAAAGCCAAGTAGTCTTACAATCACCATGTGGGAGTGCCAACCTACCATGTGGGAGTGCCAGTGCCTCCTCCATGTTCTGTGATAGTGGGTTGACCACGATGGTGTAGGTGAAGACATTGTTGATGAGCATCAGCACCCTGACCACTGTCACTGCTGGACCGTGCACAGACAGAAGGATGTTCACATTGACAGCTTCGCCAAACTCCAGGTAGCCCAGTGTAGCCACAGGTACATACAACACCAGCAGTGCTGTAGGCAAAGGTTGAAAATCATATACAGGTAGACCCCACTTATACAGCAGGTTAGGTTCCAGGCGACTCCTGTAAAGCAAAAATTGCCGTAAAGTTAAACTTAGCCATTTTTCAGTATCAAATGCACATAAAAGTCTGATAACATGTTTACACTATCCTATATTAAGTGAGTAACAGAGCTAGGCCTTAAAAAATGCATATTCAGTACACACATTACTTGTGATGAATGGTTTGAAAAACCTACGAGTTGAAGATTGAGACACTTATGCAACATATGGGTAAGACACATATGCAACAGTTAGACAACTTTATTCCAAAACGTTTCGCCTACACAGTAGGCTTCTTCAGTCGAATACAGAAAATAGGCAGGAACAGTAGAGATGTGAAAACGATGTAATCAGTCCATCACCCTTGTAGTCGTAGAATTTGAGGTTGTCAGTCCCTCGGCCTGGAGAAGTTCAGTTCCATAGTCAGGAACTTCTCCAGGGCCGAGGACCTGACAACCTCAAATTCACTGATACAAGGTGATGGACTGATTACATCGTTTTCACATCTCTACTGTTCCTGCTTATTTTCTGTATTCGACTGAAGAAGCCTACTGTGTCAAGGCTAAACGCATTCGAATAAAGTTGTCTAACTGTTGCATATGTGTCTTACCTAACAACCTGTCGGTATTGTATACCATTTTGATGTGCAACATATGGGAATAAAGATTCCCATATGTTGCATAAGTGTCTCAATCTTCACACACATTACTTACCTGAAAATATTTTCATCCTTTGCTTATAGTGATTGGTGAATACAGTGGTACCCCGAGTTTCGTACATAATTTGTTCCAGAAGGCTGTTCGAGTGCTGTTACCAAACGAATTTGTTCCCATAAGGAATAATGTAAATAAAATTAGTCGTTTCAGACCCCCAAAAATAAACTTACAAAAGCACTTACAATAATACACTTACATAATTGTTTGAGTTGAGAGCAGTACGAAACTCAGGGTACCACTCTTATTTTTATTGTAGGAAGTCTGAATAAATAAAGAATGGTATTAACTGAAAACTGCTGCATTAGCGAAATACAGTAAAGTGAAATGCTGTAAAGTGGGGCCACCTGTATATTTTTTTTATTCGACAAAACTGATGATGACTGTATACGATAATTACACTGGTAGCACCCATAGTATGTGGCCACCCTATTCTAAATAATAGTTACACTATGGTAACACCCACAGTATGCAGCCACTATTCTAAATGACAATTGTATTTCAGGGACACCATCAGTGTTATATATATGCAAGCTATGCTTTTCAAATAGTTTTCACCATCAGATGTGACACAGTGTGTGTGAGGCGCCTTTCACCAAACACTTGAACACTTCCAGCAGGACTGGAGTTACTCATACATCTGCAGTGAAAATTTTCCTGCAGAATGCCACGTAAATTATAGTCACAGGGGAAACACTAAACTTATAGGAGTTTTTCAGTGCCTGGAGGCAACCAAATTTGATAGAAAGAATGGGAAGGATAGTTCCATTTCTTGAGATCAAGATCCCCTCACAAGCCTCAGCACAAGTCCCCCCCCCATATGGAGATGCAACCTGCAACAGTTGATTTACATGCAAGATTTGCTGCTAGGTGAAATGGGGTAGATGAATGTAAGGAGACTTGCTTGGGTACTGAGCCTGGGATCCTACACCTTTGAGTCAAATGATATGACCACTGAGCTAAGGTGTGAGTGGGGTGTGTAGTGAGACATTTGAGTCAAGTGTGTAGTGAGAGGTAAGTGAGATGTGCAGTGAGGGGTGTAAGTGGGGTGTGTAGTGAGAGGTGTGAGTGGGGTGTATAGTGAGAGGTGTGAATGGGGTGTGTAGTGAGAGGTGTGAGTGGGGTGTATAGTGAGAGGTGTGAGTGGGGTCTACCCATCTCCAGGTAGGTAGACCCCTCCAGGTAGACCCACTCCTCACCTCTCCACACCCCACTCACACCTCTGTGTAGGGTAGTGTAGTGTAGAGGTGTGAGTGGGGTGTGTAGTGAGAGGTGTGAGTGGGGTGTGTAGCGAGAGGTGTGAGTGGGGTGTGGGGATTCTTGAGACATCTTTGCCACACTCTCTGTGACTTAATATAAGATAAACACGTATGTGAGAGAGAGAGAGAGAGAGAGAGTAATAAATACAAGGAATTAAAGATAAAAGTGGTCTCTGTTTATAATTAGGTGACACCATTACAATCTGAACAGAGTTCTCCTATACTGACACCACAACATCTTGATGTGGACATCCCTAGCACACAACTGTACTTGTCTCAACACACTCATCTCACATTCTCGTCTCATCAATGTGCTAATCTCACACTAGTCTCATCAATACACTAATCCCACACTAGTCTCATCACTCTGCTAATCTCACACTTATGACAATGACTCATCAATACACTAATCTCACAGTGTAGTCTCATCAATACACTAATCTCACAGTGTAGTCTCATTAATACACTAATCTCATCACTACACTAATCTCACACCCTAGTCTCATCAATACACTAATCTTACACTCTAATCTCATCAATACAATAATCTCATGCTCTAGTCTCATCAGTTACTAATCTCACTTGTCTCATCAACAACGATCTCACATTCATCAACATATTTATCTCAGACTCATTACCACACTAATCTCAAATCTCTTGTCTCAGCAACACATTAATCTCAAAACTCTCTTCTAATAATACTACTGGTCTCAACACACACTATTCCTAATCTGCACTAATCTTATGGATTCTTCTCAGCAACACACTATCTCATCTCAGAACACTAGTCTCACACTACCTTATCAACATGAATCTCACACACACTCAACACTAATCTCACGAACACTGAAAACATAAACTCCGTACACACACCAGGAGGGCCAGGAGCTATGAATTGACCCCTGCAACCACAATTAGGTGAATACACGCTATCGTCCCACAGAATGAGTATTTATGGGTCGATTCCCGACCGGGTGGAAACATTCGGTACGCTTCCTTACATCTGCTGTCCCCATTTACCTAGCAAGTAAATAGGTACCTGGATGTTAGTCGACTGGTGTGGGTTGCATCCTGGGGAATAAGATTGAGGGCCCTCAATGGAAATAAGGCAGACAGTTCCTCGATGAAGCACTGACTATCTTGGGTTATCCTGGGTGGCTAACCCTCCCTACTCTGGGTTATCCTGGGTGGCTAACCCTCCCTACCCTGGGTTATCCTGGGTGGCTAACCCTCCCTACCCTGGGTTATCCTGGGTGGCTAACCCTCCCTACCCTGGGTTATCCTGGGTGGCTAACCCTCCCTACCCTGGGTTATCCTGGGTGGCTAACCTTCCCTACCCTGGGTTATCCTGGGTGGCTAACCTTCCCTACCCTGGGTTATCCTGGGTGGCTAACCTTCCCTACCCTGGGTTATCCTGGGTGGCTAACCTTCCCTACCCTGGGTTATCCTGGGTGGCTAACCCTTCCCTACCCTGGGTTATCCTGGGTGGCTAACCTTCCCTACCCTGGGTTATCCTGGGTGGCTAACCTTCCCTACCCTGGGTTATCCTGGGTGGCTAACCTTCCCTACCCTGGGTTATCCTGGGTGGCTAACCTTCCCTACCCTGGGTTATCTAACCCTCCCTACCCTGGGTTATCCTGGGTGGCTAACCTTCCCTACCCTGGGTTATCCTGGGTGGCTAACCCTCCCTACCCTGGGTTATCCTGGGTGGCTAACCTTCCCTACCCTGGGTTATCCTGGGTGGCTAACCCTCCCTACCCTGGGTTATCCTGGGTGGCTAACCCTCCCTACCCTGGGTTATCCTGGGTGGCTAACCCTCCCTACCCTGGGTTATCCTGGGTGGCTAACCCTCCCTACCCTGGGTTATCCTGGGTGGCTAACCCTCCCTACCCTGGGTTATCCTGGGTGGCTAACCTTCCCTACCCTGGGTTATCCTGGGTGGCTAACCCTCCCTACCCTGGTTATCCTGGTGGCTAACCTCCCTACCCTGGTTATCCTGGGTGGCTAACCTTCTCCCTACCCTGGGTTATCCTGGGTGGCTAACCTTCCCTACCCTGGGTTATCCTGGGTGGCTAACCTTCCCTACCCTGGGTTATCCTGGGTGGCTAACCTCCCTACCCTGGGTTATCCTGGGTGGCTAACCCTCCCTACCCTGGGTTATCCTGGGTGGCTAACCTTCCCTACCCTGGGTTATCCTGGGTGGCTAACCTTCCCTACCCTGGGTTATCCTGGGTGGCTAACCCTCCCTACCCTGGGTTATCCTGGGTGGCTAACCTTCCCTACCCTGGGTTATCCTGGGTGGCTAACCTTCCCTACCCTGGGTTATCCTGGGTGGCTAACCCTCCCTACCCTGGGTTATCCTGGGTGGCTAACCTCCCTACCCTGGGTTATCCTGGGTGGCTAACCTTCCCTACCCTGGGTTATCCTGGGTGGCTAACCCTCTCCCTACCCTGGGTTATCCTGGGTGGCTAACCTTCCCTACCCTGGGTTATCCTGGGTGGCTAACCTTCCCTACCCTGGGTTATCCTGGGTGGCTAACCTTCCCTACCCTGGGTTATCCTGGGTGGCTAACCTCCCTCCCTACCCTGGGTTATCCTGGGTGGCTAACCCTCCCTACCCTGGGTTATCCTGGGTGGCTAACCCTCCCTACCCTGGGTTATCCTGGGTGGCTAACCCTCCCTACCCTGGGTTATCCTGGGTGGCTAACCTTCCCTACCCTGGGTTATCCTGGGTGGCTAACCCTCCCTACCCTGGGTTATCCTGGGTGGCTAACCCTCCCTACCCTGGGTTATCCTGGGTGGCTACCCTCCCTACCCTGGGTTATCCTGGGTGGCTAACCCTCCCTACCCTGGGTTATCCTGGGTGGCTAACCCTCCCTACCCTGGGTTATCCTGGGTGGCTAACCCTCCCTACCCTGGGTTATCCTGGGTGGCTAACCCTCCCTACCCTGGGTTATCCTGGGTGGCTAACCCTCCCTACCCTGGGTTATCCTGGGTGGCTAACCCTCCCTACCCTGGGTTATCCTGGGTGGCTAACCCTCCCTACCCTGGGTTATCCTGGGTGGCTAACCCTCCCTACCCTGGGTTATCCTGGGTGGCTAACCCTCCCTACCCTGGGTTATCCTGGGTGGCTAACCCTCCCTACCCAGGGTTATCCTGAGTGGCTAACCCTTCCCTACCCTGGGTTTTCCTGGGTGGCTTACCCTCCCTACCCTGGGTTATCCTGGGTGGCTAACCCTCCCTACCCTGGGTTATCCTGGGTGGCTAACCCTCCCTACCCTGGGTTATCCTGGGTGGCTAACCCTCCCTACCCTGGGTTATCCTGGGTGGCTAACCCTCCCTACCCTGGGTTATCCTGGGTGGCTAACCCTCCCTACCCTGGGTTATCCTGGGTGGCTAACCTTCCCTACCCTGGGTTATCCTGGGTGGCTAACCCTCCCTACCCTGGGTTATCCTGGGTGGCTAACCCTCCCTACCCTGGGTTATCCTGGGTGGCTAACCTCCCTCCCTGGGTTATCCTGGGTGGCTGGGTTATCCTGGGTGGCTAACCTTCCCTACCCTGGGTTATCCTGGGTGGCTAACCCTCCCTACCCTGGGTTATCCTGGGTGGCTAACCCTCCCTACCCTGGGTTATCCTGGGTGGCTAACCTTCCCTACCCTGGGTTATCCTGGGTGGCTAACCTTCCCTACCCTGGGTTATCCTGGGTGGCTAACCCTCCCTACCCTGGGTTATCCTGGGTGGCTAACCCTCCCTACCCTGGGTTATCCTGGGTGGCTAACCTTCCCTACCCTGGGTTATCCTGGGTGGCTAACCTTCCCTCCCTACCCTGGGTTATCCTGGGTGGCTAACCTTCCCTACCCTGGGTTATCCTGGGTGGCTAACCCTATCCTGGGTGGCTAACCTTCTACCCTATCCTGGGTGGCTGGGTTATCCTGGGTGGCTAACCCTCCCTACCCTGGGTTATCCTGGGTGGCTAACCTTCCCTACCCTGGGTTATCCTGGGTGGCTAACCTTCCCTACCCTGGGTTATCCTGGGTGGCTAACCTTCCCTACCCTGGGTTATCCTGGGTGGCTAACCTTCCCTACCCTGGGTTATCCTGGGTGGCTAACCTTCCCTACCCTGGGTTATCCTGGGTGGCTAACCCTCCCTACCCTGGGTTATCCTGGGTGGCTAACCTTCCCTACCCTGGGTTATCCTGGGTGGCTAACCCTCCCTACCCTGGGTTATCCTGGGTGGCTAACCTTCCCTACCCTGGGTTATCCTGGGTGGCTAACCCTCCCTACCCTGGGTTATCCTGGGTGGCTAACCCTCCCTACCCTGGGTTATCCTGGGTGGCTAACCCTCCCTACCTTGGGTTATCCTGGGTGGCTAACCCTCCCTACCCTGGGTTATCCTGGGTGGCTAACCCTCCCTACCCTGGGTTATCCTGGGTGGCTAACCTTCCCTACCCTGGGTTATCCTGGGTGGCTAACCCTCCCTACCCTGGGTTATCCTGGGTGGCTAACCCTCCCTACCTTGGGTTATCCTGGGTGGCTAACCCTCCCTACCCTGGGTTATCCTGGGTGGCTAACACTCCCTACCCTGGGTTATCCTGGGTGGCTAACATTTCCTACCCTGGGTTATCCTGGGTGGCTAACCCTCCCTACCCTGGGTTATCCTGGGTGGCTAACCCTCCCTACCCTGGGTTATCCTGGGTGGCTAACCCTCCCTACCCTGGGTTATCCTGGGTGGCTAACCCTCCCTACCCTGGGTTATCCTGGGTGGCTAACCCTCCCTACCCTGGGTTATCCTGGGTGGCTAACCCTCCCTACCCTGGGTTATCCTGGGTGGCTAACCCTCCCTACCCTGGGTTATCCTGGGTGGCTAACCCTCCCTACCCTGGGTTATCCTGGGTGGCTAACCCTCCCTACCCTGGGTTATCCTGGGTGGCTAACCCTCCCTACCCTGGGTTATCCTGGGTGGCTAACCCTCCCTACCCTGGGTTATCCTGGGTGGCTAACCTTCCCTACCCTGGGTTATCCTGGGTGGCTAACCTTCCCTACCCTGGGTTATCCTGGGTGGCTAACCCTCCCTACCCTGGGTTATCCTGGGTGGCTAACCCTCCCTACCCTGGGTTATCCTGGGTGGCTAACCCTCCCTACCCTGGGTTATCCTGGGTGGCTAACCCTCCCTACCCTGGGTTATCCTGGGTGGCTAACCCTCCCTACCTTGGGTTATCCTGGGTGGCTAACCCTCCCAACCCTGGGTTATCCTGGGTGGCTAACCCTCCCTACCCTGGGTTATACTGGGTGGCTAACCCTTCCCTACCCTGGGTTATCCTGGGTGGCTAACCCTCCCTACCCTGGGTTATCCTGGGTGGCTAACCCTCCCTACCTTGGGTTATCCTGGGTGGCTAACCCTCCCAACCCTGGGTTATCCTGGGTGGCTAACCCTCCCTACCCTGGGTTATCCTGGGTGGCTAACCTTCCCTACCCTGGGTTATCCTGGGTGGCTAACCCTCCCTACCCTGGGTTATCCTGGGTGGCTAAACCTCCCTACCTTGGGTTATCCTGGGTGGCTAACCCTCCCTACCCTGGGTTATCCTGGGTGGCTAACCTTCCCTACCCTGGGTTATCCTGGGTGGCTAACCTTCCCTACCCTGGGTTATCCTGGGTGGCTAACCCTCCCTACCCTGGGTTATCCTGGGTGGCTAACCCTCCCTACCCTGGGTTATCCTGGGTGGCTAACCCTCCCTACCCTGGGTTATCCTGGGTGGCTAACCCTCCCTACCCTGGGTTATCCTGGGTGGCTAACCCTCCCTACCCTGGGTTATCCTGGGTGGCTAACCCTCCCTACCTTGGGTTATCCTGGGTGGCTAACCCTCCCAACCCTGGGTTATCCTGGGTGGCTAACCCTCCCTACCCTGGGTTATCCTGGGTGGCTAACCTTCCCTACCCTGGGTTATCCTGGGTGGCTAACCCTCCCTACCCTGGGTTATCCTGGGTGGCTAACCCTCCCTACCTTGGGTTATCCTGGGTGGCTAACCCTCCCTACCCTGGGTTATCCTGGGTGGCTAACCCTCCCTACCCTGGGTTATCCTGGGTGGCTAACCTTCCCTACCCTGGGTTATCCTGGGTGGCTAACCCTCCCTACCCTGGGTTATCCTGGGTGGCTAACCCTCCCTACCTTGGGTTATCCTGGGTGGCTAACCCTCCCTACCCTGGGTTATCCTGGGTGGCTAACCCTCCCTACCCTGGGTTATCCTGGGTGGCTAACCCTCCCTACCCTGGGTTATCCTGGGTGGCTAACCCTCCCTACCCTGGGTTATCCTGGGTGGCTAACCCTCCCTACCCTGGGTTATCCTGGGTGGCTAACCCTCCCTACCCTGGGTTATCCTGGGTGGCTAACCCTCCCTACCCTGGGTTATCCTGGGTGGCTAACCCTCCCTACCCTGGGTTATCCTGGGTGGCTAACCCTCCCTACCCTGGGTTATCCTGGGTGGCTAACCTTCCCTACCCTGGGTTATCCTGGGTGGCTAACCTTCCCTACCCTGGGTTATCCTGGGTGGCTAACCCTCCCTACCCTGGGTTATCCTGGGTGGCTAACCCTCCCTACCCTGGGTTATCCTGGGTGGCTAACCCTCCCTACCCTGGGTTATCCTGGGTGGCTAACCCTCCCTACCCTGGGTTATCCTGGGTGGCTAACCTTCCCTACCCTGGGTTATCCTGGGTGGCTAACCCTCCCTACCCTGGGTTATCCTGGGTGGCTAACCCTCCCTACCCTGGGTTATCCTGGGTGGCTAACCCTCCCTACCCTGGGTTATCCTGGGTGGCTAACCCTCCCTACCCTGGGTTATCCTGGGTGGCTAACCCTCCCTACCCTGGGTTATCCTGGGTGGCTAACCCTCCCTACCCTGGGTTATCCTGGGTGGCTAACCCTCCCTACCCTGGGTTATCCTGGGTGGCTAACCTTCCCTACCCTGGGTTATCCTGGGTGGCTAACCCTCCCTACCCTGGGTTATCCTGGGTGGCTAACCCTCCCTACCCTGGGTTATCCTGGGTGGCTAACCTTCCCTACCCTGGGTTATCCTGGGTGGCTAACCCTCCCTACCCTGGGTTATCCTGGGTGGCTAACCCTCCCTACCCTGGGTTATCCTGGGTGGCTAACCTTCCCTACCCTGGGTTATCCTGGGTGGCTAACCCTCCCTACCCTGGGTTATCCTGGGTGGCTAACCCTCCCTACCCTGGGTTATCCTGGGTGGCTAACCTTCCCTACCCTGGGTTATCCTGGGTGGCTAACCCTCCCTACCCTGGGTTATCCTGGGTGGCTAACCCTCCCTACCCTGGGTTATCCTGGGTGGCTAACCCTCCCTACCCTGGGTTATCCTGGGTGGCTAACCTTCCCTACCCTGGGTTATCCTGGGTGGCTAACCTTCCCTACCCTGGGTTATCCTGGGTGGCTAACCCTCCCTACCCTGGGTTATCCTGGGTGGCTAACCCTCCCTACCCTGGGTTATCCTGGGTGGCTAACCCTCCCTACCCTGGGTTATCCTGGGTGGCTAACCTTCCCTACCCTGGGTTATCCTGGGTGGCTAACCCTCCCTACCCTGGGTTATCCTGGGTGGCTAACCTTCCCTACCCTGGGTTATCCTGGGTGGCTAACCCTCCCTACCCTGGGTTATCCTGGGTGGCTAACCTTCCCTACCCTGGGTTATCCTGGGTGGCTAACCTTCCCTACCCTGGGTTATCCTGGGTGGCTAACCTTCCCTACCCTGGGTTATCCTGGGTGGCTAACCTTCCCTACCCTGGGTTATCCTGGGTGGCTAACCTTCCCTACCCTGGGTTATCCTGGGTGGCTAACCTTCCCTACCCTGGGTTATCCTGGGTGGCTAACCTTCCCTACCCTGGGTTATCCTGGGTGGCTAACCTTCCCTACCCTGGGTTATCCTGGGTGGCTAACCCTCCCTACCCTGGGTTATCCTGGGTGGCTAACCTTCCCTACCCTGGGTTATCCTGGGTGGCTAACCTTCCCTACCCTGGGTTATCCTGGGTGGCTAACCTTCCCTACCCTGGGTTATCCTGGGTGGCTAACCTTCCCTACCCTGGGTTATCCTGGGTGGCTAACCTTCCCTACCCTGGGTTATCCTGGGTGGCTAACCTTCCCTACCCTGGGTTATCCTGGGTGGCTAACCTTCCCTACCCTGGGTTATCCTGGGTGGCTAACCTTCCCTACCCTGGGTTATCCTGGGTGGCTAACCCTCCCTACCCTGGGTTATCCTGGGTGGCTAACCTTCTTGGTTAAGAATCCAAATGAAATCTTATCACTAACTCAACACACTAATCTCACTCACACTCAACACACTAATCTCACTCACACTCAACACACTAATCTCACTCACACTCAACACACTAATCTCACTCACACTCAACACACTAATCTCACTCACACTCAACACACTAATCTCACTCACACTCAACATGCTAATCTCACTCACACTCAACACGCTAATATCACACTCAACATGCTAATCTCACTCACACTCAACACGCTAATATCACACTCAACGTGCTAATCTCACTCACACTCAACATGCTAATCTCACTCACACTCAACACGCTAATCTCACACTCAAAATACTAATCTCACTCACACTCAACACGCTAATCTCGCTCACACTCAACACGCTAATATCACACTCAACATGCTAATCTCACTCACACAACACGCTAATCTCACTCACACTCAACGTGCTAATCTCACTCACACTCAACATGCTACTCTCACTCACACTCAACATGCTAATCTCACTCACACTCAACATGCTAATCTCACACTCAACATACTAATCTCACACTCAACACGCTAATCTCACACTCAACATGCTAATCTCACTCACACAACATGCTAATCTCACTCACACTCAACATGCTAATCTCACTCATACTCAACATGCTAATCTCACATTCAACATGCTAATCTCACTCACACTCAACACGCTAATCTCACACTCAACACGCTAATCTCACTCACACTTAACACACTAATCTCACTCACACAACACGCTAATCTCACTCACACTCAACATGCTAATCACTCACACTCAACACGTTAATCTCACACTCAACACACTAATCTTACACTCAACACACTAATCTTACACTCAACACGCTAATCTCACTCACCCTCAACATGCTAATCTCACTCACCCTCAACATGCTAATCTCACTCACACTCAACATGCTAATCTCACCCTCAACATGCTAATTTCACTCACACTCAACATGCTAATCTCGCTCACACTCAACACACTAATCTCACTCACACTCAACACACTAATCTCACTCACACTCAACACGCTAATCTCACTCACACTCAACATGCTAATCTCACACTCAACATGCTAATCTCACTCACACTCAACATGCTAATCTCACTCACACTCAACATGCTAATCTCACTCACACTCAACATGCTAATCTCACTCACACTCAACATGCTAATCTCACTCACACTCAACACACTAATCTCACTCACACTCAACACACTAATCTCACTCACACTCAACATGCTAATCTCACTCACAGCAACACACTAATCTCACACTCAACATGCTAATCTCACTCACACTCAATATGCTAATCTCACACTCAACACGCTAATCTCACTCACACTCGCTAATCTTACACTCAACACACTAATCTCTCTCACACTCAACACACTAATCTCACACTCAACACACTAATCTCACTCACACTAAACACATTAATCTCACTCACACTCAACATGCTAATCTCACTCGCACTCAACACGCTAATCTCACCCGCAACGCACTAACCTCACTCACACTCAACATGCTGATCTCACTCACACAACACACTAATTTCACTCACACTCAACATGATAATCTTACTCATGCTCAACACACTAATCTCACTCACACTCATCACACTAATCTCACACAACACAGTAATCTCACTCACAGTCAACACACTAATCTCACACCCAACACAGTAATCTCACTCACAGCCAACACACTAATCTCACACCCAACACAGTAACCTCATTCACACTCAACACACTAATCTCACTCACACTCAACACACTAATCTCACTCACACTCAACACACTAATCCCACTCACACTCAACACAGTAATCTCACTCACAGTCAACACACTAATCTCACACCCAACATGCTAATCTCACTTACACTCAACACACTAATCTCACTCACACTCAACACACTAATCTCACACACACACACTCATCAACACACTCACAATCCGTCTATTCTGGAAACTCTCATACCGTAAATTAACTGTCAATCCTCCTGAAATTGCAATTTGCAATATACTCAGAAGTAGCCATAGCCAGTGTTTATATAAATATTATTTTTTTTACATAGAAAACAATAACCCAGTGTAACTCATAAATACATGCAAAACTACCACAGGGGAAGTTGAACGATAGCTCTAGGCCTTTCGCACTGCAATCAACACATCATCAGGAGCTTGCAATGTCACAGAAATCAGTAGGAAGTCCAGGTAGAATTGCTCAGGGGAACATTTTAGCTAGAACATTTCCCTAAACAAATCTGAACATAAGAACATAAGAAAGAAGGAACACTGCAACAGGCCTACTGACCCATGCAGAGCAGGTCCATGTATCTCCCCCGGATTAGACCAATGACCCCCCCCCCGGATTAGCCCAATGACCCACCCAGTCTGCTCACCTCCACTCAAGGATGGAGTACTGCACCAGACCCAACAGCACAAGCTAGTCAGGTCCTGGACTTCCTACTCATTTCTGCAACATTGCAAGCTCCTGATGATACACTGATTGCTACACAAAAGGCCTAGAGCTATTATTCAATTTCCCCTGTAGCTGTTTTGGATCTTGTATCATTTGTTTGCGATTATTACATACAGTTAGTTTAATATTTTTCTTATGCACCCCATACCCGTCCTGTGGATGGTAGTCAGTGAAGATTATAGAGGTACATAATGGGTCCAGGGACTGTACCTCGAAATTACAGAGGTATATAATGGGTCCAGGGACTGTACCTCAACATTACAGAGGTACATAATGGGTCCAGGGACTGTACCTCAACATTACAGAGGTACATAATGGAGTGAAGTGAACTGATAACTAATATGAATGTTCTGAAGAATTAATTACTTTTTTTTGGGGGGGGGGGCATTTAATGAGTATTTTGCACATGATGAATCTTGAGAATTAAATTATGAATTTTGTATTTTGTACAGGTTAAATCTCATGAATTTAACTGGGAGTTGTGTATGTAATATAGGATGATGTATGCCCCACTTACTGGCGAATGCTATGACAACAGCCAGTGGAAACTTGGATCGGTCAGACATGTCATTCTGGATGGTGGGGAAGGTGACTGCCCCACCATAAGAGAACATGATGGTGCCAAAACCCAGGAAGAAGGAGGAGAAGGTAGGTGGTGGGTACTCTGGTTGGATGGTGGTAGGTTCCACCAGCACCTTCACCACCACCACCACCACAGCTGCAAGCGTCGCCACCAGCGCCAACACTGACACATGCCTGCAGAATAACAATATAATAATATTAGTAATAATAAATATAATTCCACGGGGAAGTGGAAAAGAATCCTTCCTCTGTAAGCCATGTGTAGTCAGCAGTAAGTTTATTCAGGCACAGGTGCATATAAATACATTATTATACATAGTGTAAATTACCTAGAATAACCCCCCCCCCAAAAAAAAAAAGAATATGGGTTAGAAACCTAAAGTTGATTTAAAGAATATGGATTACTAACCTAAAGTTAATTTATAGAATAAGGACTAAAAGCCTAAAAGTAATTTAACAATACTAAGCCTATGTAAGCTGAATTAGATAAAAAAAAGCTTATAATGGCAAACAAAAAAACTGTCATTATAAGTGAAAAAAGAATATAACAAGGACAGTGAAACAAGAACACGACAAAGAGTTAAGTTAGGTAAGGTTTGTCAGGAAACACGGGTCTTAGATGATGACCCGCCGTTGGTGCTTTTGGTCATCTGACCGAGGCCTTCCGCTGGCTGACATACAGGAACCAGATCACACGAACATTGAAACAAAAGAAACAAGAGCACGGAGTGAAACAATGAAAATAAGAACACAACAAGGACAGTTAAACAGGGGAAACAAGAACAGTAAATGGAGTAAGAACACAAAAACGGCAGTTAAAAAAGGAAAACAAGAACACAGAGTGAAACAAAGGAAATAAGACAACAAGGACAGTTAAACAGGGAAACAAGAACAATAAAGGAAGGGAATAAGAAGACAAGAAGTAGAGTGCAACAAGAACAACAATGACACAGGAGCAGTAACATAAAAGGGACACACTCAGGGTCCTCCAATGTTGGCAGATGATTTCACAAGTCTACAATCTACCCTTTCGATTTTCCGATACCGGGGGGGAAGGGTTAGTGGTGTTAGTAGTGGTGGTAGAGGCAGTAGTATTAGTGGCAGAGGCAGCAGTAGTGGTAGTAGAGGCAGTAGTATTAGTGGCAGAGGCAGCAGTAGTGGTGGTAGAGGCAGTAGTATTAGTGGCAGAGGTAGCAGTAGTGGTGGTAGAGGCAGTAGTATTAGTGGCAGAGGCAGCAGTAGTGGTAGTAGAGGCAGTAGTATTAGTGGCAGAGGCAGCAGTAGTGGTGGTAGAGGCAGTAGTATTAGTGGCAGAGGTAGCAGTAGTGGTGGTAGAGGCAGTAGTATTAGTGGCAGAGGCAGCAGTAGTGGTAGTAGAGGCAGTAGTATTAGTGGCAGAGGCAGCAGTAGTGGTGGTAGAGGCAGTAGTATTAGTGGCAGAGGTAGCAGTAGTGGTGGTAGAGGCAGTAGTATTAGTGGCAGAGGCAGCAGTAGTGGTAGTAGAGGCAGTAGTATTAGTGGCAGAGGCAGCAGTAGTGGTGGTAGAGGCAGTAGTATTAGTGGCAGAGGTAGCAGTAGTGGTGGTAGAGGCAATAGTATTAGTGGCAGAGGTAGCAGTAGTGGTGGTAGAGGCAGTAGTGTTAGTGGTAGAGGCAGCAGTATTGGTGGTAGAGGCAGTAGTTTTAGTGGCAGAGGCAGCAGTATTGGTGGTAGAGGCAGTAGTTTGTGGCAGAGGCAGCAGTAGTGGTGGTAGAGGCAGTAGTTTTAGTGGCAGAGGCAGCAGTATTGGTGGTAGAGGCAGTAGTTTTAGTGGCAGAGGCGGCAGTAGTGGTGGTAGAGGCAGTAGTTTTAATGGCAGAGGCAGAAGTATTGGTGGTAGAGGCAGTAGTTTTAGTGGCAGAGGCAGCAGTAGTGGTGGTAGAGGCAGTAGTATTAGTGGCAGAGGCAGCAGTATTGGTGGTAGAGGCAGTAGTTTTAGTGGCAGAGGCAGCAGTAGTGGTGGTAGAGGCAGTAGTTTTAGTGGCAGAGGCAGCAGTATTGGTGGTAGAGGCAGTAGTTTTAGTGGCAGAGGCAGCAGTAGTGGTGGTAGAGGCAGTAGTATTAGTGGCAGAGGCAGCAGTAGTGGTGGTAGAGGCAGTAGTTTTAGTGGCAGAGGCAGCAGTAGTGGTGGTAGAGGAGTAGTGTTAGTGGCAGAGGCAGCAGTAGTGGTGGTAGAGGCAATAGTATTAGTGGCAGAGGTAGCGGTAGTGGTGGTAGAGGCAGTAGTATTAGTGGCAGAGGCAGCAGTAGTGGTGGTAGAGGCAGTAGTTTTAGTGGCAGAGGCAGCAGTAGTGGTGGTAGAGGCAGTAGTTTTAGTGGCAGAAGCAGCAGTATTCGTGGTAGAGGCAGTAGTTTTAGTGGCAGAGGCAGCAGTAGTGGTGGTAGAGGCAGTAGTATTAGTGGCAGAGGTAGCAGTAGTGGTGGTAGAGGCAGTAGTATTAGTGGCAGAGGCAGCAGTAGTGGTGGTAGAGGCAGTAGTATTCGTGGTCGAGGCAGTAGTATTGGTAGCAGAGGCAGCAGTACTGGTGGTAGAGGCAGTAGTATTAGTGGCAAAGGCAGCAGTAGTGGTGGTAGAGGCAGTAGTATTCGTGGCAGAGGCAGCAGTAGTGGTGGTAGAGGCAGTAGTTTTAGTGGCAGAGGCAGCAGTATTGATGGTAGAGGCAGTAGTATTAGTGGCAGAGGCAGCAGTATTGGTGGTCGAGGCAGTAGTATTAGTGGCAGAGGCAGCAGTATTGATGGTAGAGGCAGTAGTATTAGTGGCAGAGGCAGCAGTATTGGTGGTAGAGGCAGTAGTATTAGTGGCAGAGGCAGCAGTATTGATGGTAGAGGCAGTAGTATTAGTGGCAGAGGTAGCAGTATTGATGGTAGAGACAGTAGTATTAGTGGCAGAGGTAGCAGTAGTGATGGTAGAGGCAGTAGTATTAGTGGCAGAGGCATCAGTATTGATGGTAGAGGCAGTAGTATTAGTGGCAGAGGCAGCAGTAGTGGTGGTAGAGACAGTAGTATTAGTGGCAGAGGCAGCAGTAGTGGTGGTAGAGGCAGTAGTATTAGTGGCAGAGGCAGCAGTAGTGGTGGTAGAGGCAGTAGTATTAGTGGCAGAGGCAGCAGTAGTGGTGGTAGAGGCAGTAGTATTAGTGGCAGAGGCAGCAGTATTGATGGTAGAGGCAGTAGTATCAGTGGCAGAGGCAGCAGTATTGATGGTAGAGGCAGTAGTATCAGTGGCAGAGGCAGCAGTATTGGTGGTAGAGGCAGTAGTATCAGTGGCAGAGGCAGCAGTATTGATGGTAGAGGCAGTAGTATCAGTGGCAGAGGCAGCAGTATTGATGGTAGAGACAGTAGTATCAGTGGCAGAGGCAGCAGTATTGATGGTAGAGGCAGTAGTATCAGTGGCAGAGGCAGCAGTATTGGTGGTAGAGGCAGTAGTATTAGTGGCAGAGGCAGCAGTATTGATGGTAGAGGCAGTAGTATTAGTGGCAGAGGCAGCAGTAGTGGTGGTAGAGGCAGTAGTATTAGTGGCAGAGGCAGCAGTAGTGGTGGTAGAGGCAGTAGTATTAGTGGCAGAGGCAGCAGTATTGGTGGTAGAGGCAGTAGTATTAGTGGCAGAGGCAGCAGTAGTGGTGGTAGAGGCAGTAGTATTAGTGGCAGAGGCAGCAGTAGTGGTGGTAGAGGCAGTAGTATTAGTGGGAGAGGCAGCAGTAGTGGTGGTAGAGGCAGTAGTATTAGTGGCAGAGGCAGCAGTATTGGTAGTACTGGTGGCAGAGGCAGCAGTAGTGGTGGTAGTGGCAGTAGTAGTAGTGGTCGTAGAGGTAGTAGTAGTTAGTGTAGTAGTAGAGGCAGTAGTAGCTAATGTTTACTCGCGTTTTTCAAAAAACACGTGAGTAAACACCAGCGTCATCCTTCGCCCAGGAAGAACAAAAAATCAATGAAATAGAAGGAATATAAATCGATAAATTTCGCAAAATCTTTGAAAGTGTCAACTAAAGAAAATATTGATGGTAGTTCACATGATGGAGGGGACAGATTTTTAAACTTTTAAATTTATTTTCTGACCAACAGAACACGAACAGGACGATAAAGTTTTTTAATTTCCCAGTATTAAATACGTCTACGTTTAGGTGATAGTGTTTTGTTCGTTAGGAAACTGTCTCCTGGTTAATTTAATATCCTTATTATGCACCCCATACCCATTGTGTGGGTGGCAGTCAAAGGATTACAAAGGTACATAATGGGTCCAGGGACTGGGCCCCAAAGTTTTGATAGCTGAGCAAGTTACAGTGATAACGAACTAGTTACATGTTTATATCTGATGATAAGTAACATATGTGCAAGTTAGGTACCTTCATTCCGTCCCTCAACCTCAAGCTGAGGGACTGACCACCTCAAAACTACGTCTTTAATGGTGATGGACTGATTATGTCGTCTTCACATCTCTACTGCTTCTGCTGCCTCCTCTGTACTCGACTGAAGAAGCTTACTGCGTAGGCGAAACATTTCGGAATAAAGATACCTAACAATTGCACATATGTCTAATTATCAACTTAACGGTATTGTATACCATTATCATATTCATTAATGTTTATATCTGGTCACAATCGTAATGAGTTATTTATAATAGCTCGGTGACTAATTTATTTTGCACCATTCCCATTATCTCTAATATAAACTACTTAGTATTATTACCAGAATTATTAAAATTATTAATGTTTTCAGAGTTTACATTACCGTAAACCACACGTAGACTTATTCTGAGAATTTCTTGTGTCTGGCCAACACTCCTTCCATCACAACTTCCCATGCAAGTTCTTCGTAAACTTGGTAAGTTCCTATACTTCGTAAGTACCTTTCTAAAAGTTGGTATTGCGGGTGTCTTAAAACCTGTCTGTATTTCAAGTGTTTGAACACCTAAAATACAGATGGGTTTAGGTACGTAATGGACATCTCTCATGATTGTACTCTATCAAGTCTACCGTAGCCACCGTAGTCTTGAAGACTCCAGTGCTCTTCACACCAACTCCAAGGCTGAGGGACTGACTACCTCACCTTTAGATTATGCCCTAGAATTTGTATTGATAAGCCACTGGATGGCGAAACGTCTACAATAGATACCCAAATGTTGCACATGTGTCTTAATTTGCATCTTGTCGGTACTGTATACCATTCTTGTACAACAGGTATAAAGGGTGGGAGAGGTCACCCTCGTGTGCAGCTAAGACAAGGGAAGCGGGGGCTCAGGTGGGCGAATTTAGGGATCTCAGGGTCAATTTCAGGATTTCGTGGTCAATTTAACACCTCAGAGCCACTTTCCAGACCTCAGAGCCACTTTCCAGACCTCAGAGCCACTTTCCAGACCTCAGAGC
>NC_091309.1:11100336-11127836 GCF_038502225.1 Cherax quadricarinatus
TCTTCCTGACACGTATTCCCTGATCCATTGTAGTGCCTTCCCTGTTATACCTGCTTGGTCCTCCAGTTTTTTCACTAATCTCTTGTGTGGTACTGTGTCAAACGCCTTCTTACAGTCCAAGAAAATGCAATCTACCCACCCCTCTCTCTCTTGTCTTACTGCTGTCACCATGTCATAGAACTCCAGTAGGTTTGTGACGCAGGATTTTCCCTTCCCTGAAACCGTGTTGGCTGTTGTTAAGCTCATTTCTTTCTAGGTGTGTGTGTACTCACCTAATTGTAGTTGCAAGGGTCTATTCATAGTTCCTGGCCCCGCCTCTTTACTGGTCACTACCAGATCCACTCTCTCTCTGCTCCATGAACTTTATCATACCTCTTCTTAAAGCGATGTATGGGTCCTGCCTCCACTACATCACTCACCAGACTATACCAATTCCTGACAACTCTATAACTGAAGAAATACTTCCTAACATCCCTGTAATTCATCTAAGTTTTCAGCTTCCAGTTGTGTGTGTGTATACGTGCGCGCACGAACGCTCATACACATGTTTATTTATGTCCCAGTGCATGTGCTGCAGGTGTTTATTGATTCAATTTCATTACGGTTGGAACCCTGGTAAGTGTTGTGTCAGGCATGTGGCCGGCAGCATTAAACCCGACACGTCTCCAGGACCAACAACTGTCACAACTTCTCAGCGTCCAAATGCGGAAACTTCTCAGGAAAGACCTCTCAGGAAGATGAGAAAAAATGTCCTTATGAAAGTAAGAATTCATTTTGCATGTGTGTGTGTGTGTGTGTGTGTGTGTGTGTGTGTGTGTGTGTGTGTGTGTGTGTGTGTGTGTACTCACCTAGTTCTCACCTAGTTGAGGTTGCAGGGGTCGAGTCCAAGCTCCTGGCCCCGCCTCTTCACTGGTCGCTACTAGGTCACTCTCCCTGAACCATGAGCTTTATCATACCTCTGCTTAAAGCTATGCATGGATCCTGCCTCCTGTGTGTGTGTGTGTGTGTGTATTCACCTAACTGTGGTTGCAGGAGTCGAGACTCAACTCCTGGCTCAGTCTCTTCACTGATCGCTACTAGGTCCTCTCTCTGCTTCCTGAGCTTTGTCATACCTCGTCTTAAAGCTATTTATGGTTCCTGCCTCCACTTCATCACTTGCTAGACTATTCCACTTCCTGACGACTCTATGACTGAAGAAATACTTCCTAACATCCCTGTGACTCGTCTGAGTCTTCAGCTTCCAATGTGACCCCTTATTTCTGTGTTCCCTCTCTGGAACATCCTGTCTCTGTCCACCTTGTCTATTCCACGCATTATTTTGTATGTTGTTATCATGTCTCCTCCGACCCTCCTGTCCCCCAGTGTCGTCAGTCCGATTTCCCTCAACTTTTCTTCAAAGGACATTCCCCTGAGCTCCGGAACTAGCTTTGTTACAAACCTTTGTACTTTCTCTAATTTCTTGACGTGCCTGACCAGGTGTGGGTTCCAAACTGGTGCTGCATACTCCAGTATGGGCCTGACGTACACAGTGTACAGTGTCTTGAACGATTCCTTACTAAGGTATCGGAACGCTATTCTCAGGTTTGCCAGGCGCCCATATGCTGCAGCAGTTATCTGGTTGATGTGTGCTTCCGGAGACGTGTTCGGTGTTATGGTCACCCCAAGATCTTTCTCCTTGAGTGAGGTTTGCAGTCTTTGTCCTCCTAGTCTATACTCTGTCTGCAGTTTTCTTTGCAGCAGAGTATGTATAGGCTAGGAGGACAAAGGCTGCAAACCTCACTCAAGGAGAAAGATCTTGGGGTGACCATAACACCGAGCATGTCTCCCTAGGCACACAAAGGTTTATGTATGTGTGTGTGTGTGTGTGTGTGTGTGTGTGTGTGTGTGTGTGTGTGTGTGTGTGTGTGTGTGTGTGTGTGTGTATCTTCTACCAAACACATGAATTTGTTCTTGTAAACGTCGTTCGTGATGAGCGCAAATACACAAAAGCGGAAAGATTATTTACAGGGACAGACATTCATACAGAAATGGAAAGGAGACGACGCTTGTAGCTGAGATGCTGGCGCCGGTGTGTCGAGGACAAGCCTTCCAGACCTGCACCTTGACAGGTGAGATGTTAAACTTTACCGAAGACGAAGAAGACGAAGACGAAGACGAAGACGAAGACGAAGACGAAGACGAAGACGAAGACGAAGACGAAGACGAAGACGAAGACGAAGACGAAGAAGAAGACGAAGAAGAAGAAGAAGAAGAAGAAGAAGAAGAAGAAGAAGAAGAAGAAGAAGAAGAAGAAGAAGAAGAAGAAGAAGAAGAAGAAGAAGAAGAAGAAGTAGTAGTAGTAGTAGTAGTAGTAGTAGTAGTAGTAGTAGTAGTAGTAGTAGTAGTAGTAGTAGTAGTAGTAGTAGTAGTATTAGTAGTATCACGGTTGTAAAGGAGAACCAAAGCCCTGTACAGACACTACCAGTAACCACTTATACACTTCAAAGACACAGACAGACTGCCAGCAGTTATGTTGTTTACTCCATACGTACAGGCGCACAGACTCTGCCAGCAGTTACGTCATTCACTCTAAACTCACTGGCAGGCTGGTAGGCTGGCAGGCAGGCCGGCTCTGAGCCTGCACTCATGTTATTGACTCGTAACTGACACACTGATAGACTCTCAGTCTCTGTGGTCCAATTTGACTTGTTCCACCTGACAAACTTCCCCTCCCTCTTGTCCCCCTCCCTCCTCGTCCCTCCCTCTTGTCCCCCTCCCTCCTCGTCCCTCCCTCTTGTCCCCGTCCCTCCCTCCCGTCCCCGTCCCACCCTCCCGTCCCCCTGCCGCCCTATCACCCTCCAACCTGTCCGCCCCCCCTCTCTCTCTCTCTCACACGTACATAGAATACGAAAGTTATTTTTTCCACACAACATTTTTAGCAATTCTTTCCACTGCAACCTGCACGAGCAGATAATTAAGACAGCCACCAAAAATATATCATGCACCAAATATACAAAACTGAGTCAAAAATGTGACGTATTGTGATGTACCCATCACAAATTATCAGTCCAGTCTATACAGCCGGAAAAATGAGTCCACCTACAATAATGATGATGATGATGATAATAATAATAATCTTTATTTCTACAAGTACAAGTACAACTTATACAGACATACCACATAGAAAGCCCCTTGTTATGCAGAGCATACACACACACACACACACACACACACACACACACATATATATATATATATATATATATATATATATATATATATATATATATATATATATATATATATATATATATATATATATATATATATATATATATATATATATATATATATATGAAGACTCGAACCTACGAACAAGGTACGCAGTGCTTTACCAATCTACCCACACTGCGCACCTTGTTCCAAGGTTCGTAGGTTCGAGTCTCCTTCAGTCAGAGATCAGTGTTTGTGTATATTTCGCCTGCTCTTGCGAATTCCTTGTATATATATATATATATATATATATATATATATATATATATATATATATATATATATATATATATATATATATATATATATATATATATATATATATATATATATATAATATATATATATATATATATATATATATATATATATATATATATATATATATATATATATTATTATCACACTGGCCGATTCCCACCAAGGCAGGGTGGCCCGAAAAAGAAAAACTTTCACCATCATTCACTCCATCACTGTCTTGCCAGAAGGGTGCTTTACACTACAGTTTTTAAACTGCAACATTAACACCCCTCCTTGAAAGTCACATCCCCACCTCACTTAACTCATCAACAATAACATCCTAACCATTGTTTCTCATTCACATCCACGGTTATCAAAGCCAGGAGAGAATGAACCCAGTATCGACCAGTGTGAAAGAAAAGGGCCTGGAGCTGAGACTCGTGAAAGAAAAGGGCCTGGAGCTGAGACTCGTGAAAGAAAAGGGCCTGGAGCTGAGACTCGTGAAAGAAAAGGGCCTGGAGCTGAGACTCGACCACAGCAGAAACAAAAAACAGAGCAAGCATTATACTCACCCACCGTAGGTAGTGATGGAGGGAGGGGCTGCTATGGTCGACTCCGGCTGCCACCACGGCAGCAGGCGACTCTTCTCCGTTTTCTTCTTGGTGGCGACCATTGTGATCACTTCTGCCTTCTCTCTCCCTTCTTTTTTCCCTTTCTCCCTGTGTTTCTTCCTTTCTGTTTCCACTCGCTCAAGGGAAGATGTCCCTTGTTAATTCTGAGAGAACAACTGAGATGTGTGTTGTCTTCTTGTCTCACTCTGGTGAAATCTGTGTTTCTCTTTCTTGATCACTCTGCTGTTACCTCTCCTTCAACACACCTTTGCTTTGGTAGAGTAGGGAAGAGGAAAGGTGTTTGAGTGGGTCGTGTGGGCGGCAAGGAGGTGTGGGCAAAATAGGTGATGTGGGCGTGTCAGAATAGGAGTGTGGGCGTGCCAGAAGAATGTGTTTGTCACAAGAGAAAGATGTGACCGTGTTAGGAACGGATGTGGTCGTCACTGGACATGGGCGTGACAGGAGAGGGTTTGTGGGCGTCTCAGGAGTGTGGGCGTGGCAGGAGAGGAGTGTGGGCGTGGCAGGAGAGGAGTGTGGGCGTGGCAGGGGCGGCGTCCGGGCGTCTCGTCAGATGGTGCTGTGGACGCCAATAAAGTATAAAACAATATTAACCACATTTCCCTCTCCACATTACAACTGTGACACATCTCTCTCTCTCTCTCTCTCTCTCTCTCTCTCTCTCTCTCTCTCTCTCTCTCTCTCTCTCTCTCTCTCTCTCTCTCTCTCTCTCTCTCTCTCTCTCTCTAACATTTGGAAAGCAAAATTCAATTAGAAAAAATATGCAAATGTCATAATAAGTCCACAAAAAAATATATTAATACCGCATATACAATACCGAAAAAATCTTTCAAACGAAGCGACACTGTGACTGAGCCTTACTGCGGCTCTCCCTTATATTATACAACCTAACCTCATGTAGTCCCAATTACACAAATATTTCCCTACATAATAACACATACGTAAACTACCTAGGATAACCCCCCTCAAAAAAAAAAGATCATAGAATTTCACACTTCACGGACAGAAAATTTTTCACCGGCAAACGCCAGAATGTTTAGGTACATAGTGTGAGGGTGAAGGATTGAGGGGATCTGCAGTGCTGCAACGGAAAATTTATTCGATGTGCTGTATACACAAAAAATATAAACTCATATACAACCGGTGTGCCAAGTGGAAAAAAATACAGTAAAAATAAACCATCCGGTTATTAAAACAACAAATACAATAATAAAAAGTTTAAAACTATATATATATATATATATATATATATATATATATATATATATATATATATATATATATATATATATATATATATATATATATATATATATATATATATATATATTATTGCATTAATATGCAACAAGCATACTACGTATAATACAGCAGAAATAAACCGTTCGTTCATTAAAACAATAAATTCAGCCATAAGAGGTTTACAAATTTTTACTATTCACCGAAGATTCCCATAAAATGGCATTCGTTTTATAATGACCAGGAGATTATAAAATGCTCGGTTGTGGTATATACGTTGAACCGCGGGCAACGGGCACTAACAGATCGACTGATCAGGCCAATAACCTGGTGGCCTGGTTAGGGACCGGCCCAGGGTTGAGGGTGCTGCCCTCCGGAAGGGACTCCAGGTAAACACCAAGATTCAGAGTTCATCAACTTGTCTATTCTACTCCCTTCTTCTGTTTTTCATAATCACTATGAATTCTTTGACACAAACCCTTTACTGCTGCTTCCTCCCATCAAGTCTTTGTTAGAACCATATTGTCTACTTTCCAACTATTTTTTTTATATAAGTCTGAGTTTTCGAATTTAAAAATTTACATTATCTTCGATTTCCAGTTTCTTTTTACAGTACTATGACATGAGCATTGACGATACTGACAATATGGCTGAAAGGACACACATACATACACTCAGGACATCTTGACTGTGCGGTCATCCCAAGGATACCAATGGTAATAAGTCCCTATGTCTGACTTTTATCGGGGATTATACTAGGTGAAAAGATCAACTTTCTGGTAGCTTAAATATGTTTAAGGTGTATTCCCCTAAGGAAAAAGAAGAGAAGAAGTAAACTGGAAAGAGAGAGACGCTCCCTCTACATGAGAAGGCGAAGGATCACTGAGCTCAAGAAAGCTACATTATCTGAAACACGGAAAGAAGTGCTAACGAGGGAAGTGGATAATATTGAGCTTAAGTTAAAGGACTCATACAGGATCCAGGAGAAACAAGGAGAGCTAAACTCATTTACTGAAATTTAAAAAAAATCGAATTACTTTTCATATGACAAAAACAAGGCAAATACCACATCTAGTATAGGGCCCCTGCTCAGACAAGATGGAGCCTACACAGATAACAAAGAAATGAGTGAAATACTGAAATCTCAATATGACTGTGTTCAGCGAGCTACTAATAAGTCTAAAGATAGACAGTTCAAATAATTTTTTCATGAATGAGCCTGAAAACCCTGTCAATGTATGACAAATTTCTCACAGAACCCTAACTCCACTAGGCACTGAGAAAGCCATTGACAAAATGCCCATGTACTCAGCCCCAGGCCCAGACTCGTGGACTGCAAGAAACCCCTCTTGCGGGCTCTAAGTGCGCTATGGAGAAGGAGCACAGACACGGGTGAGATTCCACAGTCACTAAAAACAACGGATATAGCCCCATTCCATAAAGGTGGCAGCAAAGCAATAGCTAAGAACTACACACCAATAGCTTTAACGTCCCACATCATAAAAATCTTTGAAAGAGTTCTAAGAAGCAGGATTGCAAACTACTTGGACTCCCAACAGTTGTACAATCCAGGGCAACATGGGTTCAGAGCAGGTCGCTCCTGCCTCTCACAACTACTGGATCACTATGATACAGTTTTGGATGCACTGGAAAATCAACAGAATGCAGATGTAATATACACAGATTTTGCAAAAGCCTTTGACAAGTGCGATCACGGTGTAATAGCACACAAAATGAGTGCTTAAGGGATAACCGGCAAGGTGGGCAGATGGATCTTCAACTTTCTAACCAATCGAACAAAAAGAGTAGTGGTAAACCGAGTTAAATCGGAATCTGCCATAGTGAAAAGGTCTGTTCCACAAGGCACAGTACTCGCCCCTATCCTGCTCCTCATCGTCATATCAGACATAGACAGAGATGTAAACCACAGCGCTGTATCATCCTTTGCAGACGATACTATGATCTGCATGAGAGTGTCATCCATTGAGGACACTGTTAACCTCCAAGAAGATATAAACCAAGTTTTCCAATGGGCAACAGAGAACAATATGATGTTCAATGAAGACAAATTCCAACCACTCCGTTATGGAAAGCTGGAGAAAATAATAGCTAGAATTGAGTATACTACAAAATCTAATCACACAATAGAGCGGAAAAGTAATGTAGAGGACCTAGGAGTAGTAATGCCTGAGGATCTCACCTTCAAGGACCACAACAATGCCACTATCACATTTGCAAGGAAAATGATAGGTTGGATAATGAGAACATTCAATACAAGAGATACTAAGCCAGTGATGATCCTTATTAAATCACTTGTTTTTTCTAGGCTGGAATACTGCTGTACACTAACATCTCCATATAAGGCAGGTGAAACTGCAAATCTAGAATGTACAGAGGACCTTTACTGCATATATAAGTTCCATCAAACACCTTAACTACTGGGAACGCTTGGAAGCGCTTGACTTGTACTCACTGGAGCGCAGGCGAGAAATACATCATAATCTACACCTGGAAAATCCTATAGGTACTGGTCCCTAATCTGCACACAAGAAATAAGTAAGTAAGTTTATTCAGGTATACACAAATACAGTTACATAGAATTATCATACATAGCAGCATATGTGTAGAGAACCTAGGATAACCCAAAAAAAAGTCAGACAGAGTGGCTTATTTCCATTGGGGTCCTTTTACCTTATTATTATAATATGAAGGTTATAATATTTTCTTATTATTCTATAATGAAGATAACATCTTATTATCATACTAAAAAGACTATCTACTACACCAAGGTCATTAAGACTATCTACAATACGAGGGTCATTACTAGGAATATGGTAAAATTTACACGTATGTTAGCTAAAAAATAGAAAATCATTCCCCTCCCTTTCTGTAGCTACATTCAACAAACACCTTTTGGCACTCTTCTTGAACTGGTTCATACTATGACTGGCTTTGACATGTGCGGGCAGTCTGTTCCATTCCTTTATTGCTGTACAATAAAAGGTGTTTGAAGCCTGTCCAATGACTGTGGGTACTACAAAGTTGTGCTCTCTCCCCCTAGTACTATGATTGCTTTGGTTCCCAACCTTGACAAAATTGACAGCAAGATATTCTGGACATTGTTTGTGAGCAATTTTATAAACATGATTTAGCTTCAGTTGTTTTACTCTGTCTTCAACATTCAGCATATCCAACTGCTGTAATTCATCCTGGCCTACATGTTCTCTTGGTCCCAGCCCCAGGATGAATCTTACGATTTTGTTCTGGGTGATTTGCAGTCTATCTTTCAGTTTTTTTTTGTCAAGGCAGAGCACCAAGAAGAGCAAGCGTAATCCATATGGCATTGTATAAGGGCTAGACATAGGGTCCTGCGAGCCTCAGTAGGTAGACACTGTGCTTGTCTATATAGGAACTTCAGTCTGGCATTCGCTTTCTTTACTACACTGTTCCCTATCAATTCTCCTGACATGCATGGGTCAAACGGGATTCCCAAATATTTTACTGATGAAACCAAAGTGATGGGCTCCCCATTACATTGAACATTAAAATTATTTACCCTTCTTAGTTTATGTTTCGTGCCAAAGAGAATGGCTTCAGTTTTCCCTAGGTGTAATGATAGTTTGTTGTCTACTAACCATTTGCTGCAGGACTCCAGTTCCAGTGTTAAAACATTAGCAATATCTTGTGGGTCTTTACCTGACACTAACAGAGCACTGTCATCTGCATACAGGAGGAGTTTGCACTTGACACTGATAGGCATATCATTGACATAATATAAGAATAATAAGGGACCTAGAATACTACCTTGGGGAACTCCACATGTTATCGGCAGGGGTTCTGATTCTGTTTTGTTGATTTTGACTATTTGTCTCCTGTTGCTAAGGTAGGACTTAAACCAGTCTACAGAACCTATACCGATAGCTTGAAGTTTATTACATAATATATTGTGGTTGACAGTATCGAAGGCCTTTTGCAGATCTAAGGTTACCATACCTATGAGGTTCCCCTTTGACATTTCAGTTCTCAGGTAATCCATCAGATTAATAAGGGAGGTGTCGGTTGAGTAGGATCTTCTAAAGCCCGATTGATAGCTATGGAGAATGCTGTTGTCATTAAGGTACTTAACTACTTGAGAATACACCGCCCTCTCTAGAATTTTAGACATTATACTGAGTATACTAACAGGCCTATAGTTGCTTACATCAGACCTACTATTTTTCTCCCTACGAAAGCAAAAGACTTGGCAGGCGATGCAACATACCCCCAGTGAAAAGTAGGGGCGCCATTAATACACTAAGAGAAAACACAATAAGCGTCGTGGACCCAACCGGCCATAACGGGAGCCCCTGGCTGCCTTCAAGAGATACTTAAAGTCGGTGCCGGATCAGCCGGACTGTGGTTCATACGTTGGACTTCGTATGGCCTGCAGTAACAGCCTCATTGATCAGGCCCTGATCCACCGAGAAACCTGGTTACGAACCAGGCCGCGGGGGCGTTGATCCCCGGAATACCCTAAATAAATTTACTATACATTTCGTCAAACAAAAATCGCAGTATTGTATGTGTGACTACTAGGGTATATCCGTGGATGTTACTTTAGTTACCCCTCTCCCCAAATATTCTCACTCTCTTGACTGGTAATAAAGCACCAATAAGAACCCTATCCTCAGGGGGTAATAAAATAGCATTAAGAGTCCTCTCTTGAAGGGATAATCCAACAATACAGACGTACCCTTAAAGGATAATATAGTATCAGTAAAATGCGAGGTCCTGGGAGTATACAAAAACCCTCCCCTGGGGAGAGGAGAACAAGGAGCTGTATTCCTTTGAATAAAACGCTTCTGATGCAGGGTCCCTGGTGCACGTGAATTTTTATCCCTATGTGAGGTCAACAGACTCTTGCGTGGAAACGTTAGTATTCAGAGGTGGTATATATGCCGTGGAGGGTCTTAGAGGTGGTATATATAAAATTGATAACATCGGAGGTGGGGTATATATACTAATGCGACGTTGAAATGTATTTTAGTGGATGAAAAAAAAGAGGTTCGATAAACGGCAACAAAACGAGGTGAAATATTTTTTTGAAAGATTCAAATTTGTTTAGGGAGAGAGAGAGAGAGAGAGAGAGAGAGAGAGAGAGAGAGAGCGAGAGAGAGAGAGAGAGAGAGAGAGAGAGAGAGAGAGAGAGAGAGAGAGAGAGAGGCCAAAGTATGTTTCTCAAATACATACCTATGGTATACCTTGGTAGGGAAGAGAGGGTAAGTCTAGTTAATAGGTTACCTACTAGCCAACTAAGCAGGCTCCCATCAATATTCATTCTGGCTAGTTCATGCAGGATAACAATTCCATTTGTGATATCAAGTGCAGACCTAAACTCAATAAATGTGGTAAAACTGGTGGAAAATTGTGAGATGAGAAAGATGGTAATAATATTCCTGCAATCTTTCCCTGTTAATAAAATGTTAGGTAAAAGGGCATAGATACAACTAATGTGACAGTTTATTGTGGCAACGTTTCGCCCTCCAGGAGTTTCGTCAAACCATTACAGAGCTTCAATTATTTCCATTTATGTCGGTAATTCTACCATTATACCCTCATTCAAAAAAACTATTGAGACGATGTGACGATACGAGATGAAGTGAGAGTTGGGGTCTCATTCTCAGGTATAATTAACAATAATCCTTATAGATGGTGTTATAAAAGTCAGGTCAGTGGCAATAGTCGAATTGTATCAGGCTGCTGCACCTCAGGTTAGGTAAGGTTCTTCAGGAAACAGGAGAGGTGTTTCCTGACGCGGGTGTTAGTCATATGGTGACCAACAGCTGGAGCTTTTGGTTATCTGACCGAGGCCTTCCGCTGGCTTACCGGTCCACCCCTTTAAAAATTAAGGTTGTATATGTGGCACCTTAGGTAGAGAAACTATTGGTCCAAGAAGCATGAAGCAATGAAAACAATGCAGCACTAACACAAGACTATCTGGGACTTGCCTTAAAATTCAGAGGATATCGCAAGTCAACGTATTTTCCTGCATATAAGGCGCACGAGTGTCGGCTGCTTGTGGCACGATGTTTCCAAACCAGTTGTAACGTAAAGTTAATAAGCAACTGCTAAAGCGTAACCCAAGGCCTATCCTTGACTCTGACCTTGAGTATATAAGGCGCAGGATGATTTTCCAAGATATTTTGAGGGGGGGGGAAAAAAAGGGAGCGCCTTATATGCCGGAAAATACACGGTATACCATCCTCTCCAGGAGCCGTTGGTCTCACACTCAGTAATGAGGTGGTCACTCTTACATTAATATTTTGGCTCATGAAATATATTAGAATAAAGTGGTCTTCAAAAGCTCGGTTGGTAGCGCCCTTAGCTCACATATTGAGGTCCGTGGTTCGATCCCCGGTGCGGGTGGAAACATTTGGGCGTGTTTCCTAAAAACAACTGCTATTCCTGTTCACCTAGCAGTAAAATAGGTACCTGGATGTTAGTCGACTGGTGTGTGGGTCGCATCCTGGACACCTGGAGAGGGTTTCGGGGGTCAACGCCCCCGTGGCCCGGTCTGTGAAATATAAATTATTATTACCATGTTTCCAGAGCATGTTTAGAGGGATAGAGGCAGGAACGGAGCATATTCGATAGACAGAAGAAAGCGTGATTAATGAGTGAACAGAGAGTGCGGTTAACGGCAGCAAACAAGAGTGATTAAAAATAAAATGGTCACAGACAGCTGTAAAAAAAGGAGAAAAAAAAAGATGTGGGGGGGATAGGAGGGGAGGGTGAGTGAGGGGAGGGGGTGAAGGGCCAACAGTGACGTCAAGACCCACGTGAGAAGGGTGGGAGGGCCGGGGGAAGGGGGACTTTGAGTATTCAAACGAACTTCCCTAGCAACTACCACCATTCAAATATACCCTGGTAGCAACTACCACCATTCAAACATACCCTGGTAGCAACTACCACCATTCAAACACCCTGGTAGCAACTACCACCATTCAAACATACCCTGGTAGCAACTACCACCATTCAAACACCCTGGTAGCAACTACCACCATTCAAACATACCCTGGTAGCAACTACCACCATTCAAACATACCCTCGTAGCAACTACCACCATTCAAACACACCCTCGTAGCAACTACCACCATTCAAACACACCCTCGTAACAACTACCACCATTCAAACACACTCTCGTAACAACTACCACCATTCAAACACCCTCGTAACAACTACCACCATTCAAACACGCCCTCGTAGCAACTACCACCATTCAAACACACCCTCGTAGCAACTACCACCATTCAAACACACCCTCGTAGCAACTACCACCATTCAAACACACCCTCGTAACAACTACCACCATTCAAACACACCCTCGTAACAACTACCACCATTCAAACACACTCTCGTAACAACTGCCACCATTCAAACACCCTCGTAACAACTACCACCATTCAAACACGCCCTCGTAGCAACTACCACCATTCAAACACACCCTCGTAGCAACTACCACCATTCAAACACACCCTCGTAGCAACTACCACCATTCAAACACACCCTCGTAACAACTACCACCATTCAAACACACTCGTAGCAACTACCACCATTCAAACACACCCTCGTAGCAACTACCACCATTCAAACACACCCTCGTAGCAACTACCACCATTCAAACACACCATTGTAGCAACTACCACCATTCAAACATACCCTCGTAGCAACTACCACCATTCAAGCACACTCTCGTAACAACTACCACCATTCAAATACACCCTCGTAGCAACTACCACCATTCAAACACACCCTCGTAGCAATTACCACCATTCAAACACACCCTCGTAGCAACTACCACCATTCAAACACACTATCGCAGCAACTACCACCATTCAAACACACTTTCGTAGCAACTACCACCATTCAAACACACCCTCGTAGCAACTACCACCATTCAAACACACTATCGCAGCAACTACCACCATTCAAACACACTATCGTAGCAACTACCACCATTCAAACACACCCTCGTAGCAACTACCACCATTCAAACATACCCTCGTAGCAACTACCACCATTCAAACACACCCTCGTAGCAACTACCACCATTCAAACATACCCTCGTAGCAACTACCACCATTCAAACACACCCTCGTAAACTACCACCATTCAAACACACCCTCGTAGCAACTACCACCATTCAAACACACCCTCGTAACAACTGAAAATTGATTACTGTTTGGAAAACCTTCCAGCTCCATCCCCAAACATCTTACTGCTTGGTGATTTCAACCTAAGGCATACAAAATGGAAGAATGTAGCAAATAATGTTATAGCTGAAACAATCCCCGGAGGTAGCGCAGAAGAAAGGTCACACACACATGAGCTACTAAGTCTCTGCGAAAAACACACCTTAAGCCAGCAGATAGTGGAGCCAACAAGACTAGAAAACACACTTGACCTTATCTTCACAAATAATGAGGACCTGATAAGAGACATAAGAATATCAAAAACAACTAATTCCGATCACAACCTAATCGAAGTCCAGATGTACATGCATAGGGGTCCTGATCAGCAGAATGCATGTACCTGTGAAGGTGTCTTCACAAAATACAACTTCAACAACAAGAACATCAACTGGGACCAGGTAAACCATGTCCTAAACGAAACATGTTGGGAAGATGTCTTAAATGACATGGATCCAAACCAGTGCCTTGAAAGGATCAACTTCCTGGTAGCCGAAGCATGTTCTAGGCATATTCCCCTAAGAAAGAAGAAGAGCAGGAGTAAATTGGAGAGAAAAAGACGCTCCCTCTACAGAAGACGACGAAGAGTCACTGAGCTCCTCAGGAGTGCTAGAATATCTGATACACGAAAGGAGGCGCTAGCGACCAGGGAAGTGGAAACTATCGAACTTAAGCTAAATGACTCTTACAGGAACCAGGAGAGGCAGGAGGAGCTTAAAGCTATTAGTGAAATTGAAAGAAATTCAAAATATTTCTTTTCATATGCCAAAAACAAGGCAAATACCACATCTAGTATCGGGCCCTTACTCAGACAGGATGGGACTTACACAGATGACAACAAGGAAATGAGTGAAATATTGAAATCCCAGTACGACTCTGTGTTTAGTGAACCACTAATTGGTCTGAGGATCGACGACCCAAATGATTTCTTCATGAATGAGCCTCAAAACTCCATAAATGTATGCCAGATTTCCGACATTACCCTAACTCCGATAGATTTCGAAAAAGCCATTGACAACATGCCTATGCACTCAGCCCCGGGCCCAGACTCGTGGAACTCTGTTTTCATTAAGAACTGCAAGAAACCCCTCTCGCGTGCCCTAAGTACACTATGGAGGAGGAGCTTGGACATGGGTGAAATTCCACAGTCACTTAAAACAACGGATATAGCCCCACTCCATAAAGGTGGCAGCAAAGCATTAGCTAAGAACTATAGACCAATAGCTCTGACGTCCCACATCATAAAAATCTTTGAAAGAGTGCTAAGAAGCAGGATTGCAAATCACCTGGATTCCCAAAATCTGCACAATCCAGGGCAACATGGGTTCAGGGCAGGTCGCTCCTGCCTCTCACAACTACTGGATCACTATGACATGGCCTTGGATGCACTGGAAGAAAATCAGAATGCAGATGTAATATACACAGACTTTGCAAAAGCATTTGACAAATGCGATCATGGCGTAATAGCCCATAAAATACGTGCTAAAGGAATAACTGGGAAAGTGGGGAGATGGATCTTCAACTTCCTAACAAATCGAACACAAAGAGTAGTGGTCAACAGAGTTAAATCGGAGGCTGCCATAGTGAAGAGCTCTGTTCCACAAGGCACAGTACTCGCCCCCATCTTATTCCTTATCCTCATATCAGACATAAACAGAGATATACACCACAGCACCGTATCATCCTTTGCGGATGATACTAGGATCTGCATGAGGCTGTCATCTGCTGAGGACGCGGTTAATCTCCAAGAAGATATAAACAAAGTTTTCCAATGGGCAACGGTAAACAACATGATGTTCAATGAGGACAAATTCCAACTACTCCGTTATGGAAAACTGGAGGAGATAATAACTAGAACAGAGTATACTACTGACTCCGGCCATACAATAGAGCGGAAAACTAATGTAAGGGACCTGGGAGTAGTAATGTCTGAGGATCTCACTTTCAAGGATCACAACAGTGCCACGATCGCACGTGCAAAGAAAATGATAGGATGGATAATGAGAACTTTCAAAACGAGAGATGCCAAGCCCATGATGATCCTTTTCAAATCACTTGTTCTCTCTAGGCTGGAATACTGCTGTACATTAACATCTCCATTCAAAGCAGGTGAAATCGCAGATCTAGAGAGTGTACAGAGATCCTTTACTGCACGTATAAGTTCTGTCAAGCACCTTAACTACTGGGAACGCTTGGAAGCACTTGACTTGTACTCGTTGGAACGCAGGAGGGAGAGATATATCATAATCTACACTTGGAAAATCTTGGAAGGAATGGTCCCAAATCTGCACACAGAAATCACTCCCTACGAAAGTAAAAGACTGGGCAGGCGATGCAAAATGCCCCCAATAAAAAGTAGGGGCGCCATTGGTACACTAAGGGAAAACACCATAAGTGTCCGGGGCCCAAAACTGTTAACAGCCTCCCATCAAGCATTAGGGGAATTGCCAATAAACCCCTGGCTGCCTTCAAGAGAGAGCTGGACAGATACCTAAAGTCAGTGCCGGATCAGCTGGGCTGTGGCTCGTACGTTGGACTGCGTGCGGCCAGCAGTAACAGCCTAGTTGATCAGGCCCTGATCCATCGGGAGGCCTGGTCATGGACCGGGCCGCGGGGGCGTTGATCCCCGGAATAACCTCCAGGTAACCTCCAGGTAACCACCATTCAAACACACCCTCGTAACAACTACCACCATTCAAACACACCCTCGTAACAACTACCACCATTCAAACACACCCTCGTAACAACTACCACCATTCAAACACCCTCGTAACAACTACCACCATTCAAACACACCCTCGTAGCAACTACCACCATTTAAACACACCCTCGTAACAACTACCACCATTCAAACACCCTCGTAGCAACTACCACCATTCAAACATGCCCTCGTAACAACTACCACCATTCAAACACACCCTCGTAACAACTACCACCATTCAAACACACCCTCGTAACAACTACCACCATTCAAACACACCCTCGTAACAACTACCACCATTCAAACACACCCTCGTAGCAACTACCACCATTCAAACATGCCCTCGTAACAACTACCACCATTCAAACACACCCTCGTAGCAACTACCACCATTCAAACACACCCTCGTAACAACTACCACCATTCAAACACACCCTCGTAACAACTACCACCATTCAAACACACCCTCGTAACAACTACCACCATTCAAACACACCCTCGTAACAACTACCACCATTCAAACACACCCTCGTAACAACTACCACCATTCAAACACACCCTCGTAACAACTACCACCATTCAAACACACCCTCGTAACAACTACCACCATTCAAACACACCCTCGTAACAACTACCACCATTCAAACACACCCTCGTAGCAACTACCACCATTCAAACACACCCTCGTAGCAACTACCACCATTCAAACACACCCTCGTAGCAACTACCACCATTCAAACACACCCTCGTAACAACTACCACCATTCAAACACACCCTCGTAACAACTACCACCATTCAAACACACCCTCGTAACAACTACCACCATTCAAACACACCCTCGTAACAACTACCACCATTCAAACACATCCTCGTAACAACTACCACCATTCAAACACATCCTCGTAACAACTACCACCATTCAAACACACCCTCGTAGCAACTACCACCATTCAAACACACCCTCGTAACAACTACCACCATTCAGAGATAACACTCCACCTTGGGGAAAATGGAAGAGAAGGACAGAATAATGGGAATAAAGAAAGGATAGAGTGTATAAGCTGATAAACGAATAAGGTGAAGGAAGTTGGACAAACTGAGGGAACGAAAATGAGGGGAGGAGGGGAGGCAGGGAGGGAGGGAGGGAGGGAGGGAGGGAGGGAGGGAGGGAGGGAGGGAGGGAGGGAGGGAGGGAGGGAGGGAGGGAGGGGGGGGCAGGGAGGGAGGGAGGGAGGGAGGGAGGGAGGGAGGGCGGTAAATTGTTACTAAGGCTTCTCTACCATCCCTCCTCCTCCTCCCTCTTCCTTCCACATTTTACCTCCTCTACACCCACTCTCTCTCTCTCTCTCTCTCTCTCTTCTTGTTCTTCTTGTCTACTTCTTTCGCTACCTCCTCATCCTCTCCTTTATTATTATTATTATTATTATTATTATTATTATTATTATTATTATTATTATTATTATTATTATTATTATTATTATTATTATTTCACGGTGGCTCGTGGCCTGGTGGCAAAAGCTATCGCTTCACACAATGAAGGTCGGAGTTCGAGTCCCGTCAAGGGTGAAAACATTACGTGTGTCTCCTTACACCTGTATAAAATAGGTACCTGAGTGTCAGTGGACTGGTGTGGGTCGCATCCTGGGACAAAACTGATCTAATTTGCCCGAAATGCTCAGCATAACAAGCGGCTTTCTATATAGTAGTATGTCACTGATGTCAGCTAAACCTGTATACCTTGTACATGTTTACCTGGAGTTTACCTGGAGAGAGTTCCGGGGGTCAACGCCCCCATGTACTTGTAGTAAATAAACATATTGTTATTGTTTTCTATTTTTTGTTATTACACCGTGTAATTATGATATACAATAGAGAAGCAGCACACTGCTGATGTATCCAATTTTGTGTAGAAACAAGGATGCAGGGTGTGAGAGAGGGGAAGGCAGGAGTGGGTCTTGCAACTAAGTTCTTTCTCAGACAGAACGACGCCGAGTTCTACCTCCTCGCTCCTGGAGTCCTACCTCCTCCCTCCTGGAGTCCTACCTCCTCACTCCTGGAGTCCTACCTCCTCACTCCTGGAGTCCTACCTCCTCGCTCCTGGAGTCCTACCTCCTCACTCCTGGAGTCCTACCTCCTCCCTCCTGGAGTCCTACCTCCTCCCTCCTGGAGTCCTACCTCCTCGCTCCTGGAGTCCTACCTCCTCACTCCTGGAGTCCTACCTCCTCCCTCCTGGAGTCCTACCTCCTCCCTCCTGGAGTCCTACCTCCTCCCTCCTGGAGTCCTACTCATTCAAAACGAAGAACTTCTTGTAACTTTCTGATTGTCTTAAATCTTTTTAATTAAACAATGGTAACAGCCACGGTGTCCTGCTACACTGTTATATATTATAATTACATTGTGGGAATACCCACAATGTTTCCCAGTTACACACCATCACACAGGGTGGGTCACACACCATCACACAGGGTGGGTCACACACCATCACACAGGGTGGGTTACACACCATCAAAGGGTGGGTCACACACCGTCACACAGGGTGAGTCACACACCATCACACAGGGTGGGTCACACACCATCACACAGGGTGGGTCACACACCATCACACAGGGAGGGTTACACACCATCAAAGGGTGGGTCACACACCATCACACAGGGTGGGTTACACACCATCACACAGGGTAGGTCACACACCATCACACAGGGTGGGTCACACACCATCACACACGGTACATACACAAGGTAATGAAATATGCCAGCCTGAGCCAGGAGACTTCAGTGAGGCGATGACATTATCGGTGTACATTCCAAAACAGATGCGTCACTATCGTTTCTATCAACCAGGGCATCTTTAACGTCGTTATCATATCTCCTCTAGTTCTTCCCTCTTCTAAGATTGTATTAGGCTCACTTCATATTATCTTTCCTTGTAGCGCATCTCCCTCGTTTTCCAGACTAATCTTGTAATCCTGAGTCACTGTTATATGTATTAGAATTTCATTGCATTTTGTGATGCGCCAAATCCGTGCTTTCTAAATCTAATTTCGTCTAATTTGAATCCACTGGAGCCCTTCGGTTCTCTTCCTGCAAAACAACCGCGGGGGAGTTGAATGATAGCTCTAGGCCTTTCGTGTTGCAATCAACACATCATCAGGATCTTGCAACGTTGCAGAAAGGAGGAGGTCGTCCAAGCAAATATGATCACAGGAAGCGCCATTGTTGAGTTCAGCAATCGTATTTACTTGGACTTCCTCCTCTTTCCAACAACACTGCAAACTCCTGATGTGTTGATTGTAACACGAAAGACCTAGAGCTATCATTCAACTCCTTCCGTGATTGTTTTGCATAGTAGCAAATATGTCTTCCCCTGGACAACGCAACAATGGGCAGCCCAGGATGCGACCCACGACAGCCGCTGACAAGGTACCTAGTTTTATGACGATGGGCAGAACTCCAATGGAAATACATCACTGACTTTTTTTTCGGGCTATCCTACGTAATGTACACATGTTACTACGTATGATAATTTGTGTACCTGTGTTTATGTGTACTTGTACCTAAATAAACTTACTTCTATCGTAGAGCAAAATAATCACTTAAAACAGCAAATTGGCCAAATATAACTGAGAATTTATTTGTAAAATCTACAAGGTTGTTTTTCAACTGTAACAGAGATTTTTACAGCGGTTATAAAGACACAGATGTTAACATACACACAACAAAGGGCCCCAATGGAAATAAGACACTGTTAAGTATACGTACATTTAGCAATGTACGTAATGTACTTTTCATGTGTCTGTATCTCTGTGCTCTTAAGGACGCTGTTAACAATGTTTTATGTTATATACTCGAGGTCTAAAAGAAAATCTACTTAGCACATTACTGCAATAAAATCCCAAGAAAGTAGTGATATGTGAGATCACTGGAAATGGAAACTCGATCTAACAGAGGGAGGGAGTGTTGGTACTAGCGCAGGGAGTGTTGGTACTAGCGCAGGGAGTGTTGGTACTAGCACAGGGAGAGTGTGTTGGTACTAACCCAGGGAGTGTAGGTACTAGCGCAGGGGAGTGTTGGTACTAGCGCAGGGGAGTGTTGGTACTAGCACAGGGAGTGTTGGTACTAACCCATGGAGAGTGTTGGTACTAGCGCAGGGGGGTGTTGGTACTAGCACAGGGAGTGTTGGTACTAGCACAGGGAGTGTTGGTACTAGCACAGGGAGTGTTGGTACTAGCACAGGGAGTGTTGATACTAGCACAGGGAGTGTTGGTACTAGCGCAGGGGAGTGTTGGTACTAGCACAGGGGAGTGTTGGTACTAGCGCAGGGGGGTGTTGGTACTAGCACAGGGAGAGTGTGTTGGTACTAACCCAGGGAGAGTGTTGGTACTAGCGCAGGGAGTGTTGGCACTAGCACAGGGAGTGTGTGTAGGTACTAACCCAGGGAGAGTGTTGGTACTAGCGCAGGGAGGTGTTGGTACTAGCGCAGGGAGTGTTGACACTAGCACAGGGAGTGTGTGTAGGTACTAACCCAGGGAGAGTGTTGGTACTAGCGCAGGGAGGTGTTGGTACTAGCACAGGGAGAGTGTGTTGGTACTAACCCAGGGAGTGTTGGTACTAGCGCAGGGGAGTGTTGGTACTAGCACAGGGAGTGTTGGTACTAACCCAGGGAGTGTTGGTACTAGCGCAGGGGGGTGTTGGTACTAGCACAGGGAGAGTGTGTTGGTACTAACCCAGGGAGTGTTGGTACTAGCGCAGGGAGTGTTCGTACTAGCACAGGGAGAGTGTGTTGGTACTAACCCAGGGAGTGTTGGTACTAGCGCAGGGGAGTGTTGGTACTAGCACAGGGAGTGTTGGTACTAACCCAGGGAGTGTTGGTACTAGCGCAGGGAGAGAGTGTTGGTACTAGCACAGGGAGAGTGTTGGTAATGGCGCAGGGAGAGAGTGTTGGTACTAGCGCAGGGAGTGTTGGTACTAGCGCAGGGAGAGAGTGTTGGTACTAGCGCAGGGAGTGTTGGTACTAGCACAGGGAGAGTGTTGGTACTAGCACAGGGAGTGTTGGTACTAGCGCAGGGAGAGTGTTGGTACTAGGACAGGGAGAGTGTTGGTACTAGCACAGGGAGAGTGTTGGTACTAGCGCAGGGAGAGTGTTGGTACTAGGACAGGGAGAGTGTTGGTAATGGCGCAGGGAGAGAGTGTTGGTACTAGCGCAGGGAGTGTTGGTACTAGCGCAGGGAGAGAGTGTTGGTACTAGCGCAGGGAGTGTTGGTACTAGCACAGGGAGAGTGTTGGTACTAGCACAGGGAGTGTTGGTAGCGCAGGGAGAGTGTTGGTACTAGGACAGGGAGAGTGTTGGTACTAGCACAGGGAGAGTGTTGGTACTAGCGCAGGGAGAGTGTTGATACTAGGACAGGGAGAGTGTTGGTAATGGCAGGGAGAGAGTGTGGTACTAGCGCAGGGAGTGTTGGTACTAGCACAGGGAGAGAGTGTTGGTACTAGCGCAGGGAGAGTGTTGGTACTAGCACAGGGAGAGTGTTGGTACTAGGACAGGGAGAGTGTTGGTACTAGCGCAGGGAGAGTGTTGATACTAGGACAGGGAGACAGTTGGTACTAGGACAGGGAGAGTGTTGGTACTAGCACAGGGAGAGTGTTGGTACTAGCGCAGGGAGTGTTGGTACTAGCACAGGGAGAGTGTTGGTACTAGCACAGGGAGAGTGTTGGTACTAGCGCAGGGAGAGTGTTGGTACTAGCGCAGGGAGAGTGTTGGTACTAGCACAGGGAGAGTGTTGGTACTAGGACAGGGAGAGGTGTATGCTTATGATCTCAAGAGTTACCTGTGTGGAGCGGCCCGTGTTGTTCTGTGGACACGTGGTACAACCCGTATTGTTCTGCAGTCTCTTGTGTGTTGCGGCCCGTATGTTCTGAAGACACCTACGTGTCGCTGACCCTAGTGCCAAGGAGGGAGTGTCAAGGAGATAGTGACACTGATGAAGTAGTACCTCGATCCACTAGGTGCCTCTAATTTGAAACGCCCGCTGCTGGGGTGCCTGCCACACTGATGGAGTCAGGGAGCAGACGGGGTGACACCAACCTTACCTCCCTCCCAGTATAAGTCTCTCCTTCACCTCCCTCCCTCCCTTCCAACACCGCAAGCCTCTCTGCCATACTATCAGCTGACTCTCTCTCTCCCTCCCTCCCCTTCCAAGACGTTAGCTACAGCAGTTGCCTAACTGCCTGTTTATCCTCCTGAAATCTAATCGAACTGACTGCAACTTTCCCCGAGTCCTCCAGATACTATTGCACAGTCAAGCTCAGTAGTTATATGTATTGAGTTACATTCCTTCTGTTCTTGCTAGACTCAGGAGCAACGATAATAACACACTGGAAACTTAAGTCAGCGTCGTGGTGATCGCGCGAGGCTGCTGCTCCAGCATCCATTTTTTTTCTAGTGTTTTCAAATAATGTAAATCTTATTTACGTTGGAGTAAGTAGTAGTAGTAGTAGTTACTAGTTGTCAAAGGCACTTGTCGATAGACACTTGGCAAGTACATAAGTAAGTTTATTTAGGCACAGGTACACGTAAGTACAGTTATCGTACATAGTGTGTATTAACTAGGATAACTCCAGAAAAAAAAAATCAAGTACGTAATATACAAAAAAAAAAAAAAAATTCTTTACAATGTTCTCGAGGGCATACACATGCTATGACCAAAAATAAATACGTTATAAGTATTTAGCGATTATTATTATAATCAAAAAGAAGCGCTAAGCCACAAGGGCTATACAGTAAGTATTTAGCAAAACGAAGATAATGACTTATTACCATTGGAGGTTCCTGTCAATATTTACAGTTCAAAGTTCATATTTATTCCTTGGCATTAATTTGAAAACATATATATCGTTTACATTTCAGGGATACATTTTTTTTTCCTTACGATGAGTGAGAGTAGAAATTTGGGAAAATAACCACACCTCCGTGACCAGGTATCCGTGTGACCACGGATCTACCTGTGATGGCATGTACCAAGACCTGTGATCTACCTGTGATCCACATGTACCAACACCTGTGATCTACATGTGGCAATATGTACCAACACCTGTGATCTACATGTGGCCACATGTACTAACACCTGTGAGCTACCTGTGACCACATGTACTAACACCTGTGATCTACCTGTGACCACATGTACTAGCACCTGTGACCACATGTACTAACACCTGTGACATGTACTAACACCTGTGATCTATGACCACATGTACTAGCACCTGTGACCACATGTACCAGCACCTGTGACCACATGTACTAACACAACCTACTTCCACATTGAACAAATGTAACACTACCTATGACTGCTACACCTCTCCTGCCATACGGTTTATAAGCTGCTTCTCCGCTCATATGCCGTATTCTACTCAAGATTGATGGACTGAACACATCGACTCAAGGTTGAGGGACTGATTACCTCATTCTCCTCCTGTTCTTCTAGTTTCTCCTATGTATGGACTGATGAAGCCACTGTGTGGCGAAACGTTTCCTCAATAAAGATACCCAAGAGTTGCACATGTGTCTAATTTATCAACATGTCGGTTCTCTGAACCATTCATCTACAATCCTGTGATCTACCTGCTCTCTTTCACAAGAATCACCAGACCAGCAGTAACAACCTGGTTGATCAGGCCCTGATCCACCATCACGATACCTGGATATGGACCGGGCCGAAGGGACGTTGACCCCCTGAATACCCTCCAGGTAAACTACAGGTAAGAATTAAAAAAAATATACATTATTTATCTTAATAAATTTGATAATCACAATGTTTTTCTGATATTTATAATAGAAGGTTGTCTTAGAAGCTAAAACGTTGTGTAGCTTTAAAAATAGGTTACATAAATTCATGAGTGGGTGTGAGTTGGACCTGACTAGCTTGTGCTACTGGGTCTGATGCCGTGCTCCTTCCTTAAGTGGATGTGACCTACCGTGACTAGGCTTGGGCCGGTGGGTGACTTGGACCTGCCTCGCATGGGCCAGTAGGCCTGCTGCAGTGTTCCTTCTTTCTTATGTTCTTAAGGTGTACACCTTCTGTCAGTATTAGTAAGTGACTTGAACCTGCCTAGCATGGGCCAGTAGGCCTGCTGTAGTGTTCCTTCTTTCTTATGTTCTTAAGGTGTACACCTTCTGTCAGTATTAGTAAATGACTTGAACCTACCTAGCATGGGCCAGTAGGCCTGGTGCAGTGTTCCTTCTTTCTTATGTTCTTAAGGTGTACACCTGTCAGTATTAGTAAATGACTTGAACCTACCTAGCATGGGCCAGTAGATCTGCTACAGTGCTCCTTTTTATGTTATTTTACAAGATATTAGCGATGAGAGTGAAATACAACGAACAACACAACATTCGCAGGTCTCAGGTTGAGGAACAAAGAAAAGCCTAATGATTTAATTTAGTAACAGAGATAACGACGGTTGAGAGGCCTCACCACACCTCACAGCCTTAGGCCTACTTAACATTGTTAAACAGAAAATCTTATAAGCTATATACCATATTTCTGAATCGGAAAATAATTTCGCTTGTAGCATGTCTTTCGGACGAGTTCAGTCGGGCCAGCTTCCAGAGACAGGGATGAGTAGCGATGGATTAGACATGTGCAACACCTGTGTAGACATACGTAACACCTGTGTAGACATATGTAACACCTGTGTGTAGACATGTGTAACACCTGTGCAGACACATGTAACATGTGTAGACATGTAACACGTGTCGACACATGTAACACATGTGTAGACATATGTAACACCTCTGTAGACATATATAACACCTGTGTAGAGAGGCCTGTGTAGATGAGGTCTGGTCTCAGACCGGGCCGCGGGGGCGTTGACCCCCAAAACTCTCTCCAGGTAAACAAATGCAACACGATCACAGATCTACCAGGCTTCGTGTTGGGTTGTTTAGAGATACCTTCATGAGACGCTAGTTTCCCCCCTACGTCTCTGCTGCTTCTATAATTAGGCTGGACTAAGTTCGTCACTGAAAGCTGACTCAAGTCATGCAAATATTGTTAATACTACCATTGGCTATTTTTTTTTCAGAGTCAAAAGTTTCAGGAATGAAATTTCCGAGTTTCAGAATCTCATTTGTTTTTTTGCAATTTTCTGCTCTGATCCGCTCACTAACCTATCTCTAAGTTCACCTCTTAAGTTAACAATTTCTTATGTAGTACATGAATGGTATACAATACCGACAAGATGAAAAATTAGACACATGTGCAACATCTGGGTGTCTTTATTGTAGACGTTTCTCCATCCGGTGGCTTTATCAATATAAATTCTAGGACATAATTGGAAGACAGAAGAACTACATACCAAAAATGAGGTAATCAGTTCCTCGGCCTTGGAGTTGGTGTGATTCTGGAGAACAGGTAATTCTTCTTTGTAGATTCGCCGGTACAATCGCCCGGCCTGGGCCTTTTCCAAGAGTTGGCCCGGCATTGGCTCTCTGTGGTGGGAGTGTCTCAGACCAATGTCTGCCATGGGAGGCAGTACAAGTACCTCCTCGTCTTCTGGGACCACCTGTCCCCAAGTCTAGCCCCATTCCACGCCCCCACGGGGCTCGGAGGAAAAAACTGGGCACCTTGGGCTGCCACAAACCTCGCCCACACTAGGTTCGAAGGGTGTGGCAGGTGCATAGCAGCAGACGATGTCAGGAGGTGCAAAGGCAGCAAGCACTACAGGATCCTCTTGGAGCCACACCCCAGCTTTGGGCATTAAGCCCGAGTGCTGGGGAAGCTCAAGAATGCCTCTTGCTGTGTGTGTTGCTGCTGCTACTACTACACTTGTCCATTGCACTCTGAGCACAGGCATGTATGTATAATGTTTGCCAAGACCGGAGTCCTGGCAAACCTGTCTCTGGCTCACGAAGGAGAAAGGGTGCTGCAATGTTGCAACGTATGCCGTTCAAGCACTGTTCTGGTCAGTTCATCTGGTCTGAGCACAGGCAAGAAGGCTGGCGCTTATATACTGGTGTCAAAGTGGAAAGGGACGGGTTGCAGACGAGGGCATAGTCACTGGTAGGCGGGATTCTTTTGTATACAGTTCTTCTGTCTTCCAATTATGTCCTTGAATTTGTATTGATAAAGCCACTGGATGGCGAAACGTCTACAATAAAGATATCCAGATGTTGCACATGTGTCTAATTTTTCATCATTTTTTACCTTCAAACTGACATATTTTATAAATCAATCAATTACATCTCAAAATTGTCAAAATCAATCCCTCTGCAATATTTCCAAATTAGGTCGGGTCAGATTATTTTTCCCCGCTGATATATCTTTGTGCTTTTAAGAAATTTGACCGGAGAAAACTGAAAACAAAATTAGTTTGTGGCGGCAGTGCCTGCCATGTTCCAACTTTGGGGACGGGTGCCATAAGTTCGCCAACCCAGGAACCATCTATTCACTAGAGTTGGTCACCATGGAATCGTGGTACAAGGGATACCATCTTCAACCTGTTCGCTAACCTGTTCCATCAGTCATGCCCAGCTCTTGGGTATAACTGATGGAAGAAAGTCATACAGTAAGGAACGTAGCACTTATAGCATGGGAAATATTCTTACAATGAAGAACATAGCACTTTTATAGGCACCATAAAATAAATTCCACACTGACAGTGGGATAACAGATTATGGGTATTTATCCAACCTGTTTTCTATGTGTATACAATATCAATTGCAAATAAGTTTTTTCTAACAAATTGATTTATTGCTTGCTACGCATTTAATAATAAAAATGATTATGTGTAACATATAACAAAATTTATTTAAATAAATAAAGTACAGGGTATGGAAACACTAGAGGCAAACCTGCGATTTAATATATTATTATTTTAATATAAAGAGCTCAACCAGGTAGTGGGAAGGAGCTATACAATATAAGAACATAAGAAAGGAGCACTGTAGCAGGCCTACTGGTCCATGCGAAGCAGGTCCAACTCAAACCCACTCATGTATTTATCTAACCTATTTTTAACACTACACAAGGTTCTAGCTTCAGTGACGTGTACTCGGGAGTTTGTTCCACGCATCCACAACTCTATTACCAAACCAGTGCTTTCCTATATCTTTTCTGAATCTAAATTTTTCCAACTTCGTTCGGATTTCTAACCCCGGGGGGTCAGCCACTCAGGATAACTCAAGAAAGGTAGTGTGTCATCGAGAAAGGCAGTTC
>NC_091309.1:11132836-11150336 GCF_038502225.1 Cherax quadricarinatus
TGATAATCAGGTGTTGCACACTTGTCTTACTGTGATAATCAGGTGTTGTACACTTGTCTTACTGTGATAATCAGGTGTTGCACACTTGTCTTACTGTGATAATCAGGTGTTGTACACTTGTCTTACTGTGATAATCAGGTGTTGCACACTTGTCTTACTGTGATAATCAGGTGTTGCACACTTGTCTTACTGTGATAATCAGGTGTTGCACACTTGTCTTACTGTGATAATCAGGTGTTGCACACTTGTCTTACTGTGATAATCAGGTGTTGCACACTTGTCTTACTGTGATAATCAGGTGTTGTACACTTGTCTTACTGTGATAATCAGGTGTTGCACACTTGTCTTACTGTGATAATCAGGTGTTGTACACTTGTCTTACTGTGATAATCAGGTGTTGCACACTTGTCTTACTGTGATAATCAGGTGTTGCACACTTGTCTTACTGTGATAATCAGGTGTTGCACACTTGTCTTACTGTGATAATCAGGTGTTGCACACTTGTCTTACTGTGATAATCAGGTGTTGCACACTTGTCTTACTGTGATAATCAGGTGTTGCACACTTGTCTTACTGTGATAATCAGGTGTTGCACACTTGTCTTACTGTGATAATCAGGTGTTGTACACTTGTCTTACTGTGATAATCAGGTGTTGCACACTTGTCTTACTGTGATAATCAGGTGTTGCACACTTGTCTTACTGTGATAATCAGGTGTTGCACACTTGTCTTACTGTGATAATCAGGTGTTGCACACTTGTCTTACTGTGATAATCAGGTGTTGTACACTTGTCTTACTGTGATAATCAGGTGTTGCACACTTGTCTTACTGTGATAATCAGGTGTTGTACACTTGTCTTACTGTGATAATCAGGTGTTGCACACTTGTCTTACTGTGATAATCAGGTGTTGCACACTTGTCTTACTGTGATAATCAGGTGTTGCACACTTGTCTTACTGTGATAATCAGGTGTTGTACACTTGTCTTACTGTGATAATCAGGTGTTGCACACTTGTCTTACTGTGATAATCAGGTGTTGCACACTTGTCTTACTGTGATAATCAGGTGTTGCACACTTGTCTTACTGTGATAATCAGGTGTTGCACACTTGTCTTACTGTGATAATCAGGTGTTGCACACTTGTCTTACTGTGATAATCAGGTGTTGCACACTTGTCTTACTGTGATAATCAGGTGTTGCACACTTGTCTTACTGTGATAATCAGGTGTTGCACACTTGTCTTACTGTGATAATCAGGTGTTGCACACTTGTCTTACTGTGATAATCAGGTGTTGCACACTTGTCTTACTGTGATAATCAGGTGTTGCACACTTGTCTTACTGTGATAATCAGGTGTTGCACACTTGTCTTACTGTGATAATCAGGTGTTGCACACTTGTCTTACTGTGATAATCAGGTGTTGCACACTTGTCTTACTGTGATAATCAGGTGTTGCACACTTGTCTTACTGTGATAATCAGGTGTTGCACACTTGTCTTACTGTGATAATCAGGTGTTGCACACTTGTCTTACTGTGATAATCAGGTGTTGCACACTTGTCTTACTGTGATAATCAGGTGTTGCACACTTGTCTTACTGTGATAATCAGGTGTTGCACACTTGTCTTACTGTGATAATCAGGTGTTGTACACTTGTCTTACTGTGATAATCAGGTGTTGCACACTTGTCTTATTCATCAAACAATAAAAACAGATGAAATGATACAACGAAATAATTGTTATAATGCTAATCTCCCCGACTAATGTCAACACCTCACCCCCTCATGTGACAACACCCTCCCCTCATGTGACAACACCCTCCCCTCATGTGACAACACCCTCCCCTCATGTGACAACACCCTCCCCTCATGTGACAACACCCTCCCCTCATGTGACAACACCCTCCCCTCATGTGACAACACCCTCCCATCATGTGACAACACCCTCCCATCATGTGACAACACCCTCCCCTCATGTGACAACACCCTCCCCTCATGTGACAACACCCTCCCCTCATGTGACAACACCCTCCCCTCATGTGACAACACCCTCCCATCATGTGACAACACCCTCCCATCATGTGACAACACCCTCCCCTCATGTGACAACACCCTCCCATCATGTGACAACACCCTCCCCTCATGTGACAACACCCTCCCCTCATGTGACAACACCCTCCCCTCATGTGACAACACCCTCCCCTCATGTGACAACACCCTCCCCTCATGTGACAACACCCTCCCCTCATGTGACAACACCCTCTCATTATGTGACAACACCCTCCCCTCATGTGACAACACCCTCCCCTCATGTGACAACACCCTCCCCTCATGTGACAACACCCTCCCCTCATGTGACAACACCCTCCCCTCATGTGACAACACCCTCCCCTCATGTGACAACACCCTCCCCTCATGTGACAACACCCTCCCCTCATGTGACAACACCCTCCCCTCATGTGACAACACCCTCCCCTCATGTGACAACACCCTCCCCTCATGTGACAACACCCTCCCCTCATGTGACAACACCCTCCCCTCATGTTACAACACCCTCCCCTCATGTGACAACACCCTCCCCTCATGTGACAACACCCTCCCCTCATGTGACAACACCCTCCCCTCATGTGACAATACCCTCCCATCATGTGACAACACCCTCCCCTCATGTGACAACACCCTCCCCTCATGTGACAACACCCTCCCCTCATGTGACAACACCCTCCCCTCATGTGACAACACCCTCCCCTCATGTGACAACACCCTCCCCTCATGTGACAACACCCTCCCCTCATGTGACAACACCCTCCCCTTACGTGACAACACCCTCCCCTCATGTGACAACACCCTCCCCTCATGTGACAACACCCTCCCCTCATGTGACAACACCCTCCCCTCATGTGACAACACCCTCCCCTCATGTGACAACACCCTCCCCTCATGTGACAACACCCTCCCCTCATGTGACAACACCCTCCCCTCATGTGACAACACCCTCCCCTCATGTGACAACACCCTCCCCTCATGTGACAATACCCTCCCCTCATGTGACAAAACCCTCCCCTCAAGTTACAAAACCCTCCCCTCATGTGACAACACCCTCCCTCATGTGACAACACCCTCCCCTCATGTGACAACACCCTCCCCTCATGTTACAACACCCTCCCCTCATGTGACCCCTCAACCCCTCCCCTCATGTGACAACACCCTCCCCTCATGTGACAACACCCTCCCCTCATGTGACAACATGTGACAACACTCCCCTCATGTGACAACACCCTCCCCTCATGTGACAATATGTGACCCTCCCCTCATGTGACAACACCCTCCCCTCATGTGACAACACCCTCCCCTCATGTGACAACACCCTCCCCTCATGTGACAACACCCTCCCCTCATGTGACAACACCCTCCCCTCATGTGACAACACCCTCCCCTCATGTGACAACACCCTCCCCTCATGTGACAACACCCTCCCCTCATGTGACAACACCCTCCCATTATGTGACAACACCCTCCCCTCATGTGACAACACCCTCCCCTCATGTGACAACACCCTCCCCTCATGTGACAATACCCTCCCCTCATGTGACAACACCCTCCCATCATGTGACAATACCCTCCCCTCATGTGACAACACCCTCCCCTCATGTGACAACACCCTCCCATTATGTGACAACACCCTTCCCTCATGTGACAACACCCTCCCCTCATGTGACAACACCCTCCCCTCATGTGACAACACCCTCCCATTATGTGACAACACCCTCCCCTCATGTGACAACACCCTCCCCTCATGTGACAACACCCTCCCCTCATGTGACAATACCCTCCCCTCATGTGACAATACCCTCCCATCATGTGACAACACCCTCCCCTCATGTGACAACACTCTCCCCTCATGTGACAACACCCTCCCCTCATGTAACAACATATTCCCTTCATGTGACAACACCCTCCCCTCATGTGACAACACCCTCCCCTCATGTAACAACATATTCCCCTCATGTGACAACACCCTCCCCTCATGTGACAACACCCTCCCCTCATGTGACAACACCCTCCCCTCATGTGACAACACCCTCCCCTCATGTGACAACACCCTCCCCTCATGTGACAACACCCTCCCCTCATGTTACAACACCCTCCCCTCATGTGACAACACCCTCCCCTCACGTGACAACACCCTCCCCTCATGTTACAACACCCTCCCCTCATGTGACGACACCCTCCCCTCATGTGACAACACCCTCCACTCATGTGACAACACCCTACCCTCATGTGACAACACCCTCCCCTCATGTGACAAAACCCTCTCATTATGTGACAACACTCTCCCCTCATGTGACAACACCCTCCCCTCATGTGACAACACCCTCCCCTCATGTGACAACACCCTCCCCTCATGTGACAACACCCTCCCCTCATGTGACAATACCCTCCCATCATGTGACAACACCCTCCCCTCATGTGACAACACTCTCCCCTCATGTGACAACACCCTCCCCTCATGTAACAACATATTCCCCTCATGCGACAACACTCTCCCCTCATGTGACAACACCCTCCCCTCATGTAACAACATATTCCCCTCATGTGACAACACCCTCCCCTCATGTGACAACACCCTTCCCTCATGTGACAACACCCTCCCCTCATGTGACAACACCCTCCCCTCATGTGACAAAACCCTCCCCTCATGTGACAACACCCTCCCCTCCTGTGACAACACCCTCCCCTCATGTGACAACACCCTCCCCTCATGTGACAATACCCTCCCCTCATGTGACAACACCCTCCCCTCATGCGACAACACCCTCCCCTCATGCGACAACACCCTCCCCTCATGTTACAACACCCTCCCCTCAAGTGACAACACCCTCCCCTCATGTAACAACATATTCCCCTCATGTGACAACACCCTTCCCTCATGTGACACCACCATCCCCTCATGTAACAACACCCTCCCCTCATGTGACAACACTCTCCCCTCATGTAACAACACCCTCCCCTCATGTGACAACACTCTCCCCTCATATGACAACACTCTCCCCATGTGACAACACCCTCCCCTCATGTAACAACATATTCCCCTCATGTAACAACACCCTCCCCTCATGTGACAACACTCTCTCATGAGACAGCACCCTCCCCTCATGTGACAACACTCCCCCCTCAGGTTACAACACCCTCATCTCACGTGACAACACTCTCCCCTCATGTGACAACACCCTCTACTCATGAGACAACATTCTCTCCTCATGTAACAACATTCTCCTCTCATGTGACAACACTTTCCCCTCATGTGACAACACTCCCCCTCATGTAACAACATTCTCCCCTCATGGGACAACATTCTCCCCTCATGTAACAACATTCTCCCCTCATGTGACAACATTCTCCCCTCATGTAACAACATTCTCCCCTCATGTGAAAACATTCTCCCCTCATGTAACAACATTCTCCCCTCATGTAACAACACTCTCCCCTCATGTAACAACATTCTCCCCTCATGTAACAACATTCTCCCCTCATGTAACAACACTCTCCCCTCATGTAACAACACTCTCCCCTCATGTAACAACATTCTCCCCTCATGTAACAACATTCTCCCCTCATGTAACAACATTCTCCCCTCATGTAACAACATTCTCCCCTAATGTAACAACATTCTCCCCTCATGAAACAACATTCTCCCCTCATGTAACAACATTCTCCCCTCATGTAACAACATTCTCCCCTCATGTAACAACATTCTCCCCTCATGTAACAACATTCTCCCCTCATGTAACAACATTCTCCCCTCATGTAACAACATTCTCCCCTCATGTAACAACATTCTCCCCTCATGTAACAACATTCTCCCCTCATGTAACAACACTCTCCCCTCATGTAACAACATTCTCCCCTCATGTAACAACATTCTCCCCTCATGTGAAAACATTCTCCCCTCATGTAACAACATTCTCCCCTCATGTAACAACATTCTCCCCTCATGTGACAACATTCTCCCCTCATGTAACAACATTCTCCCCTCATGTGACAACATTCTCCCCTCATGTAACAACATTCTCCCCTCATGTAACAACATTCTCCCCTCATGTGACAACATTCTCCCCTCATGTAACAACATTCTCCCCTCATGTAACAACATTCTCCCCTCATGTAACAACATTCTCCCCTCATGTAACAACATTCTCCCCTCATGTAACAACATTCTCCCCTCATGTAACAACATTCTCCCCTCATGTAACAACATTCTCCCCTCATGTGACAACATTCTCCCCTCATGTAACAACATTCTCCCCTCATGTGAAAACATTCTCCCCTCATGTAACAACATTCTCCCCTCATGTGAAAACATTCTCCCCTCATGTAACAACATTCTCCCCTCATGTAACAACATTCTCCCCTCATGTGACAACATTCTCCCCTCATGTAACAACACTCTCCCCTCATGTAACAACATTCTCCCCTCATGTAACAACATTCTCCCCTCATGTAACAACATTCTCCCCTCATGTAACAACATTCTCCCCTCATGTAACAACACTCTCCCCTCATGTAACAACATTCTCCCCTCATGTAACAACACTCTCCCCTCATGTAACAACATTCTCCCCTCATGTAACAACATTCTCCCCTCATGTAACAACATTCTCCCCTCATGTAACAACATTCTCCCCTCATGTAACAACATTCTCCCCTCATGTAACAACATTCTCCCCTCATGTAACAACATTCTCCCCTCATGTAACAACATTCTCCCCTCATGTAACAACATTCTCCCCTCATGTAACAACATTCTCCCCTCATGTAACAACATTCTCCCCTCATGTAACAACATTCTCCCCTCATGTAACAACATTCTCCCCTCATGTAACAACATTCTCCCCTCATGTAACAACATTCTCCCCTCATGTAACAACATTCTCCCCTCATGTAACAACATTCTCCCCTCATGTAACAACACTCTCCCCTCATGTAACAACATTCTCCCCTCATGTAACAACATTCTCCCCTCATGTAACAACATCTCTCCCCTCATGTAACAACATTCTCCCCTCATGTAACAACATTCTCCCCTCATGTAACAACAATGCGACAACATTCTCCCCTCATGTAACAACATTCTCCCCTCATGTAACAACATTCCCCTCATGTAACAACATTCCCTCCCCTCATGTAACAACATTCTCCCCTCATGTAACAACATTCTCCCCTCTCATGTAACAACATTCTCCCCTCATGTAACAACACTCTCCCCTCATGTAACAACATTCTCCCCTCATGTAACAACATTCTCCCCTCATGTAACAACACTCTCCCCTCATGTAACAACACTCTCCCCTCATGCGACAACATTCTCCCCTCATGTAACATTCTCCCCTTATGTGACAACATTCTCCCCTCATGTGACAACATTCTCCCCTCATGTAACAACATTCTCCCCTCATGTTACAACACTTTCCCCTCATGTAACAACATTCTCCCCTCATGTAACAACATTCTCCCCTCATGTGACAACATTCTCCCCTCATGTAACAACATTCTCCCCTCATGTAACAACATTCTCCCCTCATGTAACAACATTCTCCCCTCATGTAACAACATTCTCCCCTCATGTAACAACATTCTCCCCTCATGTGACAACATTCTCCCCTCATGTAACAACATTCTCCCCTCATGCGACAACATTCTCCCCTCATGTAACAACATTCTCCCCTCATGTAACAACATTCTCCCCTCATGTAACAACATTCTCCCCTCATGCGACAACATTCTCCCCTCATGTAACAACATTCTCCCCTCATGTAACAACATTCTCCCCTCATGCGACAACATTCTCCCCTCATGTAACAACATTCTCCCCTCATGTAACAACATTCTCCCCTCATGTAACAACATTCTCCCCTCATGCGACAACATTCTCCCCTCATGTAACAACATTCTCCCCTCATGTGACAACATTCTCCCCTCATGTAACAACATTCTCCCCTCATGTGACAACATTCTCCCCTGTGACAACATTCTCCCCTCATGTGAAAACATTCTCCCCTCATGTAACAACATTCTCCCCTCAAGTAACAACACTCTCCCCTCATGTAACATTCTCCCCTCATGTAACAACATTCTCCCCTCATGTAACAACACTCTCCCCTCATGTAACAACATTCTCCCCTCATGTAACAACATTCTCCCCTCATGTAACAACACTCTCCCCTCATGTAACAACATTCTCCCCTCATGTAACAACATTCTCCCCTCATGTAACAACATTCTCCCCTCATGTAACAACATTCTCCCCTCATGTAACAACATTCTCCCCTCATGTAACAACATTCTCCCCTCATGCGACAACATTCTCCCCTCATGTAGCAACATTCTCCCCTCATGTGACAACATTCTCCACTTATGTAACAACATTCTCCCCTCATGTGACAACATTCTCCCCTCATGTAACAACATTCTCCCCTCATGTAACAACTTTCTCCCCTCATGTAGCAACATTCTCCCCTCATGCAACAACACTCTCCCCTCATGTAACAACATTCTCCCCTCATGCAACAACATTCTCCCCTCATGTAGCAACATTCTCCCCTCATGTAACAACATTCTCCCCTCATGTAGCAACATTCTCCCCTCATGTGACATTCTCCCCTCATGTAACAACATTTTCCCCTCATGTAACAACATTCTCCCCTCATGTAACAACACTCTCCCCTCATGTGACAACACTCTCCCCTCATGTAACAACATTCTCCCCTCATGCAGCAACACTCTCCCCTCATGTAACAACATTCTCCCCTCATGTAACAACATTCTCCCCTCATGCAACAACACTCTCCACTCATGTAACAACATTCTCCCCTCATGCAACAACATTCTCCCCTCATGTAACAACATTCTCCCCTCATGCGACAACATTCTCCCCTCATGCGACAACATTCTCCCCTCATGTAACAACATTCTCCCCTCATGCGACAACATTCTCCCCTCATGCGACAACATTCTCCCCTCATGTAACAACATTCTCCCCTCATGTAACAACATTCTCCCCTCATGTAACAACATTCTCCCCTCATGTAACAACATTCTCCCCTCATGCGACAACATTCTCCCCTCATGTAACAACATTCTCCCCTCATGTGACAACATTCTCCCCTCATGCGACAACATTCTCCCCTCATGTAACAACATTCTCCCCTCATGTAACAACATTCTCCCCTCATGCGACAACATTCTCCCCTCATGTAACAACATTCTCCCCTCATGCGACAACATTCTCCCCTCATGCGACAACATTCTCCCCTCATGCGACAACATTCTCCCCTCATGTAACAACATTCTCCCCTCATGCGACAACATTCTCCCCTCATGCGACAACATTCTCCCCTCATGTAACAACATTCTCCCCTCATGTAACAACATTCTCCCCTCATGTGACAACATTCTCCCCTCATGCGACAACATTCTCCCCTCATGTGACAACATTCTCCCCTCATGTAACAACATTCTCCCCTCATGTGACAACATTCTCCCCTCATGTGACAACATTCTCCCCTCATGTAACAACATTCTCCCCTCATGCGACAACATTCTCCACTCATGTGACAACATTCTCCCCTCATGTAACAACATTCTCCCCTCATGCGACAACATTCTCCCCTCATGCGACAACATTCTCCCCTCATGTGACAACATTCTCCCCTCATGTAACAACATTCTCCCCTCATGTGACAACATTCTCCCCTCATGTGACAACATTCTTCCCTCATGTAACAACATTCTCCCCTCATGCGACAACATTCTCCCCTCATGTGACAACATTCTCCCCTCATGTAACAACATTCTCCCCTCATGCGACAACATTCTCCCCTCATGTGACAACATTCTCCCCTCATGTAACAACATTCTCCTCTCATGCGACAACATTCTCCCCTCATGCGACAACATTCTCCCCTCATGCGACAACATTCTCCCCTCATGTAACAACATTCTCCCCTCATGCGACAACATTCTCCCCTCATGTAACAACATTCTCCCCTCATGCGACAACATTCTCCCCTCATGCGACAACATTCTCCCCTCATGTGACAACATTCTCCCCTCATGTAACAACATTCTCCCCTCATGCGACAAGATTCTCCCCTCATGTGACAACATTCTCCCCTCATGTAACAACATTCTCCCCTCATGCGACAACATTCTCCCCTCATGCGACAACATTCTCCCCTCATGTGACAACATTCTCCCCTCATGTAACAACATTCTCCCCTCATGTGACAACATTCTCCCCTCATGTGACAACATTCTCCCCTCATGTAACAACATTCTCCCCTCATGCGACAACATTCTCCCCTCATGTGACAACATTCTCCCCTCATGTAACAACATTCTCCCCTCATGCGACAACATTCTCCCCTCATGTGACAACATTCTCCCCTCATGTAACAACATTCTCCCCTCATGCGACAACATTCTCCCCTCATGCGACAACATTCTCCCCTCATGCGACAACATTCTCCCCTCATGTAACATTCTCCCCTCATGCGACAACATTCTCCCCTCATGTAACAACATTCTCCCCTCATGCGACAACATTCTCCCCTCATGCGACAACATTCTCCCCTCATGCGACAACATTCTCCCCTCATGCGACAACATTCTCCCCTCATGTAACAACATTCTCCCCTCATGTAACAACATTCTCCCCTCATGCGACAACATTCTCCCCTCATGTAACAACATTCTCCCCTCATGTAACAACATTCTCCCCTCATGTAACAACATTCTCCCCTCATGTAACAACATTCTCCCCTCATGCGACAACATTCTCCCCTCATGTAACAACATTCTCCCCTCATGCGACAACATTCTCCCCTCATGCGACAACATTCTCCCCTCATGCGACAACATTCTCCCCTCATGCGACAACATTCTCCCCTCATGCGACAACATTCTCCCCTCATGCGACAACATTCTCCCCTCATGTGACAACATTCTCCCCTCATGCGACAACATTCTCCCCTCATGCGACAACATTCTCCCCTCATGCGACAACATTCTCCCCTCATGTAACAACATTCTCCCCTCATGTAACAACATTCTCCCCTCATGTAACAACATTCTCCCCTCATGTGACAACATTCTCCCCTCATGTGACAACATTCTCCCCTCATGTAACAACATTCTCCCCTCATGTGACAACATTCTCCCCTCATGTAACAACATTCTCCCCTCATGTAACAACATTCTCCCCTCATGTAACAACATTCTCCCCTCATGTAACAACATTCTCCCCTCATGCGACAACATTCTCCCCTCATGTGACAACATTCTCCCCTCATGTGACAACATTCTCCCCTCATGCGACAACATTCTCCCCTCATGTGACAACATTCTCCCCTCATGTGACAACATTCTCCCCTCATGTGACAACATTCTCCCCTCATGTAACAACATTCTCCCCTCATGTGACAACATTCTCCCCTCATGTAACAACATTCTCCCCTCATGTAACAACATTCTCCCCTCATGTAACAACATTCTCCCCTCATGTAACAACATTCTCCCCTCATGTAACAACATTCTCCCCTCATGTAACAACATTCTCCCCTCATGTAACAACATTCTCCCCTCATGTAACAACATTCTCCCCTCAAGTAACAAACATTCTCCCCTCATGTAACAACATTCTCCCCTCATGTAACAACATTCTCCCCTCATGTAACAACATTCTCCCCTCATGTAACAACATTCTCCCCTCATGTAACAACATTCTCCCCTCATGCGACAACATTCTCCCCTCATGCGACAACATTCTCCCCTCATGTAACAACATTCTCCCCTCATGCGACAACATTCTCCCCTCATGTAACAACATTCTCCCCTCATGTAACAACATTCTCCCCCTGCGGTACAAAAAAAATTGCTGCCGAGTTGATGGGAGAGAAGGATAAATTTGGCACTCACTTGGTTGATGCTTCCACAGTGACGGCGGCCCATCAATTTCAACTTTATCCAGTGGGTTCGACCCTCCGGGAAGGTCGAAGGTTAGGGAGGATAGAGAGAGATGGGAGAATGTGCTACAACCTACCCTCCTCTTACACTAATTTCCATACTGTTGTCTGAAACAAAAGATAGGTTAGGGAGAGAGAGAGAGAGAGAGAGAGAGAGAGAGAGAGAGAGAGAGAGAGAGAGAGAGAGAGAGAGAGAGAGAGAGAGAGAGAGAGAGAGAGAGAGAGAGAGAGAGAGAGAGAGAGAACTTGCACAGGCAAGCCTGTAGGCATATGGGTGACGTTCAAAAGTGGGCCATAGCTAAATGGGAGGTGGACACTAAAAGAAAGTTAGCATCAGGTAGGGTAGGCTCCAAAACCTGGTGGTCCCTGGTCAAGGACAGACAAGGTTATCTGCCTGATGAACTCATTCCACCTCTAAATCGACAGGATGGGACGACCTCTACTAGTAGTCAAGAGAAGGCGGACCTCTTTGCTGAACACTTTGCTACCAAAATGCAAGTTCCTGATCCAGCAAGGGACCCTCCTTGGCTAGCTGCAAGAACTGTGTCTAAACTGTCAGTGGTGACAATAAGGCAGGAGGAGGTGCATTTCCTTCTTAAATCACTTGACCAAGAAAAGGCTGTGGGCCCAGACAAGTTGAGCCCAAGATTGCTGAGATGTGCAGACCAGCTAGCAGCACCTCTAACTCGTATCTTTCAGCACTGCCTAGTACAGTGTAAATGGCCCTCTCTATGGAAAGAGGCAAATGTAGTCCCTGTTCTCAAAAAGAAGAGCAGAGCAGAAATCAGCAATTACAGACCAGTGTCACTCCTGTCAATCACTGGTAAGATCCTTGAGACAATAATCGCAAGACAAATGACAGATTTTTTTGACTACCACTCACTACTTTGTGATCGTCAATATGGCTTCAGGAAAGGTTACTCTGCTACTGATCTGTTGTTAAACCTCTCCACTAAGTGGCACCAGTCACTGGATGAATCCAAAGTCAGCTGTGTGGTAGCACTAGACATTGCTGGCGCTTTCGACCGGGTGTGGCACCAGGGCCTCTTAGCAAAACTTCAAGCACTGGGAATTGCAGGCTCTACGCTATGTCTCCTCAGTGATTACCTTCATGGTAGATCTCTAAGTGTAGTTCTCAATGGAATGGAATCAGCAAGACATCCTATTGGGGCAAGTGTTCCACAAGGAAGCGTGCTGGGACCATTGTTATGGAATGTCTACTTCAACGACCTTCTTCATCTCATCCCAGAATCACATGCATATGCAGACGACTGTACACTGACAGTCATTTATCCAAGAGAAGAAATGTCAGCTGCTCTAAGCTACATCAATCACCAGCTGAGAGCTATATCAGCTTGGGGAAATAGATGGCAAGTAACATTTGCACCTGAGAAAACGCAAATGATGATCGTCTCTAGGCACCATGATGGTAATGCTGATACAGTAGTAAGGATGAATGGGAGGATGTTGGCACCTGGAGAAGAAGTTGATATCCTTGGGGTGAAATTTGACTCCAAACTAACCATGAAGAACCATGTTGTAAATCTTGCAAACAAAGCTGCAAGGAAGCTTACAGCACTTCGCCGTATCTCGCATCTACTTGACAGTAGGGGTTGCAAGATTCTGTACGAGACACAAGTACGCTCACACCTTGAGTATGCTCCACTTTCTTGGTTCGCCTGCCCCCCCTCTCATCTGCGACTGCTTGACAGAGTAGAGAACAGAGCAAGACGTCTCATCTCTCGCCTGGACCAATCCTGGATAGATCTGTCATTTCAGCAGAGCCTTCAACACAGGAGGGATGTGGGTGGCCTTACTGTTATGTACAAGGCCAATATTGTCAAAGTACCAAACTTGGATCCACTTCGAGGACAGCGTGAAACAAGCTTTTATGCCACAAGACGGGCAGAAAGCAGCAACTTCACTCTGGCTGTACCCTTCTCCAGATCATCATTCCATCTGAGATCATATATACCCAGGATGACTCGAGTATGGAACACATTCGTACAGCATTATGATGTCAACGAGATAAAGTCAGTTGATCAAATGAAAATGCTGGCCCACAGATGGCTCCAACTTCATCCTGTTCCCTACTTGTATGTCTCATAACAATAAAAATGCTTTCAAATGAGCTGATGTAGGTAACAGCTCTTAGCTTGCCAATAAAGTTAGGAATCCTTAACCTGTAAATAGCTTGTCAATAAAGCTAGGGGTCCTTAACCTTGTCAAACCCTGTGTAAAAGAGAGAGAGAGAGAGAGAGAGAGAGAGAGAGAGAGAGAGAGAGAGAGAGAGAGAGTGAGAGAGAGAGAGAGAGAGAGAGAGAGAGAGAGAGAGAGAAAGAGAGAGAGAGAGAGAGAGAGAGAGAGAGAGACTAATCAGAGTTCGCACAAATATAAGAAATACGAACAGAATAAAAACAGCTACAGGAACGTCAGGGTTGCTCTAAAAGAATCTGGTCCTCCAAGTCACGTCTTGTTAAGGGTGTTGACCTGCTTGTGAGTCGACTCACGGTAGGATCCAACTCGCTCATAAGGAGTCCCAGCCACAGCTCTGCTATTTGCTGTTCCTCTTACTGTTTTTTTTTATTTCTCTTTATGCTATAAATATACCAAAGGATCTCTGCACAACATAAAAGCTTGAGTAAACAAAAAATGAATAATAATAGCAACAACAACAACAACAACAACAACAACAACAACAACAACAACAACAATAATAATAATAATAATAATAATAATAATAATAATAATAATAATATTAATAAAACTAAAAATTACAAATAAAATAACAGTTACAGATACTAACCTATATTCAGGTACCTCTTACAGGATCCAACTAATTTCAGTTACTAACCTATTTACAGGAACCTATTACATGATGTGTGTGTGTGTGTACTCACCAATTTGTGGTTACAGGGGTCGATTCACAGCTCCTGGGCCCGTGTGTGTGCGTGTGCGTTATTACGCTGGTTTTCTTCGCAAGGTAACTCAGAGGAATTGGTACATACATAGATGAGGTGCCTGTGATAGGTGGTGCACCTACGACCATGTGTTTGTTTACAAGGCTACAGTTATCCTTCTTCCTGGACATGCAAGCAACACACACACACCATACATAGCTTTAAGAAGAGGTATGATAAAGCTCACGGTTCAGGGAGAGTGACCTAGTAGCGACCAGTGAAGAGGAGGGGCCAGGAGCTTGGACTCGACCCGTGCAACCTCAACTAGGTGAGTACACGAGCGGAGTTCCACAAGGGTCAGTCCTAGGGCCAGTGCTGTTTCTGGTAAATGACATGACGGAGGTGATAGATTCAGAGATGTTCCTGTTTGTAGACGATGTGAGATTAATGTGAAGAATTCAAACGGATGGCGATCAGATGGGATTAGAAAGGGATTTGGACAGGCTGCTAGCCTGGTCCAACAACTGGCTCTTGGAGTTTAACTCCACCAAATGCAAATTTATGAAGATTGGAGAAAGTGAAAGAAGACCACAGACAGAGTACAAGCTAGGGGGGGCAAAGACTGCAAACCTTACTCAAGGAAGAGAATTTTGGGGTGAATATAATACCTAGCACACCTGAGGTGCACATCAACCAAATAACTGCTGCAGCATATGGCCGCTTGACAAACCTAAGAATAGCGTTTCGACACCCGTGGAAGAAATCATTTAAGACTGTATACCGTATATGTCAGGCCCATATAGGATTATGCAGCACCAGTATGGAACCCACACCTGGTCAAGCACGCCTAGAAATTAGAGTGCAAAGGTTTGCAACAAGACTAGTCCCAGAGGTAATGGGTATGTCCTACGAGAAGAGATTAAGGGACATGATAACGACATAAAGTACTGAGAAGAAATAACAGGGTGGATAGAGACAGGATGTTTCAGAGATGGCACACAACAACAAGAGGTCACAACTGGAAGTTGAAAACTCACATGAGTCACAGGGATGTTAGGAAGTATTTCTTCATCCATAGAGTTGTCAGAAAGTGGAATAATCTGGAAAGTGATGTAGTGGAGGCAGGATCTATACATAGCTTTAAGAAGTGATACGACAAAGCTCATGAAGCAGGGAGTGGACCTAGTAGCGACCAACGAAGAGGTGGGGCCAGGAGCTGTGACCCGACCCCTGCAACCACAAATAGGTGAGGTGAGTACACGCACACTCACACACAAATGCCTTTAACAAAATGGTAACTAACATACATTCTTTCTCTAACTGCGTCATACTCTCATACATCAACGACCTTCCAAATGTAACGTAGCAACTTAGACGTATTTACTCTGGCGACGACACAACCTTCGTCATCTCCCACTCAAATGTTGCACCACTCAGCAACATTATTAATTAAGAGCTCCTAAAAATATCAACCTGGATGACTACTAATAAACTCACAGTTAACATTGACAAAAACCATCTACATTATGTTTAGGGGCAGAGCTAGTTATGTCCAACTAAACATTATGACTAACATTACTTTTACTGCTAACATGAGGGAAAATTTCTGGGTCTGCATCTTGACAGCAACTTGAAATTCAACACGCACATCCAACACATAACAAAAGTGTCCAGAACAGTTGGTATCCTCTCCAAGATACGTTATCATGTAGCACAAACAGCACTACTTTATACTACTCAGTGATCTACCCCGTGCCTCACCTACGCTACCTGTGCCTGCGGATCCACAACAACAAATCATCTCAAGTCAATGATAAATCAACAAAACGCAGCAGTAAGAATGGCCACACTCCCTTCCCACCCACTCTTGAAAAACCTAAATCTACCTGCTATACAAAATATTAACTCTTATTACTGTGTATCCTACATACACAGAACAGTATATTCTAATATTACTTCTGACCTGCAGCACTTCCTTGATAGTTGCAATCGATCCCATAGACATAATACCAGACACAAAAATCTTTATGACAGACCTCGTGTCCGGCTTAATCTGTGTAAAAACCCAATGGGCATAAAAGGCCCCAAAATCTGGGACTCCCTGTAATATATCTCCGCTACATCACTCTCCAGATTGTTCTCTTTCCTGTCAGCATCTTCAAAACTACCGTAAAAAAAAAAACACCGTCATTCATTAATATATCCCGACAACAGCTAAATATCACGAAACATTATTTACATATTCGCCACAAGCATAAGAAAAAACATCATATTCATATTCTCATTATCTCTAATCCGCACAACTATTAAATATATTGAATGTGTTTAAAATATGTTACTCCGCCTGATTCCTCATTATCTGTAATCATAAACAATTAAATTCAACGAAAGTTTTCATTGAGTTTAATTACTATTACAACCAATCAGAGACCGTATATACAGGTGCTTGATGCTTCACGCTCACCTGACTGTCACCTGTCTCTGTACGAACACTGTATCATGCTCAAATAAACAATGTTCTTTGATCTTTTAATCTCTAACTACACACAAACACATACACACATAAACCATACCACGG
>NC_091309.1:11157836-11200336 GCF_038502225.1 Cherax quadricarinatus
ACTTTTTAAAGAGGTGGAGGAGGTAAGCCAGCGGAAGGCCTCGGTCAGATAACCAAAAGCTCCAGCTACGGGTTATTAATTAAGACCCGCACCAGGAAACACTTTTCCTGTTTCCTGACGAACTTTACCTAACCAAACCTCCATACAATGTTTCTCGCTTCAGCTTCAGGCTGTCACGAGTGCTGTGACAAAACTGTGACACAGGTGGTGTGGTCATAGACCGAAGTATTAATAGAGACCGTGTGGTCAGATGTAGCGGCTTACTGTCTGCCACTAAACCACTGAGGTCTGTCTGCTCACGTTTCAAAGTCACGGTCGATGTCAGTATTTATACTCTGTCTCTCTGCTTTTATATCCTTAACTCGCACCAATAATACACAACAGTTCTTAATCAAGACAGAAGTTGGTAGTTCTCAACAAACAACCACCATGCGGGCTGCAAGTCCTCTGCTGTCTGTCTTCCCAATGTACTCTCTCTCTCTTGATACAAATCGATTTTTACAGCCTAAGTTGTTATGCTACTTCAGCTCATTTCAAAGCCCAGGCCTATCTAAGGTATAACACTATTCCCCACAACAGTCGACTAACACCCAAGTACCTACTTCTAGGTAACCTGGGGCAACAGGTACAAAAAAACATGCCCAACGTTTCCACCCGTGCCAGGAATCGAACCAAGGACTCTCTCTCTCTCTCTCTCTCTCTCTCTCTCTCTCTCTCTCTCATTTTTTACAGAGTTTTACAAGGTCATGTTAAGTTTTCCAAATTTCATTTACAAGCTAAGAGCTGTTACCTACATCAGCTCATATGAAAGCCTTTTGACTGTTATGAGGCATACAAATATGGAACAGGATGAAGTTGGAGCCAACTGTGGGCCAGCAATTTCGTTTTATCAACCGACTTTATTTCGTTGATATCATTATGCTGTACGAAAATGTTCCATACTCGAGTCATCCTGGGAATAAATGATCTCAGACGAAGTGATGTTCTGAAGGGTACAACCAGAGTGTAGTTGCTGCCTACTGCCCGTCTTGTTGTGTAGGTCACTTCTAGCTGTCTTCGGAGTGGAGCCAAGTATGGTACTTTGACAATATTGGCCTTGTACGTAACAACAAAGGCCACCCACGTCCCACCGGTGAAGGCTCTGCCGAAATAACAGATCTATCCAGGCTGGGTCTAAGCGAGAGATGAGCCATTTTGCTCTGTTCTCTGTTCTCTCAAGAACTCGCAGATAAGACAGAGGGCGGCACTCTCTCTTTCCCTCTTCCTCTCTCTCTCTTACCCGAAGGGTATCTGCGGGTCATTTACCTTCGAAGAATGCAAGTGACTCGTCCAGGTCAACAACCGCAAAAGGTGCCACTTAAGAGTGCCAAATTTCAGGGCCATGGCATTGATATCTAAGAGCACTTTGTGAGGATGACAAGTTTGTTCGGCCAGGGCTAGGAGAGGCAGGGTGTGGGAGATTATATACACAAGGAGAGAGAGAGAGAGAGAGAGAGAGAGAGAGAGAGAGAGAGAGAGAGAGAGAGAGAGAGAGAGAGAGAGAGAGAGAGAGAGAGAGAGAGAGAGAGAGAGAGAGAGTATTCTCAATGGAACAGAATCAGCAAGACATCCTACTGGGACAAGTGCTCCACAAGGAAGTGTTCTGGGACCATTGTTATGGAATGTCTACTTCAATGACCTTCTTCATCTCATCCCAGAATCACATGCATATGCAGACGACTGTACACTGACATTCACTTATCCAAGAGAAGAAATGCCAGCTGCTCTAAGCTACATCAATCACCAGCTGAGAGCTATATCAGCTTGGGGAAATAGATGGCAAGTAACATTTGCACCTGAGAAAACACAAATGATGATGATCTCTAGGCACCATGATGGTAATGCTGGTGCAGTAGTAAGGATGAATGGGACGATGTTGGCACCTGGGGAAGAAGTCGATATCTTTGGGGTGAAATTGACTCCAAACTGACCATGAAAAACCACGTTGTAAATCTTGCAAACAAGGCAGCCAGGAAGCTTACAGCACTTCGCCATATCTCGCATCTGCTTGACAGTAGGGGTTGCAAGATTTTGTACGAGACACAAGTACGCTCACACCTTGAGTATGCTCCACTTTCTTGGTTCGTCTGCCCCCCCCTCTCATCTGCGACTGCTTGACAGAGTAGAGAACAGAGCAAGACGTCTCATCTCTCGCCTGGACCAATCCTGGATAGATCTGTCATTTCAGCAGAGCCTTCAACACAGGAGGGATGTGGGTGGCCTTACTGTTATGTACAAGGCCAATATTGTCAAAGTACCACACTTGGATCCACTTCGAGGACAGCGTGAAACAAGCTTTTATGCCACAAGACGGGCAGAAAGCAGCAACTTCACTCTGGCTGTACCCTTCTCCAGAACATCATTCCATCTGAGATCATATATACCCAGGATGACTCGAGTATGGAACACATTCGTACAGCATTATGATGTCAACGAGATAAAGTCAGTTGATCAGATGAAAATGCTGGCCCACAGATGGCTCCAACTTCATCCTGTTCCCTACTTGTATGTTTCATAACAATAAAAATGCTTTCAAATGATGTAGGTAACAGCTCTTAGCTTGCCAATAAAGTTAGGAATCCTTAACCTGTAAATAGCTTGCCCATAAAGCTAGGGATCCTTAACCTTGTCAAACCCTGTGTAAAAAAAAAAAATAAAAAAAAAGAGAAGCTAGCTATTTTCCCGTCATGTTTCATCTCACGCCAGTCACAGCTGGCAGATTTCTGTAGGGCGACGATATTATCAGGTATTCCATTATGACTTCAGCAACTACAGCAAGTATACGCTTTGCCCCAGCAGCGCTGGAGTTACTACTACGTGAGAATTGTGAAAGTCAGCTCATATAAGCCAGAGAGGCACAAACAGATCACTCATTACGAAGGTAGTAATTAGGAGACACGGATAGGGTTAATGATCAGTCTTCTGATATTATAGAGCTCAAACATTTGTAACTGCTAGAAAGGAACCCATACAGTGCTTGGTTATTCAACATATTCTTTGAAAACCCACTATGTACTCTAGCTCGGTTGGTGGCGTACTCAGCTCTCACACTGAGTGTCCGCGATTCGATCCCCGGTACGGGTGAAAACACCTAACAGCGAGTAGATACCTGGGTGTTAGTTCACTGGTGTGGCCGTATCCTGGGGGACAAAATTAACCTAATTGCCTGAAATGCTCTGTATAACAAGGGGCTTTCTATATAGTATGTCACTGACGTCAGCTATGGTCTGTATAAGTTGTATCATGTATTTGTAGAAAAAATATTATTATTATTATTATTATTATTATTATTATTATTATTATTATAAATATGCAGTGATATATTAAAATTAAACGGAGACCAACTCTTAAGACATGACAGCTCAGGAAGGTCATGTCAACATAAATCTTATTGTTTGACTTCACTGGGTTGTCTTAGGGTTGTTTCTACACAATTTAATACACAAAACTACCATAAAAGTTTAAAATTAATTAGGAAGCGTAAATAAACACGCCAGCATCACTTATTTACTAATACAGAAGATGGGAAGTCGGGCAGTAGAGAGGCTAACATAGAAAACGAACAAGTTTTCAACAATTTAGGATAAACTAGACTAAACTAAGCTGCTAGGATTTTTAACCAGGGCTGGAGGTTACCTGGAGGTTATTCCGGGGATCAACGCCCCCGCGGCCCGGTCCATGACCAGGCCTCCCGATGGATCAGGGCCTGATCAACTAGGCTGTTACTGCTGGCCGCACGCAGTCCAACGTACGAGCCACCGCCCGGCTGATCCGGCACTGACTTTAGGTATCTGTCCAGCTCTCTCTTGAAGGCAGCCAGGGGTTTATTGGCAATTCCCCTAATGCTTGATGGGAGGCTGTTGAACAGTTTTGGGCCCCGGACACTTATGGTGTTTTCTCTTAGTGTACCAATGGCGCCCCTACTTTCCTACTTTTTATTGGCGGCATTTTGCATCGCCTGCCCAGTCTTTTACTTTCGTAGGGAGTGATTTCTGTGTGCAGATTTGGGACCATTCCTTCCAAGATTTTCCAAGTGTAGATTATGATATATCTCTCCCTCCTGCTAAGTAAGTAATAATAATACCTTTATTTCTACAAGTACAAGGTATACAGACCATAGCTGACATACTACTATATAGAAAGCCGCCTGTTATGCAGAGCATTTCCCACAAATTAGATAATTTTTTGTCCCAGGATGCGACCCACACCGGTCGACTAACACCAGGTACCCATTTTAATGATGGGGATCATAGACAACCGGTGTAAGGAAACACGCCCAATATTTCCCCTCTAGCCGGAATTCGAACCCGGACACTCAGTATGTGAAGCGAAAGCTTTACCAACCAGGCCACGTGCCACCTAGGACCCCACCCACAACAGTCGACTTACTGCTAAGTGAACAGGGGCCGCAGAGGTAAGAAAACACGCCCAATAGAAATAAGTCTGACTTTTTAGGGTTATCGTAGGTAATCTACACATATGCTGCTATGTGTGATAATTTATGTAACTGTATTAATGTGTACCTGTTTCCCCCGTGCCGGAGAACGGTCCCCGGTCCCTCAGTGTGTAAGAGGAAGACGCTACCAACTGAGCCACGGGTTAGAAACAAAAGCTATGTGTAACACATTATAATAACGGCATTTTGACCACGCGGGACCTCTGTCAACTCTTTGGAATAGCCTTAGGCATATTACAACCTCCTAGGAATAGAAGGAGGTCTAGTACAGCCTCCTAGGAATAGCCCTGGGTCTATTGCAGTCTTAGGTCTACTCCAGCCTCTTAGTTCAAATTCAAATTCAGAGTTTATTCTCTATAAGGATTACAATGCTGAGTTTACAGAATTTGGTTATTGTGTGGTTTACATGTAGTAAAATACTAATTACAGAGGGTACCACTATAACACCTAGCATGGCTAGGCATTTCGGGCAGACTTAGATTAATTCTTAACTTTAAAATATTACATATTATGAGGTAAGTTGGTGTTATGGCTAAGTGACTAAATACTAGTTTGTGAGTTTAGCAATGTGAATGCTTTTGTTTAGGCACAATACATAGTTTCAGTATTGGAGTATCAGAGGACAACTTATGACTAGTTAGGATTCATTATTTTAAGATTGAGATTGATAGTTCTGTTTATGGTCAAATGGGTGAGTGTAAGTGTGAACCACCAGGTGGTATTCGTGTAATTAGTTGACGGGGTGTATCTGGGAGATAAGATGTTTTCTAATGGTAGTTTTGAAGGTGATGAATGTGCCTGCAGTTCTAGAGTTTTCAGGTAGGGTGTTCCAGATTTTAGGGCCTTTGACATACATTGAATTTTTGTAAAGGTTTAGTCGGACACGGGGAATATCATAGAGATGTTTGTGTCTGGTGTTATGCCTGTGGATCCTGTCACAACTATCAAGAAAGCGTTTTAGGTCAAGGTTAATATTGGAATTTAAGGTCCTGTAGATGTCGATTGCACAGTAGTAAGTGTGGATGTTCTGAACAGGGAGTAAGTTTAGATCTATGAAGAGTGGGGGGGGGTGTTGCCAAGGATGGGATTTAGTGATTATTCTTACTGCAGCTTTAGTGAAAGCCTTACAGCCGGCTCCCAGCTGGTTTCATCATCCATCAGATGATTCCCATCTGGCACTCAGCTGGCTGAACCATTGTGCACGAAGTATATAAGGAAATGTGATAACTGTGGCCGGGATGTGGAATGACCAGAGTGAAGGAACGTTGTGGAATGACCAGAGTGAAGGAACGTTGTGGAATGACCAGAGTGAAGGAACGTTGTGGAATGACCAGAGTGAAGGAACGTTGTGGAATGACCAGAGTGAAGGAACGTTGTGGAATGACCAGAGTGAAGGAACGTTGTGGAATGACCAGAGTGAAGGAACGTTGTGGAATGACGATACTGAGTTTTTTTGTGGAATAAGTCGTGGAATGACGAGACTAAAGGAGCACTGCTTTATGTCGAGCGACTCTTGCTAAGCAAGTAAAAACCTCTTTAACTTGTAAAAATACGTAGGAACTCTGATTCTGAGAGAGAGAGAGAGAGAGAGAGAGAGAGAGAGAGAGAGAGAGAGAGAGAAGCAGTAACCAAGTAACGTCCTAATGCCCCACTAAGTTCCTCATCTGAGCAGATGATCTAAGCTGCAGTTCAACTCTTGAAAGGTTGGATGGTGGAGGGTCGCCAGAGCAGAAGTAACGCGGGTATTATCAGCATGAGTGACCATGAATGTTAACTTACCTCTCAGTCTTTAAAAGATTCAACACCTCCCCAATTATTAGTGCATTTTATATGAAGCTCTGAACCTACATATGTATGAGTCTAATGCCGTGCTCCTTATGTGGGTGTGACCTGACCTGACTAGCCTGGGGCCGGTGGGTGACTTGGACCTGCCTCGCATGGGCCAGTAGGCCTGTTGCAGTGTTCCTTCTTTCTTATGTTCTTAATACAACGCTTAGTATTCGCCAGTGAAAGTTCCAGCAAAGAGGAAATGTTGATAAATTAGACACATGTGCAACTCTTGGGTATCTTTATTGAGATCCCAAGATTCTTGGGATCTTAATACTTAGGAATTCTTCGCTTGCCTAATTCTTGGGCACTACCTACTTCCACATTGAACAAATGTGACACCACCTATGACTGCTGCACCTCTCCTGCCATACGGTTCATAAGCTGCTTCTCCGCTCATCTGCAGTATTCTACTCAAGATTGATGGACTGAACACATCGACTCAAGTTGTGTACGAATGGTATATAATACCGACAAGATGAGATTAAGACACATGTGCAACATCTGGGTATCTTTATTGTAGACGTTTCGCCATCCAGTGGCTTTATCAATACAAATTCTAGGACATAACTTGAAGACAGTAGAACTATGTACAGAAGATGAGGTAATCAGTCCCTCAACCTAGGAGTAGGTGCGAAGAGCACCATAGTCGTGGAGATTCTGAAACAGAAGAAAGGATCCTGGCGCTTATATAGTAACGTCAGGTGTAGCAGACGAGGGCATATTCACTGGTAGGCGGGATTCCCCAGTGGAAGTAGGTCCTTCCCAAAGAGATGGGTTAGTTGTAGTAGTAGTTGTCGTAGCCATGAAGGTTATGTACATGTTATGTACATGTTCTGAGGACATGTACATAACCTTCATGGCTACGACAACTACTACTACAACTAACCCATCTCTTTGGGAAGGACCTACTTCCACTGGGGAATCCCGCCTACCAGTGAATATGCCCTCGTCTGCTACACCTGACGTTACTATATAAGCGCCAGGATCCTTTCTTCTGCTTCAGAATCTCCACGACTATGGTGCTCTTCGCACCTACTCCTAGGTTGAGGGACTGATTACCTCATCTTCTGTACATAGTTCTACTGTCTTCAAGTTATGTCCTAGAATTTGTATTGATAAAGCCACTGGATGGCGAAACGTCTACAATAAAGATACCCAGATGTTGCACATGTGTCTTAATCTCACATCGACTCAAGGTTGAGGGACTGATTACCTCATTCTCCTCCTGTTCTTCAAGTTTCTCCTACGTATGGACTGATGAAGCCACTGTGTGGCGAAACGTTTCCTCAATAAAGATACCCAAGAGTTGCACATGTGTCTAATTTATCAACATGTCGGTTCTCTGAACCATTCATCTACAAAAGAGGAAATGGATTCTGTGAACGAGTTAAGAACATAAGACAGAAGGAGCACTGACACAGACCTACTGGCTCATGCTAGGCAAGTCCAAGTTACATGCTGTCCCAAGCTAGCCAGGTCCAAGTTATATCCACTTAAGAAGGAAGAAGCACTGCATCTGACCCACTGGCCCAAGTCAAACAGGATCAGGTGGTCGAGAATGACACGTTGAGTGTCCATGGTTCAATCTCCGGCACAGGTGGAAATGTTGGACATGTTTCCTTACACCTGCTGTTCCTGTTCACCTAGAAGGTACCTGGGTGTTAGTTGACTGGTATGGGTCGCATCCTGGGAGACAAGATTGAAAGACCCCCAATGGAAATAAGACAGTCCCCGAGGACGCAGTGACTTTCTTGGGGTACAGATGAATGGTTCAGAGAACCGACAAGTTGATAAATTAGACACATGTGCAACACTTGGGTATCTTTATTGAGGAAACGTTTCGCCACACAGTGGCTTCATCAGTCCATATAAATGAGAACATTGAAGAACAGGAGGAGTTTGAGGTAATCAGTCCCTCAGCCTTGAGTTGATGTGGTCAGTCCATCAGTCTTGAAAAGAATACAGCATAAGTGCAAAGAAATAGCTTATATACCGTAGGCAGGAGAGGTGCAACAGTCGTAGGCTATCCATCAGGGGGTTAAAAATTCCAACAAATCTTATCTTATCTTATCTGAGGTGCGCTAAGAGACAGAAACTCGGCTCTTGCGCACCTCTCACCCCAGTTTTCCCGGCGACGCTGCGAGCGTCATCAGGACGGCAGGAAAAGTTATTCGATTACGAGAGACGAGGCGAACTTATTGTTCTGGTAAGATGGACTGTACTTCGTGAAGCTATAAAACTTATATGGGTCTGTGCAGGCTCGATCCTCCGTTCGTTGCGGCCCTGTCTCTGTCAATACTGGCTATTTTATATCTTTTATACTGACAGCAGGAATGACTGAGACGTGGGGAGTTGGGACGGTGAGAGAGAGAGAGAGAGAGAGAGAGAGAGAGAGAGAGAGAGAGAAAGAGAGAGAGAGAGAGAGAGAGAGAGAGAGAGAGAGAGAGAGAGAGAGAGAGAGAGAGAGAGAGAGAGAGAGAAGGGAAACAAGAGGTGACTGGGGAATAAGGGTGAGGGGAGAATAAAGGGAGGATGGGATCAAAGAGGGATTGGGAGGGAGGCTGAAGAGGATTGAGGGAGGTTGAGAAAGTGAGTTAGATTTTTAATATACCAAACTGTGTACCCCGAAATATATATATATATATATATATATATATATATATATATATATATATATATATATATATATATATATATATATATATATATATATATATATATATAAATATATATATATATATATATATATATATATATATATATATATATATATATATATATATATATATATATATATATATATATATATATATATATATATATATATATATATTTATATTGCTTCTCAACTGTTGTATCTGGGCGCCTCTCCAAAGACAGTGATTATGTATGAGTGAGGTCTAAGTGTTGAATGATGACGAAAGTATTTTCTTTACGGGGATTTCCTTTTTTTTTTTTGGGTCACCCTGCCTGTTTGATCATCAAGGAAGTCACGGAAGCACTCTCCAGTGAGCTCAATATCTGGTTCCTGGATGATGGTACCCTGGCTGGCACAAGAGAATCTCTCCTAGAAGACATCAATAAAATAAAAGACATGGGAGAAAGCCTGGGCCTTTCTTTAAACCCCACCAAATGTGAAATAGTTTCTATCAATCAACAGATGATCCAGAATATTAGTGCCGTTTTACCAGGAGCACGAGCCATTGATCCAGCCAATAGCACTCTCCTTGGTGCTCCTCTTGGGTCCAATGCCATCGATCTGATCCTAGAAAAAAACTCAGACCTCCGGACGATGGAATGCAGGATGAAAGACATTGACACACATGATGCCTTCTACCTACTCACCAGGTGCCTGTCAGTCCCAAAACTTACCTACTTTCTGAGATGCTCCCCAGCCTTCAGCAGTCCAAAACTCAAGGAATATGACTCTCTCCTTAAGACCATGCTAGAGAGTGTATTGAATCTTTCCCTTGAAGATGGACAGTGGTTGCAAGCCTCACTTCCGGTCAGGCTTGGAGGGCTAGGAGTACGTAGATCCTCCCAGATTGCCCTACCAGCTTTCCTATCCTCTTCCATAGCATCAAACGAGTTGATAAGACAAATTCTTCCTGATAACCTCAGTGACTCAGCAGGAATACAGGACCCTAGCTATGCCAGTGCCATCACTGAATGGGAGACTCTTGCTGCTCCAGCACCAAACCTTAGTGCAGCACTGGCTCACAGTCAAGCTGGGATGCCCCGATCGCTGAAAAGGTGCTTGCCAACATGTTCAGAGCTGCAACATCAGACAGGGAGACTGCCCGTCTCCAGGCTGTGAGCGCACCTCACTCCGGGGACTTTCTCCAAACAGTTCCCATATCGGCAATGGGAACGCGATTCGACCCTAAGACCGTCCGTATTGCAGTGGCTCTGCGCCTTGCTGCCCCAATTCACACAGAATAAATGTGTATTTGCGGTGAAGCACAAGCAGACCAATACGGTCTACATGGTCTCAACTGTTCCAAAACCAAGGGCTGGCATGCAAGACACAGTGAGGTCAACAACATCATAAAGAGAACCCTTGCTACAGCTGGATGCCCAGCCGAGAGGGAGCCCCGATCCTTAGCAGCCAACAATACCCACAACCCAGCAAACCACCCCAACGGGATCACCATCTATCCTTGGAAGAATGGCAAGCTCTTAGCATGGGACTATACCTGTGTGTCCACACTGGCTGACACCTATATCCATCACAGTGTGGGGCGACAGGGAGGAGCTGCTGACCACAGGGAGGAGTACAAGATCAGCAAGTACAGCGACATAAGCCAACAGTATCAATTTGTCCCGGTGGGATCAGAGACCTTGGGATCATGGGGAAAAAATGCCACACGTTTCCTCAAAGAATTGGGTTCCAGACTCATCGACACCACCAGGGACCCAAGGGCAGCTACTTTCATGTTTCAGCGCCTCAGCGTAGCCATCCAGAGGGGAAATGCTTGCTGTATACTTGGCTCGCGTCCGGCTTCGGAGGAGCTGGAGGAAATTCATGATCTTTAATACATTGTACCATTGTATTAAAATATATATATATATATATATATATATATATATATATATATATATATATATATATATATATATATATATATATATATATATATATATATATATATATATATATATATATATGCAAAAAAACCACTGTGAAAGAGTAGTGAAATTCCAAGCGCTGCCAAGACTACTCACATTGTCAAGGAACTATGAAAGTAATACATAGTAATTCATAGTTCCTTGACAATGTGAGTAGTCACGAAAGCGCTTGGAATTTCACTACTCTTTCACAGTGGTTGTTTTGCATAGTTTAAAATCACCTGTTTACTGTGATCTTATTGCATATATATATATATATATATATATATATATATATATATATATATATATATATATATATATATATATATATATATATATATATATATGCAAAGCAACCACTCTGAAAGAATAGAGAAATTCCAAGCGCTTTCGTGACTACTCACATTATCAAGGAACTATGAAAGTAAAGCATCCAAGGAAGCTATATAAGGGGTCTGGCCAACACCTCACTATCAGATCCCACAACGGTTAAACACCTGACGCGCGCCGACCCAACTTGGATAGGTCCTTTGCACAACTCACCCACAAACTATTCTACCCAAGAAAATTTAAAAATTATTATTTGTCCAGTGTATTATTAAATTCTTTCCAAATTCTATTAATTATAAATGGATCTAATTTATATAAACCAAAGGAAATATTCATATTATTGTCAAAACTGCTTTTTATGAAACAAGATTCAATTATATTCCTGTCGACCATGGACTTGCTTGATACTACTTTCTCAACTTTTTGAAAATCAATTGGATGGTTAAAATCTCTTACATGAATAAATAGAGCATTGGAATCTTGTCCAGTTCTAATGCTATATTTATGTTGTTTTAATCTTAGTTCGAGATTTTTACCAGTTTGACCGTAATAAACTTTATCGCAAATTTTACAAGGAATCTTATAGACACATCCATCAGCATTTTGGGGGGAATTCTTTATCAACAGTTTTTTTACTGTATCAAGATTTTTGAATACAACTTTAATATTAAAATTCTTTAGAAGAGAAGGCATATCAACCAAGTTTTCATGGTAAGGGAGAACCAACATATTTTTAGTTGAATAAGGCTGGTTGTCCCTTTTTGGATTGTAAAAAGTATTTCTACCAACTTTAAAAGATTTATCAATTACATTTCTTTTAAAGTTGCTAGAAATACTTTTTACAATCCAAAAAGGGACAACCATTATAACAAGAACAATTTATTTTTGCCTAACCCAACTAAATATATTTTAGATTTGTTTACAATAATTTAATACTAAACAAACACAATGAAATATATTTCTTTCGTTAGGTTCAGAATGATTTTGGCGAAATTATTACATACACAAATTTTCGCTTGTCCTATATGGCAAGATGAGCGTTGCCATATAGGACAAGCGACGCAGGGTGACCAAAAAAAAAAAACACTTTCATCATCATTCACACTATCACTATCCATTCATGTACATGAACAGTCTTTCAGCTATCTCCAGTCATGGGAGGGTTGGAGGAAGGGGGAAGGGCGAGGGGGTAGAGGGAGGGAGGAGGGGGGTAACTAACTGAAAAATAAAAAAAGTTCTTTCAGCCAAGACAACAAGGTGTACAAAAGATGAACACTGCAGGTGACTCTCTCTCTCTCTCTCTTTCTCTCTCTCTCTTCCTCAGTTTTCTCTCTCTGTCTCTCGGCGCAACTTTCTGGTGGTAAAAACGCCGCTGGGACGTTCTTGCGTCTCTTCCTCGTCACTTCTCTCATATGCCTGTCGCACCAAGTTTATCACCGGCCCTCTCTTCCTCCTCTCACTCTCTGTCTCTATCTGACTTTCCCCCAGTATTCTAGCTTCCCCTCAGGCGGAAACAATCTGATTGTCTGTTACATACACTACAAACAATACCTACAATAGTCTGATTACTAAACCTCCAGCAAATCTCCGGGTTCTGATACCGTAATGATCACCTCGCTTTTATGGTGGCCATGGTAGCGACTTTACCTTGTAAGACTACCACCTCATTATCTGTTCGTGTCATCTGTCTATATGTTCGTCGCATCTGTCAGTGTGCTCACGTCACCTGTAAATATACTCATGTCACCTGTGAACAGCTGTCGCCTTTCGAGCCACACGTGATATCTGTCAATCTATACGTGTTATCTGTCAATCTACACGTGTTATCTGTCAATCTACACGTGTTATCTATCAATCTACACGTGTTATCTGTCAATCTACACATGTTACTGTCAACCTACGTGTGTAACAAGTCAGCTTACAAAAGCCACCTGTCGATCTACACGTGTGACAATAGAAATCTACTCGTGTCACCTGTCAGTCCGCCCACAACGGGTTGTAACAACAGACAATAACAGAACAGCTGTAACACAGGTCTAATCCTAATTCTAAATGTCAACATTACTGCACCATGTTGATACATTAATAACACCATACATTATCATCAGAAAAGTCTTGTGTGTATATGTAACACTGTTTTTTTAACAAGGAAAAACTCGCAGCCCTTTGGGTCCAAATAGACTTTTTATTTATTTATTTATTTTTTTTTTTTGGGGGGGGGGGAAATGTCAGCATGTTTACACTCAACATAAAAGTGATGAAAAAATTAGAGGCACGAGTGTTTTCACTCATTCACTCCACTCTCTCTCTCTCTCTGATTATATATATATATATATATATAATGAGGTTTAAGGATCAGCTCTAACTCCTTGAATCAAGAGCCCTTCACCAGCCCCAGGGGCCTCCTCCCCGCCCCTTGAAGTGAGCGTGCGTGAGGACGAGAGGTTGATGTATGTATCAACGTGTGAGTGACCCTTTTGTTTACACCCGCGTCCAGTGATGATAATGAGAGACTCTACCTGTTAGTTACTAGCTCGGAGGAAGTGGATGGAGGGATAGGAGAGGGAGGGAGGGGGTGAATGGGAGGGGCCCCACCTGGTCAATGAGAACTCCATTCTAGGTGCTAAGACTGAAGTCAGAGATCTTTCCAGGTACTAAGACTGAAGCCAGGGCTACTTCTAGGTACTAAGAATGAAGTCAGAGCTCCTTCCAGGTACTAAGACTGAAGCCAGGGCTACTTCCAGGTACTAAGACTGAAGCCAGGGCTACTTCCAGGTACTAAGACTGAAGCCAGGGCTACTTCCAGGTACTAAGACTGAAATCAGAACTCTTCCAGGTACTAAGACTGAAGCCAGGGCTGCTTCCAGGTACTAAGGTTGAAGCCAGGGCTACTTCCAGGTGCTAAGACTGAAGCCAGGGCTACTTCCAGGTACTAAGACTGGAGCCAGGGCTACTTCCAGGTGCTAAGACTGAAGCCAGGGCTACTTCCAGGTACTAAGACTGGAGCCAGGGCTACTTCCAGGTGCTAAGACTGAAGCCAGGGCTACTTCCAGGTACTAAGACTGGAGCCAGGGCTACTTCCAGGTGCTAAGACTGAAGCCAGGGCTACTTCCAGGTACTAAGACTGGAGCCAGGGCTACTTCCAGGTACTAAGACTGAAGCCAGGGCTACTTCCAGGTACTAAGACTGGAGCCAGGGTTACTTCCAGGTGCTAAGACTGAAGCCAGGGCTACTTCCAGGTACTAAGACTGAAGCCAGAGCTCCTCCCAGGTACTCTCAACGACCAGAGCTCCACCCAAGTACCTTCTTAAGACCAAAGCTCCACTCAGGCACTAAAACAAAAACCAGAGCTCCACCAAGGTATCCTCTAAGACCAGAGCTCCACCTGGGTACCCCTCTAAGACCAGAGTTCCACCTAGGTACCCTCTAAGACCAGAGCTCCACCAAGGTATCCTCTAAGACCAGAGCTCCACCTGGGTACCCTCTAAGACCAGAGCTCCACCAAGGTATCCTCTAAGACCAGAGCTCCACCTGGGTACCCCTCTAAGACCAGAGCTCCACCTAGGTACCCTCTAAGACCAGAGCTCCACCCAGGTACCCTCTAAGACCAGAGCTCCACCTAGGTACCCTCTAAGACCAGAGCTCCACCTAGGTACCCTCGAAGACCAGAGCTCCACCTAGGTACCCTCGAAGACCAGAGCTCCACCCAGGTACCCTCTAAGACCAGAGCTCCACCTAGGTACCCTCGAAGACCAGAGCTCCACCCAGGTACCCTCTAAGACCAGAGCTCCACCTAGGTACCCTCGAAGACCAGAGCTCCACCCAGGTACCCTCTAAGACCAGACCTCCACCTAGGTACCCTCTAAGACCAGAGCTCCACCTAGGTACCCTCGAAGACCAGAGCTCCACCTAGGTACCCTCTAAGACCAGAGCTCCACCTAGGTACCCTCTAAGACCAGAGCTCCACCTAGGTACCCTCGAAGACCAGAGCTCCACCTAGGTACCCTCTAAGACCAGAGCTCCACCTAGGTACCCTCTAAGACCAGAGCTCCACCTAGGTACCCTCTAAGACCAGAGCTCCACCTAGGTACCCTCTAAGACCAGAGCTCCACCTAGGTACCCTCTAAGACCAGAGCTCCACCTAGGTACCCTCTAAGACCAGAGCTCCACCTAGGTACCCTCGAAGACCAGAGCTCCACCTAGGTACCCTCGAAGACAAGAGCTCTACCTAGGTACCCTCGAAGACCAGAGCTCCGCCTAGGTGCCCTCTAAGACCAGAGCTCCACCTAGGTACCCTCTAAGACCAGAGCTCCACCTAGGTACCCTCTAAGACCAGAGCTCCACCCATGTACCCTCTAAGACCAGAGCTCCACCTAGATACCCTCTAAGACCAGAGCTCCACCTAGATACCCTCTAAGACCAGAGCTCCATCCAGGTACCCTCTAAGACCAGAGCTCCACCTAGGTACCCTCGAAGACCAGAGCTCCACCTAGGTACCCTCTAAGATCAGAGCTCCACCCAGGTACCCTCTAAGACCAGAGCTCCACCTAGGTACCCTCTAAGATCAGAGCTCCACCCAGGTACCCTCTAAGACCAGAGCTCCACCTAGGTACCCTCTAAGATCAGAGCTCCACCCAGGTACCCTCTAAGACCAGAGCTCCACCTAGGTACCCTCTAAGATCAGAGCTCCACCCAGGTACCCTCTAAGACCAGAGCTCCACCTAGGTACCCTCTAAGATCAGAGCTCCACCCAGGTACCCTCTAAGACCAGAGCTCCACCTAGGTACCCTCTAAGACTAGAGCTCCACCCAGGTACCTTCTAAGACCAGAGCTTCATCCAGGTACCAGTCGTGCTGTATTGACCACCTGACTCCTGTACACCAGAGGCCGCCAGTGGTGCAGATAGCTACCAGCTGTACACAACACTTCCACCCGCCAGGTTCCGCCAGAACTCGCCGGGACCTGCAAAGAGACGCCAGGACACGCAAGAACCCGCTGGGACTCAACAAGACGCACGGACACTAACTGATGGGCCTCGGCTTATGGAGAAAGCAACGAAAGGATAAGAGGAGGCCCGGGAAATAATAGCAGGAAGTCGAGAAGATAGAGAAAGGCTAAAGAGAGGATAGAAGGCGAACGAGAGGGACAGCAGGAGGCCGAGTAAAAAGTCTTGGGTAAGTGGGAGACACGTGGAAGGTGAGGAGGGAACTTAACCAAGACACCCTATTATTATTCACAGAGGAAGCGTTAAGAACGTAGGGGGACAAGCAGCACCAGGAAAACCGGGAGGTAATACAAGTCTGATCCTTTGCACAGGAGAGGTGGATCTCCAAGTCCTTGGGTACATATATATATACATATATATATACATATATATACATATATATATATATATATATATATATATATATATATATATATATATATATATATGTATATATATATATATATATATATATATATATATATATATATATATATATATATATATATATATATATATATATATATATATATGTATGTATGTATGTATGTATGTATTAGTTATACAGTGAATCTTCGCCTCTGGACACTTCGGTCAGCTGTGTTATCAAACTTTTACGTATAACACGATATTATGCCGAGAGCAGTTCAAAATTGTTTATTCAAAATTAATTATCACGTGCAACGTGGGCCTTTTTACCCGCTATTAAATGAAGCGTGTACGTGTTTCAATCTTGCTCCGTGTACGTGTTTCAATCTTGCTCCGTGTACGTGTTTCAGTGTTGCTCCCAGAAAGTACACACAATATAGTTTTAAGTAGAGAGTTCAATACTTGGTCATCACTTACCTTGATATCCCCCATTCAAACCTCTCCCTTTACCTTTGATATACCTTACTACTCCTGGAACTCGGCCATGGACCAGGCTTGTCTGGTGCTAGCCTGGTAGATCAGGCTGTTGCTACTGGTGGCCCGCTGTCCCACATATCCATCACAGCCTGGTTGATTTGGCACCTGGAGAAAATACTTGTTCACTTTCCTCTTGAAGGCTTCTACACTTCTTCCAGAAGTGTTTCTGATATCTTCTGGTAAGATGTTGAATAATCTAGAACCACGGATGTTGATACAGTGTTCCCTTATTGTGCCTACCTCACCCCTGATTTTCACTGACTTCATCTTGTAGTTCCTCCTATATCTCTGGCTTCAGTATGTTGTTATGACAGTGTAAAGATTTAGAACCAGGCCCTCCATTACTAAATGATTTTAGATTTAGTAATATCTAATTGATTAATATAATTTTCAGATCTGCTTTCACCTCGTCATTCCTCCTAAGATCTCCCACCACTATATACTGAAGAACCTAGAGACTTAATGCAGGTCTTCCCTTGACACTTTCTCGTATGGTCACCTCACTTGATCATTCCTAGTAAGGAAAGCTCCACGGAAAACGATGAAAAAAGTTTCGAATCTGAAGCCTAAAGGCGTTCCCTCTCCTAACGAAATCGGCAAACAAATCACGGAACGAGAAATGTTCGAACCCATGGCAGGGGAGTCCGAACACTCCTAGGCCAGTGCGTTAACAGCTGCTCCAGATAGCTTCCAAGTAAAAAAAAGGTCACAGGAAAAAGGTCACAGGAAAAAGGTCACAGAAAAAAGGTCACAGGAAAAAGGTCACAGGAAAAAAGTCACAGGAAAAAGGACACAGGAAAAAGGTCACAGGAAAAAGGACACAGGAAAATGTCACAGGAAAAAGGTCACAGGAAAAAGGTCACAGGAAAAAGGTCACAGGAAAAAGGTCACAGGAAAAAGGTCACAGGAAAAAGGACACAGGAAAAAGGTCACAGGAAAAAGATCACAGGAAAAAGGTCACGGGAAAGAGTTGCAGGGAAAAGATCACAGGAAAAAGGTCACAGGAAAAAGGCCACAGGAAAAAGGTCACAGGAAAAAGGTCACAGGAAAAAGGTCACAGGAAAAAAGTCACAGAAAAAAGTCACAACCAAACCTAACTTAACTTAAATAAAATGTAACTTTTCTTCCAACCAAAATTTTGACTGGCATCTTTTTTTTTCCGCTGCGACTTTTTTTCCGGACACTTCCAGATCAACCTTCTACTGGGGCGACGTGTCGCTCTGTGTAAAGCTTTATACAGAGCGAAACGTTGTTCCAACAGCATGTTCCGCAACGTCATGTCGCTTTCTTACGCTTAACACAAATAAACTGCGCTTAAAAGAAATAATTACAATGAAAATTAATTTCCGTGTTAGTGGTGATCAAGGTTGTTAAGCGTAACGTGTTAGTGGTGATCAAGGTTGTTAAGCGTCCTGTGTTAGTGGTGATCAAGGTTGTTAAGCGTCCCGTGTTAGTGGTGATCAAGGTTGTTAAGCGTCCCGTGTTAATGGTGATCAAGGTTGTTAAGCGTCCCGTGTTAGTGGTGATCAAGGTTGTTAAGCGTCCTGTGTTAGTGGTGATCAAGGTTGTTAAGCGTCCCGTGTTAGTGGTGATCAAGGTTGTTAAGCGTCCCGTGTTAGTGGTGATCAAGGTTGTTAAGCGTCCTGTGTTAGTGGTGATCAAGGTTGTTAAGCGTCCCGTATTAGTGGTGATCAAGGTTGTTAAGCGTCCCGTGTTAGTGGTGACCAAGGTTGTTAAGCGTCCCGTATTAGTGGTGATCAAGGTTGTTAAGCGTCCTGTGTTAGTGGTGATCAAGGTTGTTAAGCGTCCCGTGTTAGTGGTGATCAAGGTTGATAAGCGTCCCGTGTTAGTGGTGATCAAGGTTGTTAAGCCTCCCGTGTTAGTGGTGATCAAGGTTGTTAAGCGTCCCGTGTTAGTGGTGATCAAGGTTGTTAAGCGTCCCGTGTTAGTGGTGATCAAGGTTGTTAAGCCTCCCGTGTTAGTGGTGATCAAGGTAGTTAAGCGTCCCGTGTTAGTGGTGATCAAGGTTGCTAAGCGTCCCGTGTTAGTGGTGATAAAGGTTGTTAAGCGTCCCGTATTAGTGATCAAGGTTGTTAAGCGTCCCGTGTTAGTGGTGATCAAGGTAGTTAAGCACCCCGTGTTAGTGGTGGTCAAGGTTGTTAAGCGTCCCGTGTTAGTGGTGATCATGGTTGTTAAGCGTCCCGTGTTAGTGATCAAGGTTGTTAAGCGTCCCGTGCTAGTGGTGATCAAGGTTGTTAAGCGTCCCGTGTTAGTGGTGATCAAGGTTGTTAAGCGTCCCGTGTTAGTGGTGATCAAGATTGTTAAGCGTCCCGTGTTGGTGGTGGATCAAGGTTGTTAAGCGTCCCGTGTTAGTGGTGATCAAGGTTAAGCGTCCCGTGTTAGTGGTGATCAAGGTTGTTAAGCGTCCCGTGTTAGTGATCAAGGTTGTTAAGCGTCCCGGGTTAGTGGTGGTCAAGGTTGTTAAGCGTCCCGTGTTAGTGGTGATCATGGTTGTTAAGCGTCCCGTGTTAGTGATCAAGGTTGTCAAGCGTCCCGTGTTAGTGGTGATCAAGGATGTTAAGCGTCCCGTGTTAGTGGTGATCAAGGTTGTTAAGCGTCCCGTGTTAGTGGTGATCAAGGTTGTTAAGCGTCCCGTGTTAGTGGTGATCAAGGTTGTTAAGCGTCCCGTGTTAGTGATCAAGGTTGTTAAGCGTCCCGTGTTAGTGGTGATCAAGGTTGTTAAGCGTCCCGTGTTAGTGGTGATCAAGGTTGTTAAGCGTCCCGTGTTAGTGGTGATCAAGGTTGTTAAGCGTCCCGTGTTAGTGGTGATCAAGGTTGTTAAGCGTCCCGTGTTAGTGATCAAGGTTGTTAAGCGTCCCGTGTTAGTGGTGATCAAGGTTGTTAAGCGTCCCGTGTTAGTGATCATGGTTGTTAAGCGTCCCGTGTTAGTGATCAAGGTTGTTAAGCGTCCCGTGTTAGTGGTGATCAAGGTTGTTAAGCGTCCCGTGTTAGTGGTGATCAAGGTTGTTAAGCGTCCCGTGTTAGTGGTGATCAAGGTTGTTAAGCGTCCCGTGTTAGTGATCAAGGTTGTTAAGCGTCCCGTGTTAGTGGTGGTCAAGGTTGTTAAGCGTCCCGTGCTAGTGGTGATCAAGGTTGTTAAGCGTCCCGTGTTAGTGGTGATCAAGGTTGTTAAGCGTCCCGTGTTAGTGGTGATCAAGATTGTTAAGCGTCCCGTGTTGGTGGTGGATCAAGGTTGTTAAGCGTCCCGTGTTAGTGGTGATCAAGGTTAAGCGTCCCGTGTTAGTGGTGATCAAGGTTGTTAAGCGTCCCGTGTTAGTGATCAAGGTTGTTAAGCGTCCCGTGTTAGTGGTGGTCAAGGTTGTTAAGCGTCCCGTGTTAGTGGTGATCATGGTTGTTAAGCGTCCCGTGTTAGTGATCAAGGTTGTTAAGCGTCCCGTGTTAGTGGTGATCAAGGTTGTTAAGCGTCCCGTGTTAGTGGTGATCAAGGTTGTTAAGCGTCCCGTGTTAGTGGTGATCAAGGTTGTTAAGCGTCCCGTGTTAGTGGTGATCAAGGTTGTTAAGCGTCCCGTGTTAGTGATCAAGGTTGTTAAGCGTCCCGTGTTAGTGGTGATCAAGGTTGTTAAGCGTCCCGTGTTAGTGGTGATCAAGGTTGTTAAGCGTCCCGTGTTAGTGGTGATCAAGGTTGTTAAGCGTCCCGTGTTAGTGGTGATCAAGGTTGTTAAGCGTCCCGTGTTAGTGATCAAGGTTGTTAAGCGTCCCGTGTTAGTGGTGATCAAGGTTGTTAAGCGTCCCGTGTTAGTGATCATGGTTGTTAAGCGTCCCGTGTTAGTGATCAAGGTTGTTAAGCGTCCCGTGTTAGTGGTGATCAAGGTTGTTAAGCGTCCCGTGTTAGTGGTGATCAAGGTTGTTAAGCGTCCCGTGTTAGTGGTGATCAAGGTTGTTAAGCGTCCGGTGTTAGTGATCAAGGTTGTTAAGCGTCCCGTGTTAGTGGTGATCAAGGTTGTTAAGCGTCCCGTGTTAGTGGTGATCAAGGTTGTTAAGCGTCCCGTGTTAGTGGTGATCAAAGTTGTTAAGCGTCCCGTGTTAGTGGTGATCAAGGTTGTTAAAAGTCCCGTGTTAGTGGTGATCAAGGTTGTTAAGCATCCCGTGTTAGTGGTGATCAAGGTTGTTAAGCGTAACATGTTAGTGGTGATCAAGGTTAAGCGTCCACTGTTAGTGGTGAACAAGGTTGTTAAGCATCCTGTGTTAGTGGTGATCAAGATTGTTAAGCGTCCCGTGTTAGTGGTGATCAAGGTTGTTAAGCATCCCGTGTTAGTGGTGATCAAGATTGTCAAGCGTCCCGTGTTAGTGGTGATCAAGATTGTTAAGCGTCCCGTGTTAGTGGTGATCAAGATTGTTAAGCGTCCCATGTTAGTGGTGATCAAGGTAGTTAAGCATCCCGTGTTAGTGGTGATCAAGATTGTTAAGTGTTCCGTGTTAGTGGTGATCAAGGTTGTTAAGCGTCCCATGTTAGTGGTAATCAAGATTGTAAAGCGTCCCGTGTTAGTGGTGATCAAGGTTGTTAAGCGTCCCGTGTTAGTGGTGATCAAGGTTGTTAAGCATCCCGTGTTAGTGGTGATCAAGGCTGTTAAGCGTCCCGTGTTAGTGGTGATCAAGGTTGTTAAGCGTCCCGTGTTAGTGGTGATCAAGGTTGTTAAGCGTCCTGTGTTAGTGGTGATCAAGGTTGTTAAGCGTCCCGTGTTAGTGGTGATCAAGGTTGCTAAGCGTCCCGTGTTAGTGGTGATCAAGGTTGTTAAGTGTCCCGTGTTAGTGGTGATCAAGGTTGCTAAGCGTCCCGTGTTAGTGGTGATCAAGGTTGTTAAGCGTCCCGTGTTGCTGGTGATCAAGGTTGTTAAGCGTCCCGTGTTGGTGGTGATCAAGGTTGTTAAGCGTCCCGTGTTGGTTCTGATCAAGGTTGTTAAGCGTCCCGTGTTCGTGGTGATCAAGGTTGTTACGCATCCCGTGTTAGTGGTGATCAAGATTGTTAAGCGTCCTGTGTTAGTGGTGATCAAGGTTGTTAAGCGTTCCGTGTTGGTGGTGATCAAGGTTGTTAAGCGTCCTGTGTTGGTGGTGATCAAGGTTGTTAAGCGTCCCGTGTTAGTGGTGATCAAGGTTGTTAAGCGTCCCGTGTTAGTGATCAAGGTTGTTAAGCGTCCCGTGTTAGTGGTGATCAAGGTTGTTAAGCGTCCCGTGTTAGTGATCATGGTTGTTAAGCGTCCCGTGTTAGTGATCAAGGTTGTTAAGCGTCCCGTGTTAGTGGTGATCAAGGTTGTTAAGCGTCCCGTGTTAGTGGTGATCAAGGTTGTTAAGCGTCCCGTGTTAGTGGTGATCAAGGTTGTTAAGCGTCCCGTGTTAGTGATCAAGGTTGTTAAGCGTCCCGTGTTAGTGGTGATCAAGGTTGTTAAGCGTCCCGTGTTAGTGGTGATCAAGGTTGTTAAGCGTCCCGTGTTAGTGGTGATCAAAGTTGTTAAGCGTCCCGTGTTAGTGGTGATCAAGGTTGTTAAAAGTCCCGTGTTAGTGGTGATCAAGGTTGTTAAGCATCCCGTGTTAGTGGTGATCAAGGTTGTTAAGCGTAACATGTTAGTGGTGATCAAGGTTAAGCGTCCACTGTTAGTGGTGATCAAGGTTGTTAAGCGTCCCGTGTTAGTGGTGATCAAGGTTGTTAAGCGTCCCGTGTTAGTGGTGATCAAGGTTGTTGACCGTCCCGTGTTAGTGGTGATCAAGATTGTCAAGCGTCCCGTGTTAGTGGTGATCAAGATTGTTAAGCGTCCCGTGTTAGTGGTGATCAAGATTGTTAAGCGTCCCATGTTAGTGGTGATCAAGGTAGTTAAGCATCCCGTGTTAGTGGTGATCAAGATTGTTAAGTGTTCCGTGTTAGTGGTGATCAAGGTTGTTAAGCATCCCATGTTAGTGGTAATCAAGATTGTAAAGCGTCCCGTGTTAGTGGTGATCAAGGTTGTTAAGCGTCCCGTGTTAGTGGTGATCAAGGTTGTTAAGCATCCCGTGTTAGTGGTGATCAAGGCTGTTAAGCGTCCCGTGTTAGTGGTGATCAAGGTTGTTAAGCGTCCCGTGTTAGTGGTGATCAAGGTTGTTAAGCGTCCCGTGTTAGTGGTGATCAAGGTTGTTAAGCGTCCCGTGTTAGTGGTGATCAAGGTTGCTAAGCGTCCCGTGTTAGTGGTGATCAAGGTTGTTAAGTGTCCCGTGTTAGTGGTGATCAAGGTTGCTAAGCGTCCCGTGTTAGTGGTGATCAAGGTTGTTAAGCGTCCCGTGTTGCTGGTGATCAAGGTTGTTAAGCGTCCCGTGTTGGTGGTGATCAAGGTTGTTAAGCGTCCCGTGTTGCTTCTGATCAAGGTTGTTAAGCGTCCCGTGTTCGTGGTGATCAAGGTTGTTACGCATCCCGTGTTAGTGGTGATCAAGATTGTTAAGCGTCCTGTGTTAGTGGTGATCAAGGTTGTTAAGCGTTCCGTGTTGGTGGTGATCAAGGTTGTTAAGCGTCCTGTGTTGGTGGTGATCAAGGTTGTTAAGCGTCCCGTGTTAGTGGTGATCAAAGTTGTTAAGCGTCCCGTGTTAGTGGTGGATCAAGGTTGCTAAGCGTCCCGTGATAGTGGTGATCAAGGTTGTTAAGCATCCTGTGTTAGTGGTGATCAGGGTTGTTAAGCGTCCCGTGTTAGTGGTGATCAAGGCTGTTAAGCGTCCCATGTTAGTGGTGGATCAAGGTTGTTAAGCGTCCCGTGTTAGTGGTGATCAAAGTTGTTAAGCGTCCCGTGTTAGTGGTGATCAAGGTTGTTAAAAGTCCCGTGTTAGTGGTGATCAAGGTTGTTAAGCGTCCCGTGTTAGTGGTGATCAAGGTTGTTAAGCATCCCGTGTTAGTGGTGATCAAGGTTGTTAAGCGTCTCGTGTTAGTGGTGATCAAGGTTAAGCATCCAGTGTTAGTGGTGATCAAGGTTGTTAAGCGTCCCGTGTTAGTGGTGATCAAGGTTGTTAAGCGTCCCGTGTTAGTGGTGATCAAGGTTGTTAAGCGTCCCGTGTTAGTGGTGATCAAGGTTGTTAAGCGTCCTGTGTTGGTGGTGGATCAAGGATGTTAAGCGTCCCGTGTTGGTGGTGGATCAATGTTGTTAAGCGTCCCGTGTTAGTGGTGATCAAGGTTGTTAAGCGTCCCGTGTTAGTGGTGATCAAGGTTAAGCGTCTCGTGTTAGTGGTGATCAAGGGTGTTAAGCGTCCCGTGTTGGTGGTGATCAAGGTTGTTAAGCGTCCTGTGTTAGTGGTGATCAATGTTGTTAAGCGTCCCGTGTTAGTGGTGATCAAGGTTGTTAAGCGTCCCGTGTTAGTGGTGATCAAGGTTGTTAAGCGTCCCGTGTTGGTGGTGATCAAGGTTGTTAAGCGTCCCGTGTTAGTGGTGATCAAGGTTGTTAAGCGTACCGTGTTGGTGGTGATCAAGGTTGTTAAGCGCCCGTGTTAGTGGTGGTCAAGGTTGTTAAGCGTCCCGTGTTGGTGGTGATCAAGGTTGTTAAGCGTCCCGTATTAGTGGTGATCAAAGTTGTTAAGCGTCCCGTGTTAGTGGTGATCAAGGTTGTTAAGCATCCTGTGTTAGTGGTGATCAAGGTTGTTAAGCGTCCCGTGTTAGTGATGATCAAGGTTGTTAAGCATAACGTGTTAGTGGTGATCAAGGTTGTTAAGTGTCCCGTGTTAGTGGTGATCAAGGTTGTTAAGCGTCTGGTGTTGGTGGTGATCAAGGTTGTTAAGCGTCCCGTGTTGGTGGTGGATCAAGGTTGTTAAGCGTCCCGTGTTGGTGGTGGATCAAGGTTGTAAAGCGTCCCGTGTTAGTGATGATTAAGGTTGTTAAGCGTCCCGTGTTGGTGATGTATCAAGGTTGTTGCATCCCGTGTTAGTGGTGATCAACGTTGTTAAGCGTCCCGTGTTAGTGGTGATCAAGGTTGTTAAGCGTCCCGTGTTAGTGGTGATCAAGGTTAGTTAAGCGTCCCGTGTTAGTGGTGATCAAGGTTGTTAAGCGTCCCGTGTTGGTGGTGGATCAAGGTTGTTAAGCGTCCCGTGTTGGTGGTGGATCAAGGTTGTTAAGCGTCCCGTGTTGTTGGTGGATAAAGATTGTTAAGCGTCCCGTGTTGGTGGTGGATCAAGATTGTTAAGCGTCCCGTGTTGATGGTGGATCAAGGTTGTTAAGCGTCCCGTGTTGGTGGTGGATCAAGATTGTTAAGCGTCCCGTGTTGGTGGTGGATCAAGATTGTTAAGCGTCCCGTGTTGATGGTGGATCAAGGTTGTTAAGCGTCCCGTGTTGGTGGTGGATCAAGGTTGTTAAGCGTCCCGTGTTGTTCGTGGATCAAGATTGTTAAGCGTCCCGTGTTGGTGGTGGATCAAGTTTGTTAAGCGTCCCGTGTTGATGGTGGATCAAGGTTGTTAAGCATCCCGTGTTGGTGGTGGATCAAGGTTGTTAAGCGTCCCGTGTTGGTGGTGGATCAAGGTTGTTAAGCGTCCCGTGTTGGTGGTGGATCAAGGTTAAGCGTCCCGTGTTGATGGTGGATCAAGGTTGTTAAGCGTCCCGTGTTGGTGGTGGATCAAGGTTGTTAAGCGTCCCTTGTTGGTGGTGGATCAGGATTGTTAAGCGTCCCGTGTTGATGGTGGATCAAGGTTGTTAAGCGTCCCGTGTTGGTGGTGGATAAAGGTTGTTAAGCGTCCCGTGTTAGTGGTGATCAAGATTGTTAAACGTCCCGTGTTAGTGGTGATCAAGATTGTTAAGCGTCCCGTGTTAGTGGTGGATCAAGGTTGTTAAGCGTCCCGTGTTGGTGGTGATCAAGGTTGTTAAGCGTCCCGTGTTGGTGGTGATCAAGGTTGTTAAGCATCCCGTGTTGGTGGTGATCAAGGTTGTTAAGCGTCCCGTGTTGGTGGTGATCAAGGTTGTTAAGCGTCCCGTGTTAGTGGTGATCAAGGTTGTTAAGCGTCCCGTGTTGGTGGTGATCAAGGTTGTTAAGCGTCCCGTGTTGGTGGTGATCAAGGTTGTTAAGCGTCCCGTGTTGGTGGTGATCAAGGTTGTTAAGCGTCCGGTGTTAGTGGTGATCAAGATTGTTAAGCGTCCCGTGTTGGTGGTGGATCAAGGTTGTTAAGAGTCCCGTGTTGGTGGTGATCAAGGTTGTTAAGCGTCCCGTGTTGGTGGTGATCAAGGTTGTTAAGCGTCCCGTGTTGGTGGTGATCAAGGTTGTTAAGCGTCCCGTGTTTACCTACCTGTTTACCTGGAGAGAGTTTCGGGGGTCAACGCCCCCGCGGCCCGGTCTGTGACCCCGTGTTGGTGGTGATCAAGGTTGTTAAGCGTCCCGTGTTAGTGGTGATCAAGGTTGTTAAGCGTCCCGTGTTGATGGTGGATCAAGGTTGTTAAGCGTCCCGTGTTGATGGTGGATCAAGGTTAAGCGTCCCGTGTTGATGGTGGATCAAGGTTGTTAAGTGTCCCGTGTTGGTGGTGATCAAGGTTGTTAAGCGTCCCGTGTTGGTGGTGATCAAGGTTGTTAAGCGTCCCGTGTTGGTGGTGGATCAAGGTTGTTAAGTGTCCCGTGTTGGTGGTGATCAAGGTTGTTAAGCGTCCTGTGTTGGTGGTGATCAAGGTTGTTAAGCGTCCCGTGTTGATGGTGGATCAAGGTTGTTAAGTGTCCCGTGTTGGTGATCAAGGTTAAGCGTCCCGTGTTGGTGGTGATCAAGGTTGTTAAGCGTCCCGTGTTGGTGGTGATCAAGGTTGTTAAGCATCCCGTGTTGGTGGTGATCAAGGTTGTTAAGCGTCCCGTGTTGATGGTGGATCAAGGTTGTTAAGTGTCCCGTGTTGGTGGTGATCAAGGTTGTTAAGCGTCCCGTGTTGGTGGTGATCAAGGTTGTTAAGCGTCCCGTGTTGGTGGTGATCAAGGTTGTTAAGCGTCCCGTGTTGATGGTGGATCAAGGTTGTTAAGCTTCCCGTGTTGATGGTGGATCAAGGTTGTTAAGCGTCCCCTGTTGGTGGTGATCAAGGTTGTTAAGCGTCCCGTGTTGATGGTGGATCAAGGTTGTTAAGCGTCCCTTGTTGGTGGTGATCAAGGTTGTTAAGCGTCCCGTGTTGGTGGTGGATCAAGGTTGTTAAGTGTCCCGTGTTGGTGGTGATCAAGGTTGTTAAGCGTCCTGTGTTGGTGGTGATCAAGGTTGTTAAGCGTCCCGTGTTGATGGTGGATCAAGGTTGTTAAGTGTCCCGTGTTGGTGAACAAGGTTGTTAAGCGTCCCGTGTTGGTGGTGATCAAGGTTGTTAAGCGTCCCGTGTTGGTGGTGATCAAGGTTGTTAAGCGTCCCGTGTTGGTGGTGATCAAGGTTGTTAAGCGTCCCGTGTTGATGGTGGATCAAGGTTGTTAAGCGTCCCCTGTTGGTGGTGATCAAGGTTGTTAAGCGTCCCGTGTTGATGGTGGATCAAGGTTGTTAAGCGTCCCCTGTTGGTGGTGATCAAGGTTGTTAAGCGTCCCGTGTTGATGGTGGATCAAGGTTGTTAAGCGTCCCTTGTTGGTGGTGATCAAGGTTGTTAAGCGTCCCCTGTTGGTGGTGATCAAGGTTGTTAAGCGTCCCCTGTTGGTGGTGATCAAGGTTAAGCGTCCCTTGTTGGTGGTGATCAAGGTTGTTAAGCGTCCCGTGTTGGTGGTGATCAAGGTTGTTAAGTGTCCCGTGTTAGTGGTGATCAAGGTTGTTAAGCGTCCCGTGTTAGTGGTGATCAAGGTTGTTAAGCGTCCCGTGTTAGTGGTGATCAAGGTTGTTAAGCGTCCCGTGTTGGTGGTGATCAAGGTTGTTAAGCGTCCCGTGTTGGTGGTGATCAAGGTTGTTAAGCGTCCCGTGTTAGTGGTGATCAAGGTTGTTAAGCATCCCGTGTTGGTGGTGATCAAGGTTGTTAAGCGTCCCGTGTTGGTGGTGATCAAGGTTGTTAAGCGTCCCGTGCTAGTGATCAAGGTTGTTAAGCGTCCCGTGTTGATGGTGGATCAAGGTTGTTAAGTGTCCCGTGTTGGTGGTGATCAAGGTTGTTAAGCGTCCCGTGTTGGTGGTGATCAAGGTTAAGCGTCCCGTGTTGGTGGTGATCAAGGTTGTTAAGCGTCCCGCGTTGATGGTGGATCAAGGTTGTTAAGCGTCCCGTGTTGATGGTGGATCAAGGTTGTTAAGTGTCCCGTGTTGGTGGTGATCAAGGTTGTTAAGCGTCCCGTGTTGGTGGTGATCAAGGTTGTTAAGCGTCCCGTGTTGGTGGTGGATCAAGGTTGTTAAGTGTCCCGTGTTGGTGGTGATCAAGGTTGTTAAGCGTCCTGTGTTGGTGGTGATCAAGGTTGTTAAGCGTCCCGTGTTGATGGTGGATCAAGGTTGTTAAGTGTCCCGTGTTGGTGATCAAGGTTGTTAAGCGTCCCGTGTTGGTGGTGATCAAGGTTGTTAAGCGTCCCGTGTTGGTGGTGATCAAGGTTGTTAAGCGTCCCCTGTTGGTGGTGATCAAGGTTGTTAAGCGTCCCGTGTTGATGGTGGATCAAGGTTGTTAAGCGTCCCCTGTTGGTGGTGATCAAGGTTGTTAAGCGTCCCGTGTTGATGGTGGATCAAGGTTGTTAAGCGTCCCTTGTTGGTGGTGATCAAGGTTGTTAAGCGTCCCCTGTTGGTGGTGATCAAGGTTGTTAAGCGTCCCCTGTTGGTGGTGATCAAGGTTGTTAAGCGTCCCTTGTTGGTGGTGATCAAGGTTGTTAAGCGTCCCGTGTTGGTGGTGATCAAGGTTGTTAAGTGTCCCGTGTTAGTGGTGATCAAGGTTGTTAAGCGTCCCGTGTTAGTGGTGATCAAGGTTGTTAAGCGTCCCGTGTTAGTGGTGATCAAGGTTGCTAAGCGTCCCGTGTTAGTGGTGATCAAGGTTGTTAAGCGTCCCGTGTTGGTGGTGATCAAGGTTGTTAAGCGTCCCGTGTTGGTGGTGATCAAGGTTGTTAAGCGTCCCGTGTTAGTGGTGATCAAGGTTGTTAAGCGTCCCGTGTTATTGGTGATCAAGGTTGTTAAGCGTCCCGTGTTAGTGGTGATCAAGGTTGTTAAGTGTCCCGTGTTGGTGGTGATCAAGGTTGTTAAGCGTCCCGTGTTGGTGGTGATGAAGGTTGTTAAGCGTCCCGTGTTAGTGGTGATCAAGGTTGTTAAGCGTCCCGTGTTGGTGGTGATCAAGGTTGTTAAGCGTCCCGTGTTAGTGGTGATCAAGGTTGTTAAGCGTCCCGTGTTGGTGGTGATCAAGGTTGTTAAGCGTCCCGTGTTAGTGGTGATCAAGGTTGTTAAGCGTCCCGTGTTAGTGGTGATCAAGGTTGTTAAGCGTCCCGTGTTAGTGGTGATCAAGGTTGTTAAGCGTCCCGTGTTAGTGGTGATCAAGGTTGTTAAGCGTCCCGTGTTAGTGGTGATCAAGGTTGTTAAGCGTCCCGTGTTGGTGGTGATCAAGGTTGTTAAGCGTCCCGTGTTAGTGGTGATCAAGGTTGTTAAGCGCCCCGTGTTAGTGGTGATCAAGGTTGTTAAGCGTCCCGTGTTAGTGGTGATCAAGGTTGTTAAGCGTCCCGTGTTGGTGGTGATCAAGGTTGTTAAGCGTCCCGTGTTAGTGGTGATCAAGGTTGTTAAGCGTCCCGTGTTGGTGGTGATCAAGGTTGTTAAGCGTCCCGTGTTGGTGGTGATCAAGGTTGTTAAGCGTCCCGTGTTGGTGGTGATCAAGGTTGTTAAGCGTCCCGTGTTAGTGGTGATCAAGGTTGTTAAGCGTCCCGTGTTAGTGGTGATCAAGGTTGTTAAGCGTCCCGTGTTGGTGGTGATCAAGGTTGTTAAGCGTCCCGTGTTGGTGGTGATCAAGGTTGTTAAGCGTCCCGTGTTTGTGGTGATCAAGGTTGTTAAGCGTCCCGTGTTGGTGGTGATCAAGGTTGTTAAGCGTCCCGTGTTGGTGGTGATCAAGGTTGTTAAGCGTCCCGTGTTGGTGGTGATCAAGGTTGTTAAGCGTCCCGTGTTGGTGGTGATCAAGGTTGTTAAGCGTCCCCTGTTGGTGGTGATCAAGGTTGTTAAGCGTCCCGTGTTGGTGGTGATCAAGGTTGTTAAGCGTCCCGTGTTGGTGGTGATCAAGGTTGTTAAGCGCCCCGTGTTAGTGGTGATCAAGGTTGTTAAGCGTCCCATGTTAGTGGTGATCAAGGTTGTTAAGCGTCCCGTGTTGGTGGTGATCAAGGTTGTTAAGCGTCCCGTGTTGGTGGTGATCAAGGTTGTTAAGCGTCCCGTGTTGGTGGTGATCAAGGTTGTTAAGCGTCCCCTGTTCGTGGTGATCAAGGTTGTTAAGCGTCCCGTGTTGGTGGTGATCAAGGTTGTTAAGCGTCCCGTGTTGGTGGTGATCAAGGTTGTTAAGCGTCCCGTGTTAGTGGTGATCAAGGTTGTTAAGCGTCCCGTGTTGGTGGTGATCAAGGTTGTTAAGCGTCCCGTGTTGGTGGTGATCAAGGTTGTTAAGCGTCCCGTGTTGGTGGTGATCAAGGTTGTTAAGCGTCCCGTGTTAGTGGTGATCAAGGTTGTTAAGCGTCCCGTGTTAGTGGTGATCAAGGTTGTTAAGCGTCCCGTGTTAGTGGTGATCAAGGTTGTTAAGCGTCCCGTGTTGGTGGTGATCAAGGTTGTTAAGCGTCCCGTGTTGGTGGTGATCAAGGTTGTTAAGCGTCCCGTGTTAGTGGTGATCAAGGTTGTTAAGCGTCCCGTGTTGGTGGTGATCAAGGTTGTTAAGCGTCCCGTGTTGGTGGTGATCAAGGTTGTTAAGCGTCCCGTGTTAGTGGTGATCAAGGTTGTTAAGCGTCCCGTGTTAGTGGTGATCAAGGTTGTTAAGCGTCCCGTGTTGGTGGTGATCAAGGTTGTTAAGCGTCCCGTGTTAGTGGTGATCAAGGTTGTTAAGCGTCCCGTGTTGGTGGTGATCAAGGTTGTTAAGCGTCCCGTGTTAGTGGTGATCAAGGTTGTTAAGCGTCCCGTGTTGGTGGTGATCAAGGTTGTTAAGCGTCCCGTGTTAGTGGTGATCAAGGTTGTTAAGCGTCCCGTGTTGGTGGTGATCAAGGTTGTTAAGCGTCCCGTGTTGGTGGTGATCAAGGTTGTTAAGCGTCCCGTGTTGGTGGTGATCAAGGTTGTTAAGCGTCCCGTGTTCGTGGTGATCAAGGTTGTTAAGCGTCCCGTGTTGGTGGTGATCAAGGTTGTTAAGCGTCCCGTGTTGGTGGTGATCAAGGTTGTTAAGCGTCCCGTGTTGGTGGTGATCAAGGTTGTTAAGCGTCCCGTGTTGGTGGTGATCAAGGTTGTTAAGCGTCCCGTGTTGGTGGTGATGAAGGTTGTTAAGCGTCCCGTGTTGGTGGTGATGAAGGTTGTTAAGCGTCCCGTGTTGGTGGTGATGAAGGTTGTTAAGCGTCCCGTGTTGGTGGTGATCAAGGTTGTTAAGCGTCCCGTGTTAGTGGTGATGAAGGTTGTTAAGCGTCCCGTGTTGGTGGTGATGAAGGTTGTTAAGCGTCCCGTGTTGGTGGTGATGAAGGTTGTTAAGCGTCCCGTGTTGGTGGTGATCAAGGTTGTTAAGCGTCCCGTGTTGGTGGTGATCAAGGTTGTTAAGCGTCCGGGTGACCGCATCTCCCTCGCTGAAAATTAATGCAAAAAATGAAAGAGGCAACCGAGAGTTACCCAGATATATACACACAAAATAGTCTGGTTATTGTTGCAGAACTTGGGGTGACACACCCTAAAAAAACATGAAACGAAAGGTAACTCGCAAAATAATAGAGCGGGTGTATAATCTATTTTATATGCACAATATATTTACACACACACACACACACACACACCTGACCACACTGGAGGACAGGAGAGATAGGGGGGACATGATAACGACATACAAAATACTGAGAGGAATTGACAAGGTGGACAAAGACAGGATGTTCCAGAGATTGGACACAGTAACAAGGGGACACAGTTGGAAGCTGAAGACACAGATGAATCACAGGGATGTTAGGAAGTATTTCTTCAGCCACAGAGTAGTCAGTAAGTGGAATAGTTTGGGAAGCGATGTAGTGGAGGCAGGATCCATACATAGCTTTAAGCAGAGGTATGATAAAGCTCATGGCTCAGGGAGAGTGACCTAGTAGCGATCAGTGAAGAGGCGGGGCCAGGAGCTCGGACTCGACCCCCGCAACCTCAACTAAGTGAGTACACACACACACACACAACACACATATATATACATATATATATATATATATATATATATATATATATATATATATATATATATATATATATATATATATATATATATATATATATATATATATATATATATATATATATATATATATATATATATATATATATATATATGTCGTGCAAAACTGGCCAATTAGCAAGAACTCATTTAAAATTAAGTCCTTTCTAAAAATTTCTCTTATACGTTTAAATATATATATATATATATATATATATATATATATATATATATATATATATATATATATATATATATATATATATATATATATATATATATGTATATACTATGTATATACTAGTACCCAGGTACGTAGTTACTGCTAGATGAACATGGGCAAAAAATGATAAGGAAACTGCTCTATACATCTTCATTCGCCCTGAACGGAATCTGGGTCTTTTGATTTTTACCCGAAGGCATTACCACTGAGCTGCGAGTCACCCAAATAGACATGCCAGTGTGTGTGTGTCGCAAGAGTGTCTCGTGTACTGATACACTACACTAAAATGAGCTTTATGGAGTTAGTCGGTGAAGAGTTAGACCCGTGTGATTCGTACAGCTCCTGGGGAACGGGACGTAGTCGGTCTTCATCCTAGGAAGGGAAGAGTAGATCCAATTTTTTGAATCAAGAGCCCTTCACCGGCATCAAGGGGCCCCTTTGAATGTTATTATTATTATTATTATTATTATTATTATTATTATTATTATATTATTATTATTATTATTATTAGAACTTGCTATTGTGTCTGTCATTAGATATTAATCTTGTAGTCGCCTGTCTTTTTCTTCCGCTTCGTCTTTATAATTATCCTTGTCCTCCTCCTCTCTGACTGTTTATCATGTCTGTCATAACTCTGTACATCTGTTGTCTTTATATCTCTGCTTGTGTTAATTATTAAAAGCAATATTCATGAAGGTAACACTAGCGTCATATACCAGGTACTGCAAATCGTGCGTTTACTGTGTGTTTTCCGATGTCGATAATGAGGTGTTGTGGTTGTCTGCTGGTGTTGTCCTGCTTCCTGCTGCGTCTACCTTACAACCAAGGTAAGACCAGGTCCTGCTACTGGAGTGATCATGGTGAGAATAATGTAAAGGCATAATTACGCTAACAAGCACGCACTCGCACGCACACACACACACACACACACACACACACACACACACACACACACACACACACACACACACACACACACACACACACACACACACACACACACACACACACACCCAGACAGAGTGAACCTAGTAGCGACGAGTGAAGAGGCGGAACCTGGAGCTGTGACTCGACCCCTTGAATTACAGGTGAGTACACATACACACACACACTTGGTCAAGCGGCTTCATAAGGCTAGTAAAGTGCCTGACTCACTAATTACCTGTCAGGGCAACTGAGGTCATGTGGCTGGCCAACAGATGACGTGGTAAACAAATGCCCGCCAACCATCGCTACCAACACGAATTAAAAACTGCCGCTCGGTAAACCTTCGCTCGGAAATATTCGCTTCCCTCCTCTCCCGTTATTTTATTTTTGCATATTAATGCTTTTACTGCCAAATGGAATAATCCTTAAAAATAAGAGAAAATAAAATACCTAAATAAACTAAAGGTAAGCAACGATCTATGTATCACCAGTTTCGTTAAAAGTCTATATATACACACTGTTTTTTTAATACTTTGTAACTGAAGTCGTGTTAGATACAATATAAAGTGCAAATACAGTATAGTATACAGGATATATACACCGAGAGGTATATTTCCCCCTCAGTGTATATCTGAAGACTTTATTTTCCTCCCTATTTTAGGTATTAAAGTATTCTTGTCTGATGGTGAAGAGGTCAGGCGCAGCCTTAATAGGTTAGTGCAGTCGATAAGTTTTAATTCTCATCAACCAACTAAAAACTTACATAATATCTACGAGAGGGATGCAAATATTTCACATGTAAGCGTAGTTACAATAAATACCTTACATAAATATTTATTATTAACATCAATACGTAAGAAAAAAGTAGAATAGTATTTTTTAATCCGATTGTTTTTGTTTCGTACCTCATTAAGGAAGAAGCTTGTGTACTTATTGTGGGTAACGTCGATAATGGAATACTTTGGCGGCTGAGAAAAACACTCTGACATTGAGCTGGTAGGGCAGCTAGCCATTATTAATTCAGGTGTGTAACAGGTATGGAACTACATCAATTTTCGGGTCATCGTGGACCTTCATTGGGTCCAGGACAGACCCAGGTAGAATTTTCTTTCGTCAGTAATTTGTAAGTTCGTTGTAGTTGTCTCTCCTTCCTTTTGTGGGTTTGTTATACATATCTTTTCTTCCTTGCACATGCCACTGCTAAAGTCAGCATAGTAATACTTTACTGCATTTAATTGTTGCTGTTTCTATGTTTTCTTAGGCAAATGAACACAGATGCAACAATAAACCCTGCCATCACGTAGCACTGTAGAGTTATTGTAGTTGAATGGTTCAGAGAACCGACAAGTTGATAAATTAGACACATGTGCAACTCTTGGGGATCTTTATTGAGGGAACGTTTCGCCACACAGTGACTTCATCAGTCCATACAAAGGAGAAAAGTGAAGAACAGGAGGAGAATGAGGTAATCAGTCCCTCAACCTTGAGTCGATGTGGTCAGTCCATCAATCTTGAATAGAATACAGCATATGTGCGGAGAAGTGGCTTATATACCGTAGGCAGGAGAGGTGCTGGTTACCTCATTCTCCTCCTGTTCTTCACGTTTCTCCTTTGTATGGACTGATGAAGCCACTGTGGCGAAACGTTTCCTCAGTAAAGATACCCAAGAGTTGCACATATGTCTAATTTATCAACCTAGACTTACCTCTTTCATCTCACGTGGTACCTATATATATATATATATATATATATATATATATATATATATATATATATATATATATATATAAATATATATATATATATATATATATATATATATATATATTGTTACAAAAAACGCGATTCTAAAAGCTTAGAGATCTCCAGTGAATACTAGAAAGGACTGCCCTTCTAGCATCCAGCCTGTTACTGGGTTTTCGTAACAAGTAGTCAGTATCCTTGTCCAATTATCCATTAGAATTCAGTATTATTCAATAGTGCTTCAGGATTACAACTAGTAGGGTACTAACTAGAGAAAATAAAATTTAATAAATTTATTAAGTATCGTCTAGAGGAATATTATCAAATTAAATTAAATTAATCAATTCAAACAAATTAATAATAATCACTTCTCTCGTATACAGTATTATTGAGCTGAAAGCATTATCACATTTATAATTCTTAAGTACCGTCTGGTACATTAGCATTTAATAAGGCATGCGTGAGCGTGTTTGATAGGAGTGAATGGAGACAAATGGTTTTTAATACTTGACGTGCTGTTGGAGTGTGAGGAAAGTAACATTTATGAACGGATTCAGGGAAACCGGCAGGCCGGACTTGAGTCCTGGAGATGGGAAGTACAGTGCCTGCACTCTGAAGGAGGGGTGTTAATGTTGCAGTTTAAAAACTGTAGTGTAAAGCACCCTTCTGGCAAGACAGTGATGGAGTGAATGATGGTGAAAGTTTTTCTTTTTCGGGCCACCCTGCCTTGGTGGGAATCGGCCAGTGTGATAATAAAAATAATAAAAAAATTACAAATATGTACAAGCAAGTTTGTGTGTATGTGTGTAAGTGCTCTAAGTAGTTCGCTATGTCTCACGACTCGACTAGACTTAAACAAGTGACTGACAAAGTCCTCACATAAACTAACTTCTTGACCAACTGGCAACCAGAACAGTCTGCTTGAACAATAAAAAGAATGCTAAGCCCAATAGCAATATAACAAGCAACTGCGACACAGAATCAGGAACAAGGAGATAATATAACGACACTAAGTAGGGACCATCAGCAGATCCTCCACAAAAGTCACAAAACTCCCATACTACTGAATCTAAGTTCAGCATAAGAAAATCCCCGACTGTGATAATACACAGATACCAGTACAAGTTAGGTCAGAAGCTACAGCTCAGGACCTGAGTTGCTCAGAGTGTCTATGCAACACACAACCTCAGTACAACGTCGAAAATCACTAAGTCTATACAATGTTCTGTGAACAGAGTTCTACAGAACTAACAACAATAATAATGAGACAAGAGACGATCTTCCAACAAGGGCCAATAAGGGAGATTTAGGTACTTGTATAGAACACATCCAACCACCAAGCGAGTCTAGACCAGACTGAATACTTCAGGCGAGGTGAGGACACCCCCCCTCGATCACGTGATAGCTCCGTGGGTCGTTGCCCAGCAAGAAGCCGGCAGGGAAACGAGCAAAGAGCGATAATTACAGTAGTTAGACAATCAAGACTTGAACTGAGCACATAATATGTTACATCCTACCTAACAACATAACTAAGTCAAATAATAATATAAAGCAATACATTTACGATTTAGCTATTATCGCAAATATAAGCAATATAAAATTATATGAAAAGATAATAATTATATATATACATAATAATCATTGCAACCCATTCAGGGGTTGCAACATATATATATAGGTATATATATATATATATATATATATATATATATATATATATATATATATATATATATATATATATATATATATATAGGTATATATATATATATAGGTCCTTGTGTTATTCGCAACGGCTTAACAAAGTTCCTGAAGAGTGAAACGTTGCCGTAATATGTCACATAAGACGGTAATTCTATACTTGTTTTACCGCAGGTAACGAGATGGAGTTGCCTGAACACCACGAAGAAAACACCCACATGATCAAGGGAGTTTCTGGACAGACTGATGACGAAGATGGTCCTGTTTCTAGTCACGTGGTGGATGCGTTTTCTAACGAAGATAAGGATGTCCCTATTCTTGGAGACGCCGTCAGCGACGCCGTTAGCGAAGATCGCGTAAAAATTTCTCACGACGAAGACCCAAAAGTCCAAACTGCCCAAGTATACTTAGATCAAGACCCAACTAGTAAGCTGGCTGAGGCATCTTTAGGCCAGGTGGCAGAACCTGCTCTTGACCGAGTCGAAGGAAACATAGATTTGAAACGAATTCTCAAGCAGCATCGACAGCACCGTCAAACAGGTGCCTTGTCATTAGATGAAGGAAGACACTTGAAGGTCGCAGCCAGGGTCGAGGAGCCACGGATGAGCTTTTCTAATGTGGAGGACCTACAGGAAAACCCGAGAAACACTGACGGAGATACTGCTACTCACCGTCGGAGGGAAGTCATCGGCATGGCATTCAATATGAACGGAGGCGGGGATGACGTCGAAGTGTACGGTCACTTCGACCTACCTGAAGAGCTCAACGCCACCACTCTGTGTGTGTGGCTCAAGCCTTCACAATGGTACGATTACTGCAGCATCTTTAGTAGCGTCGACGTGCAGCTAGAGCGTGAGTACTGATGTGCTTTCAAGTTTTTATCTTCTTGTTTAGTTGAATTAACACTAAGATCACTCAAGTGAAATGAATTAATCACATCAAAAATTACATACAATGCCTACATACAAGGATCAATTACTCCTGGAGACAGTAGACGACGTGGAAAGGTAATTTCAGGTAATGAGTTCCTCAGCACTGGTACAAGATAATGAGTCTCGAGGTGCCTTAATGCTAGTAAAAACTATTGGTATTATAAAATGAATATTACGGGAGCTGTTAATATTTAACTACGTCAGGGAAGTAACTCCCGATAGTACTGGTATTTATCACAACGTTCTGCATGTCATGCCTCAATAATTTTGACCTGGGTTCCATTGCCCAATGTTATATGAATATGATGCAATTTTCCTGATTTTGTTGCCCTTAGTCACGGTCACAGTATACGACTCATATAATAAATAACGTGAGACCCATAAGTGATTCTTTTGTCGGGTCCGTCAACATTATGTGGAAATATGGTGTTAAGGTGCCTGCTATAAAGGCATTTTATAAATAAACCTAGTAATTCTTCACTGTTCAGAAGTGCTGAGATAACCACGCTTGTCTCAGGATTAGCGGGCGGAGGATCGAGCCTCCACCATTACTTACATTGAATGAACCACACGAGTTTAGGGCTCCATGTAAATATAATACTGTATGCTTGTAATATTGTTGTATATATTTTCTTGCCATTGTTGTAGAGCCTAGCTTGTAGACACTGTCACTGAATCCTCTTGTTGTGGCTCGAGAGTCAGAAGAAATGTCTGCTCATGTCTTCCTTGTTCATGTCTTCCTCGTTCATGTGTTCTTCATGTTATGAAGAACGCATGAACGAGGAAGACATGAGCAGACATTTCTTCTGACCCTCGAGCCACAACAAGAGGATTCAGTGACAGTGTTTACACGCTAGACTGTACTACAATTGCAAGAAAACATATAACAATATTACAAGTAAAGCGGTTCACTTTGCTATATTCTTCGGGATCTGCTCCCTAAAAGATGAATCACAGGGGAATTGTTTTGAGTCTGGTGAAGGGCTCCTGATTCAAGAAATATCTACCCCTCTTTTTTCTCCCCGGATCACGTTTAATTACCCACCACTCCTTTACTTCCCTAAAACACTTTATAAACCTTATGGATTTATCTCTTCCCCAGAAACTAATAGTAATCCGGAACAGCTTAAGAGAGTCCATGATGAGCAGTTTCTGATGACTTAGTGAACAAAGAATTTTAGACTATTTTTTTTCAACACGTCGGCCGTCTCCCACCGAGGCAGGGTGACCCAAAAAAGAAACACTTTCACCATAATTCACACATAATCACTGTCTTTGCAGCCAATATCCCAAACCCCCTTTAAAGTGCAGGCATTGTATGTTGCATTTAACACCACTCACAGTCTGTTCGGTTTCCTTATATGTGTATGGTAAACTGTTGTTTGAATCGTCCAGGAAACTGACAGTGTTTACAAGAGTAATTCAAGAATCTTTAGCTGTTATTCACTTCAAAAATATATGAAAAACTTAAATTCTCTTGTCTTTAGAACTAGTAATTACATTTTCTTAGCATTATTTTTCATATGACTAACTGTTGTTCTTCTCTGGCCGGGATTTAATTCCCGGACTCGGTGATGAGAGTTTCGACTCTCACCACTAAGTTATGGCGCTTGGTATCTCGCTAACTGTTCAATAATAAACAGTTCATGATGGCAAAGTAACCACTGGAAAGCACAACACGTATTATAGCACCTACGATGCCGTAGTGGAGCTCAAGGTGTGGTCCCACGTGTGTGCCGTCTACCACAGACACGGGTCTGATGTGTACCTGGACGCTCAACCAGCTACCCCGGTAATAGTCACTCCGGCGCCTGAAGAGAAAAGATCCTACGTTCCGTCGGGCAACTTTAGTGTGGTGTTTTCCTTGAATTCGTCGGAGTATCATTTTCTCGGGTACATGGCCGACCCTCGGATATTCCCAGAGGCTCTCTCGCGGGCGCAGGTAGAGGACATTCGAAAAGGCATCGATACTGACGGCGACCACCTTCATCACAACCTCGGATTCGTCGTCGACAGAGTTACTGGGAACCAGGCTGGGGGTGTCCTTCAAACTTTCACTTACGACGAGCTCTTGCAGCCACGTCCAAACTACACAGCTTTGATTTTTTATGACAAAAATAGTTACCCAGAGTCTTTCAAGATTTGTCAGTCATATGGAGGGTCTTTACCTGATGTCCAGGTTTTTGACCTAGACACTATTATGCTCATGTGTCTACAAAAAATTACTTTAGATTACATAGATATGTGGCTGTTTACCCCTTCGTTCAATTCAGAAACGGCAGGAAGTAAAGAAATGTGTGACGTGGGTTTTTACGAAAAGGGTGTGAACCATGAGCGTGCCAAGTGGCCTTGTCAGAAGACCGTTAGCTTCGTATGCTGTTTCGTTCCCAGAAATATATTTATCACACTGAAAGGTGATCGTGTGGGGGAGGACAATAAGTTTATTATAGTCCAGGAGAGTATGGAACGGGGTAACCTCACTCTGGAAGGGGTAAGAAGAGGGAGGGTTGTCTGGAACGAGTCAAGGGTAGAAATCCAAACCTCGTGCGGCCAGGTAATGTACTGGAGGGTTCCTCACAGTCAGCATTTCCTGGGTCGCAGCTCCTGGGTCACCAGCGATGGTAGTACAAAAAATTTAACCCTCTCCACCTGCGGCCCGGGGCAATATACGTGTTCGAGCGGCCAGTGCATCCCTCTGACCAGGCGCTGCGACGGTATCCTAGCCGACTGCGACGATTTCTCTGACGACGACGTGACGTGTTGGCAGCTGCAGGGCGTATCTGAGCATTACTTCAGCAAGAGGACGCCACAGGACCACCGGGTCAACGTGAGCCTCCATCTGGCCTACGTCAGGAATATGGACACCGATAACAACATGATAGAGGTAAGAGAAGGATGTTTATACAAAAATATAATCTTGATTACAGTTCCAGCAACCTTGCATGCATAAGCAGTCTACATGAAGCCTACATATGGGTCTCATTTTGGTAATTACATTTTGATGGTCTCATTACTTAATGACAATGTTATTACTAAAAAGATACAGAAGAACCTGGCAATATTGAGAGATCAACAATTCATCTTTAATAAGTATAAGGAGCTAGCGGTCAAACTATACAGATATTCAATTATTTGTCCTTTGAGGCTCATAATTAACTGGGAGCTACGACTATTTGCCTTTACCGTCCCTAACATCCCCTCAAGGTTATCTACTGCCTCGCAACGGCTGCCTTATCTCCTACAGGCAGTTCTAGCCTTGATCCACCACAACATGATGCTTAATACATTTATGGTAAATTGTATCTACATGTGAATAAGTAAGACATAAGTGAAACATTTTGATATGTTTACTCCTGAGAGGTTCTGCCTGCTCAGCAGGATTCTTCCGTCGAGAAGCAGAGATGATCTAAATATGGAGAGGTAGATGAGGTGGTTAGTCCCTCTTCTACCTTTCCACTACCACATACAAGTCACCTCTATATTTCGACTGAAGAAGCTTGTTGAACAGGTTAAACGTCTCAGAAATAAAGATATCCAACTGGTGTAGTTTTTTTATGCACCTGATGCTTGTTCTCTTCTGCAGGCAATATCAGACATCACACGCAACCAGCTGACGACCACTGCCTCCTGCAGGCGGTGCAAGACTTAACATACGACCTTCTGACGAGCCTGTTTCCTTCTGCAGGTGGTATTGGATGTGACCCTGTCGTGGCGGGACGAGCGACTGGTGTTCCACAACCTGCAAAGGTCTCCCTGGTACAGCAACGACTTGGAGCCTCACACCATCAAGAAGCTGTGGCATCCAGGCCTCTACTTCCCCACAGCCAAGTTCGAAGAGAACCTCAACATCGCCTCTTGGGAAAACATAAGAAGCTACGCTATTCTCATCTCGGAAGAAAATGGCACTCACACACAGGTCGATAGTTTCGAAGGTAAACATAGAATATTTTCAGACATTTTAATAATGAAAGGGAGGTCCAAATCTCAAGCAGGAATGATGGTTATTGGACGATCTAAATCTTTAGGGATTAAACAGCGCCTGGAGGAAGGACAATGAGATTGAATCCAAAGGTAGTAGCGGAGACACTGTGTCTAGAATCAACGTAAAGTGTGAATAATATGCAAAGAAGGAGTAGTTATATGACGGTGTTGTGTTATGGAAGGTATAATTAAAAGAACTAAGTGAAGGTGAGTTCAACCTACTTCATATTATGGGTCAGAAGCTTTACCGAAATGTTCTTTTCTTTGGTTCTCTTTATTTTCTTACAATGCTGGTGAGGGATTTTCCATGTAGTGGTAGTGTTGGTGGTGGTAGTGTTACTGGTAGTGTTGGTGGTGGTAGTGGTACTGGTAGTGGTGGTGGTGGTAGTGGTGGTGGTGGTAGTGGTGGTGGTGGTAGTGGTACTGGTAGTGGTGGTGGTGGTAGTGTTGGTGGTGGTAGTGGTACTGGTAGTGGTGGTGGTGGTAGTGTTGGTGGTGGTAGTGGTGGTGGTGGTAGTGGTGGTGGTGGTAGTGGT
>NC_091309.1:11205336-11230336 GCF_038502225.1 Cherax quadricarinatus
GCACTGGAGTACCCTGGCAGTGGTGGTGGTAGTGGTGGTAGTGGTGGTGGTGGTAGAGGCTGGTCACTAACCAGTATTGTTGTCTCAGCACTGGAGTACCCTGGCAGTGGTGGTGGTAGTGGTGGTAGTGGTGGTGGTGTTGGTAGAGGCTGGTCACTAACCAGTATTGTTGTCTCAGCACTGGAGTACCCTGGCAGTGGTGGTAGTGGTGGTGGTGGTGTTGGTAGAGGCTGGTCACTAACCAGTATTGTTGTCTCAGCACTGGAGTACCCTGGCAGTGGTGGTGGTAGTGGTGGTGGTGGTGTTGGTAGAGGCTGGTCACTAACCAGTATTGTTGTCTCAGCACTGGAGTACCCTGGCAGTGAAGTGATCATCGAGCTGCACCAGTCAATGTTCGTCTCATCTTACTGCCCCGCCGATCTTACCGCCTTCCCTTTCGACGTCCAGGTGAGTCACTCGCCATCTTATAATTGTGTTTAAAAAGAAAGAAAAAAAAGCGTTTCGGTCCTTGGAGGTTGCTCTCTTCTACCCTGTTAGAAGTTATAGAAACGTTTTCTGATATGTCCTCGTGTTTGTCATTTAATAAAAAGCACAGTTTGGTATTATTTACCAAGGTTCACACTATGGTTCATAGCTGATTATCTAATGGCTTTTAATATCTATCGACTACACTAAGGGTCATTAAGGCTGCACCTGAGATTTTTCACTACCAGAGAATACTTTAATCCATGAAAGATTAAAGCCAACTTTCAGTTTATATATATATATATATATATATATATATATATATATATATATATATATATATATATATATATATATATATATATATATATATATATATATATATATATATATATATATATATAGATATATATATATATATATATATATATATATATATATATATATATATATATATATATATATATGTAGAGAGAGAGAGAGAGAGAGAGAGAAATATACCCCTCGGGATACATATCTTGTATTTATGCCATCTTTTAATAATTTAAACCACAGGTCACTTTGACATTAAATTTAATTAACGGGAACGATAATGACAATATCTGAAATGTATATTGTTAATTTTCCGAGTGAATGGGTAATATTTTTAAGTTATAAGTAATATCTTTGGGTATATGGATCATTGTTTTTTATGCATGTGTAATTTTGGAAAGGCAGGACATGGGTAATATTTCCTGATATGTGGGTAATATTTTGGATTCACGAGTTTCTTACACTAAGACGTAAGTCTAAGAATAAGTCTTGAGATTATTACAAGTTCTTCCAGCATCCTCCCTCTTCCAGGTGTCTCGTTAACCAACATACACTCTAACATATGCACATACACACGTACCTACAGGTACGTGCTCACACGTGTGCACGTAGGCCTTCGCTTACCCTCATACAAAATTCACAGTTGCCATATTAACAAGTTGCCAAAACTATAAACACAAAATATCAGACTTCTTTATCGTGAAACTTCATTTAAACTTTAAACGGCACTTCTAAATGAACTTTATCTGGGTAAATATTTTTTTTATTATACCTTATGTAAGTAAATAGATTCTCACTAAACTTTATTTAGATAAATATTCTTTATTGAACTTTACGTAAATGTATTTTGTTATTGAAATATATATCAATGTTTATTATTGAAATATATATCAATGTTTATTATTGGAATATATATCAATGATTATTATTGAAATATATATCAATGTTTATTATTGAAATATATATTAATGTTTATTATTGAAATATATATCAATGTTTATTATTGAAATATATATCAATGTTTATTGTTGAAATATATATCAATGTTTATTATTGAAATATATATCAATGTTTATTATTGAAATATATATCAATGTTTATTGTTGAAATATATATCAATGTTTATTATTGAAATATATATCAATGTTTATTATTGAAATATATATCAGTGTTTATTATTAAATATATATCAATGTTTATTATTGAAATATATATCAATGTTTATTATTGAAATATATATCAATGTTTATTATTGAAATATATATCAATGTTTATTATTGAAATATATATCAATGTTTATTATTGAAATATATATCAGTGTTTATTATTGAAATATATATCAATGTTTATTATTGAAATATATATCAATGTTTATTATTGAAATATATATCAATGTTTATTATTGAAATATATATCAATGTTTATTATTGAAATATATATCAATGTTTATTATTGAAATATATATCAATGTTTATTATTGAAATATATATCAATGTTTATTATTGAAATATATATCAATGTTTATTATTGAAATATATATCAATGTTTATTATTGAAATATATATCAATGTTTATTATTGAAATATATATCAATGTTTATTATTGAACTTTATTTAAATAGAGTTTGTTACTGAACTTTAAGTAGTATTTGTTATGTAACTTTGTGAGATTCTAAATTATAGTTTGTTGAAGGAAGGTAAGGAATCCCAGAAAGGTACCTTCACGCCGGTGACGGTGACTCCTGCTCTAAGGATCGAACCTTATTAACTCCCATTCCCCATGTGATGTATGATCCCCCCCATACAGTTTTAGCGCTTCCCACTGATGATAATACTACTGCTACAACAACTACTGCAACAGCTGTGTGTGGTTCCGGTGGCACTGGTGGGCCACGGAACGCCAAGTGTCGACAAGGAACACCTGGTCATCACTGGAGGGGGTCAGATGTTACCCGTGTTTCGTTTACTTCCTCTGCGCTGCGGGTTTAACCCCGTTGAGCCCATGGTGAGTGTCTCAAGGTTTTTTTTTTCGGCGAATATCAGTCTCTAACAACGCACTGTTGTTAGAGACTGATATTGTGATCAAAAAAAGTGTTTTACTTTTCGCTTTGACTATTGTGAGGTTAATATGCAAGTTTCAGAGATTAACATCACAGTTGTTCTGTAGTGGCACGGTATTCTTGGCTGTATTTACAGGTGTGTCACCTGAAAGTCTTAGGTCACCTAACATGTTATCACATCAGGTGCTCACTTTCCCTACAATTTAAGGCTGCCACTACCTTAAATTATAAATTGTTAGTTGTATATATAATGCAGTTCGCCTTCCAGGGGATTTATATATATATATATGTCGTGCCGAATAGGCAGAACTTGCGATCTTGGCTTAAATAGCAACGCTCATCGTGCCATATAGGTCAAGCGAAAATTTGTGTATGCAATAATTTCACTAAAATCATTCTGAATGTAACGAAAAAAATATATTTCACTGTTTGTTTAGTATTAAATTACTGTAAACAAATCTAAAATATATTTAGTTGGGTTAGGCTAAAATAAATTGTTCTTGTTATAATAAGGTTAGGTAAGTTTTCTAAGATTCTTTTGGTGCAAAATTAAAATTTTTTACATTAACATTAATGAAAAAACTATATCTTTAAAGGTATAAGAGAAAATTTTCGAAAGGACTTAATTTTAAATGAGTTCTTGCTAATTGACCAGTTTTACATATTCGGCACGACATATATATATATATATATATATATATATATATATATATATATATATATATATATATATATATATATATATATATATATATATATATATATATATATATATATGTGTGTGTGTGTGTGTGTGTGTGTGTGTGTGTGTGTGTGTGTGTGTGTGTGTGTGTGTGTGTGTGTGTGTGTGTGTGTGTGTGTAATAAGCCCTTTGAAGGCGAACAGCCAGATACCATTTTATTTGGATGGTTTAGCGATACATATGTCATGCTTTATTGTATTAAGTCATGTATTAGTGCTCTATGTATTGCTGTATTAAGTTATGAATTACAATACTGTGCCATGTATTAAATCATTTATTACCCTGTCATGTCATTTATTACTTTACATTATAAAGAGACAGAAGTATGCGGATTTAGTCTCTGTTCAGACGTCATGCTCAGCGTTGTGACTAAAAACGTTCTTGGGGAAAATCTCTGTACCTGTCGGCACCATCTGGCAGAGCAAGTCTTGTGTTGCAGGAGGTGTTGATGGTGATGGTGCTGGAACGTCGTAGTGAAGCCTTCCTGCTGTCAGCTGTGGGTCCGTGTCTGGTGTTGGGACTCCTTGGTCACCTCTCCTTCCTGGCCTTCCCTCTCAATCACTTCAGCGAGAGGGCCAACACCTCCCTCTCACTCCTCATCGTCGTTGCTGCCCTTTTCTCTCAGGTTAGGCTAGCTTTACCTGCGCTAGCTATATATTTATAGTTAGAAGATCAAATGTGCCAGGTATCGTTCCACAGAGGCTTACCTGTCTTAGGTATCGTTTGCTAAAGATTCACCTGCTGCAGGTCAATCTCTAGCTATGTTTATCGATATCTGGTAATGTATATGGATTGTAAGTAGCGAAATAATTCGCCAATTACAATTGATATACATTTGCTAAATATTGTACCCTACAGACGCCATATCTACTAGATATCGCTTCATATATAGAAGTTCACCCTTGCTAGATACCGTGCACAAGGTAGAAGAGGCGCACTAGGGTCCAGTACTCAAGAAACCTACCTGAAACCATAAAGAAACCTCCCTGAAACCATAACGAACAACAGAATGTTTGAAACAAGAGGGAAATCCTGTTGATATTATTACCCCTTTTACCCCTCTCAAGGGAGGTTTTTTGACTCTGGTGAGGGGCTCGTGATCTAGGGAATCGAATCTGTGCTCCGGTTCCCTGATTTAAGCCTGAATACCTTCCATCACCCACCCCCCACAGGCGCTGTATAATCCTTACAGGTTTAGCGTTCCCCCATGATAATAATAATAATAATAATAATAATAATAATAATAATAATAATAATAATAATAATAATAATAATAATAATAATAATCACTTTCAATACAGATTTTTGGGCGACTAAGTCCACCCTGGAGTGTTCACGCAAGTGATCAATGAACTTAACCAGTTTACCTGTAGAAAGTTCGGGGGGTCAACGCCTCCGCGGCCCGGTCTGTGACCAGTCGTTGACGTTTCTGTAATATCGAAACCTACGAACTAAAACTGACCCTCAGTCACCAATATTCTTTTACTCTCATCTCTAAATTAATTTGCTAAAAAGCGGACATTAACAAAAGGCAAAAAATATGCATATTAAGAAATGCATTTAATAAAACTGACTTAATATTCTGTACATATAAAATGTTCACAAATATAAACTGAACACGAAGAGTAAAGAAATAATAATAATAATAATAATAATAATAATAATAATAATAATAATAATAATAATAATAATAATAATAATAATAATTAAGGAATTATTATATCTGTTGAACAAATAATTCTCTGCTTAAAAATGTAACAATACTCATTACGTTTTTTTTTTTTTTTGCCACGATTGATTTTCAATAGAAGATTAACTTCCATAATGGAATTCTTTTGCAGCCGACGTTTTGCCCCCTTCATGGGAGAAACGTAGTGCTGTATATAAATTTTGTCATAATGTTGAATTTTTGACTCATTACTATGGTGGGGTACCTCATACCATTACCATGGTGGGGGTACCTCGTACAATTACCATGGTGGGGGTACCTCATACCATTACCATGGTGGGGGTACCTCATACCATTACCATGGTGGGGGTACCTCGTACCATTACCATGGTGGGGGTACCTCATACCATTACCATGGTGGGGGTACCTCGTACCATTACCATGGTGGGGGTACCTCATACCATTACCATGGTGGGGTACCTCATACCATTACCATGGTGGGGTACCTCGTACCATTACCATGGTACCTCATTACCATGGTGGGGGTACCTCGTACCTCATTACCATGGTGGGGGGGTACCTCATACCATTACCATGGTGGGGGGTACCTCGTACCATTACCATGGTGGGGGGTGGGTACCTCATACCATTATCATCGGGGTACCTTATACCATTACCATGGTGTGAGTACCTCACATCATTACCATGATATGGGTACCTTATACCATTATCATTGGGTACCTTATACCATTACCATGGTGTGGGTACCTCACACCATTACCATGATGTAGGTACCTCATATCATTATCATGGTGAGGGTACCTCATACCATTATCATGGTGGGGTACCTCATACCATGGTTCGGGTGCCTCATACCATTACCATGGTGTTGGTAGCTCATACCATTACCATGGTGTTGATACCTCATACCATTACCATGGTGTGGGTTACCCCACCACGATGTAGGTACCTCATATCATTATCATGGCGGGGGTACCTCATACCATTATCATGGTGGGGTACCTCATACAATGGTGCGGGTACCTCATACCATTACCATGGTGTTGGTACCTCATACCATTACCATGGTGTTGATACCTCATACCATTGCCATGGTGTGGGTACCTCATACAATTACCATGGTGTGGGTACATCATACAATTACCATGGTGTGGGTACCTCATACCATTACCATGGTGTGGGTACCTCATACCATTACCATGGTGTGGGTACATCATACCATTACCATGGTGTTGGTACCTCATGCCATTACCATGGTGGGGGTACCTCATGCCATTACCATGGTGGGGTACCTCATACCATTACCATTGTGGGGGTACCTCATACCATTACCATGGTGTTGATACCTCATACCATTACCATGGTGTTGGTACCTCATACCATTACCATGGTGGGGGTACCTTATACCATTACCATGGTGGGGTACCTCATACCATTACCATGGTGGGGTTCCTCATACCATTACCATAGTGGGGTACCTCATACCATTACCATGGTGGGGTCCCTCATACCATTACCATGGTGGGGTACCTCATACCATTACCATGGTGGGGTACCTCATACCATTACCATGGTGGGGTACCTCATACCATTACCATGGTGGGGTACCTCGTACCATTACCATGGTGGGGTACCTCGGTACCATTACCTCATACCATTACCATGGTGGGGGTACCTCGTACCATTACCATGGTGGGGTACCTCATACCATTACCATGGTGGGGTACCTCATACCATTACCATGGTGGGGTACCTCATACCATTACCATGGTGGGGGTACCTCGTACCATTACCATGGTGGGGTACCTCATACCATTACCATGGTGGGGTACCTCATACCATTACCATGGTGGGGTACCTCATACCATTACCATGGTGGGGTACCTCATACCATTACCATGGTGGGGTACCTCATACCATTACCATGGTGGGGTACCTCATACCATTACCATGGTGGGGTACCTCATACCATTACCATGGTGGGGGTACCTCGTACCATTACCATGGTGGGGTACCTCATACCATTACCATGGTGGGGTACCTCATACCATTACCATGGTGGGGTACCTTCATACCATTACCATGGTGGGGTACCTCATACCATTACCATGGTGGGGGTGCCTCGTACCATTACCATACCTCATTACCATGGTGGGGGTACCTCGTACCATTACCATGGTGGGGTACCTCATACCATTACCATGGTGGGGGTACCTCGTACCATTACCATGGTGGAGTACCTCATACCATTACCATGGTGGAGTACCTCATACCATTACCATGGTGGGGGTACCTCATACCATTACCATGGTGGAGTACCTCATACCATTACCATGGTGGGGGTACCTCATACCATTACCATGGTGGGGTACCTCGTACCATTACCATGGTGGGGTACCTCGTACCATTACCATGGTGGGGTACCTCATACCATTACCATGGTGGGGTACCTCATACCATTACCATGGTGGGGTACCTCATACCATTACCATGGTGGGGTACCTCATACCATTACCATGGTGGGGTACCTCATACCATTACCATGGTGGGGTACCTCATACCATTACCATGGTGGGGTACCTCATACAACGCCTGAGAAATAAATGACAATCATATTCGATCAAAGGGCAAAAATATCTTAAATTCATTGGATCAAGAGTCTCTCATTATTATCAAATAATTCTCAAATTATCCAATAAACATCTAGTTCTATAATAATAATAATAATAATAATAATAATAATAATAATAATAATAATAATAATAATAATAATAATAATAATAATAATAATAATAATAATAATAATAATAATAATAATAATAATAATGAAGAAAAAGGCACAATACCGTGACATGAACAACAACAATAATAATAATAATAATAATAATAATGAAGAAAAAGGCACAATACCGTGACATGAACAACAACAACAACAACAATAATAATAATAATAATAATAATAATAATAATAATAATAATAATAATAATAATAATAATAATAATAATAATGCTTCCCACATGCAGTACTTACTGAGCAAATTCATCGTTACATAATTTTGCATTTCCGTGTATGTTCCACTAATATATTACTTGTTCGTGAGGGAAAAAAAACGCCTCTTCAGACATATTTCAAAAGATTCCAAATACTGGCTGCAATTACTTCCCGTGATACAATGGCTGTAATAATTTAGAGACGTTAATTATCTGTGACAGTCGGTGAGTACGCTACCAGCCTCGGCGTCGCCAAAGGCCATTGACGTGTGGTTCTTCTATTTTATCCTCCGCTTCTTCCTCTTCTTCGTGTGTCACTGCCTGGTGGAGTTCCAGAGGCGGAGGGTGTCGGCCTCGCCTCGTCATGACCAGCACACAGGTAGAGGAGGAGGAACGCTTGAAGGAGAGAAGGAAGGTATGGACGCCTTGTTTGTACCCGGAGGGAAGGCTCCTGTAGAGCCGACTTCATCTTCGTCAGCATCTCAAAAGACCCGCACTGACATGTGCCACAAGAGGTTCCCGAACAAACAGCTGCAGCAGGTACGGGTGATAGAGAAACAGATGCTTTCTATTGATTTACTGAAGAAGCTTGTTCCCAAGGCGAAACGTCTCAATAAAAATCCTCACCGTAATTGTGTCTAATTTGATGAAGTCCCTGGTGACTGAAACGTCTTCGTAAATAAAGTGTCATAGCTCGGTTTGTGTGTCTCAGCTGCACTATCTTCCCCAGGTGTGGGTGACGCAAGGACCAGGACAGGTTCAGGTACCACGACCACTCTCTCCTGTGACAGTGAACATCGCCTCTCTGCTCCTCGGACTGGTAATCGACTGTGTGTTCCTGGTAGCTTTCTTCTGCTACCTACACCGCAAGAACCTTCAGGTTTTCAACCTCATCGCAGAGTTCGACAACTGTCTGTGGCGACGTTGAAGTCGACTCAAAATGCCGAGCATTTATTTTTTTTTATACAGGAGGTCCTCCACATTCGCGAGGGTTAGGGGATGAAGAACCTCGTGAATCTTGAAAATTCGCGAATGTTTGGTGCAGAAATATGACGTAGGGAAATATAATACTAGCATTTACTTAGCCTAATAATACTGCTTCTTTAACCTATTGAACCACGAACAATCATAAATGTTATATATTATTATAATTATATTTACGCTTCATATGGTGCCAGAAAAGTGAGAGGCAATCAGATTTGATCTAGGGGAGGACAGCTCTAGTTCCGTGGATCAAGAGCTCATCACCGGCCTCAATAAAACCCCTCCTCATCCTCCTCCTTGAAGAGGAATATCGTGTGGGGCCTTGATGCAGGAAGAAAGCTCTTGATTCAAAGAACTGAAAGAATGACATCGAATCTTATTGCTTCTCACTCCTCCATGCGCTGTATGACCCCATATGAGTTTAGCCCCCCATGACTGTGATAATAATAGACCAAACACTGAAGATGGCACCATTTAGATACGAAAAAATACCATATAAAATATATCCTTAATAAAGGCGAATCGGCTCTGCATGAGTTCCTTATTTCACTAAAAAATCAACTTCGACACAAAGTAACACCCGGACCTGGAATACGAAATATCATTTTCAAAACATGAACAGAGTCCCAAACTTCGTTCTACACACACAAAAATTCCCAAACATTTACAAAAAGTACCTGACTTTAAATCCCTTACATTGATATATTTCCCATTTTTTTATACTTTTTGAAAATGCAGTCGTCATTAACGTGTGCCTCTGGACGTAATATCTTCTAACTGGACTCCAGCGAGGCTCTATATTACTGCACTACACTGCATATAAAAGGGGTATACAATTATTTATTTGTTATCTGGTTAACAAAAAAAGGCACAATACCGTGACTGGAACGATACACAAATAACCCGCACATAAAAGAGAGGAGCTTACGACGACGTTTCGGTCTGACTTGGACCATTTACAAAGTCACGTGTGAACCATACCCCCGGCCGGGATTGAACCCGCGGTCATAGTCTCAAAACTCCAGCCCGTCGCGTTAGCCACTAGACCAGCTAGCTACAATAAGATTCATCCAACTAGGTATATTTCTACACCATAGGAAGGTTAGCACAGGCACCACTGTGACCACAAACGCAAGTTTTTACAGACGAATCTCCAGCTAGCGTGGCCGTGACGAACTCTAGCTCAAGTCTCTTCACTGCCGTCAACATGACTTAAGAAATCGTAATGACACGATTGCAAATAAACCATACCCCCGGCCGGGATTGAACCCGCGGTCATAGAGTCTCAAAACTCCAGCCCGTCGCGTTAGCCACTAGACCAGCTAGCCACAATAAGATTCATCCAACTAGGTATATTTCTACACCATAGGAAGGTTAGCACAGGCACCTCTGTGACCACAAATGCAAGTTTTTACAGACGAATCTCCAGCTAGCGTGGCCGTGACGAACTCTAGCTCAAGTCCCTTCACTGCCGTCAACATAACGCGACGGGCTGGAGTTTTGAGACTCTATGACCGCGGGTTCAATCCCGGTCGGGGGTATGGTTTATTTGCAATCGTGTCATTTCGATTTCTTAAGTCATGTTGACGGCAGTGAAGGGACTTGAGCTAGAGTTCGTCACGGCCACGCTAGCTGGAGATTCGTCTGTAAAAACTTGCATTTGTGGTCACAGAGGTGCCTGTGCTAACCTTCCTATGGTGTAGAAATATACCTAGTTGGATGAATCTTATTGTGGCTAGCTGGTCTAGTGGCTAACGCGACGGGCTGGAGTTTTGAGACTCTATGACCGCGGGTTCAATCCCGGCCGGGGGTATGGTTTATTTGCAATCGTGTCATTACGATTTCTTAAGTCACGTGTGACTTTGTAAATGGTCCAAGTCAGACCGAAACGTCGTCGTATGCTCCTCTCTTTCATGTGCGGGTTATTTGTGTATTGTTATCTGGTTCTGTTTCACCTAAGTGCTGTATGCTTCTTATGTGATATATCCTCTCGGTAGTATGTTGTCTGGGTGAGTTGAAGATTTGATATGGCCGTCGTCTGCAGTCTCTAATGAAGTGACGAGAATAATGAAGTTTAGAAAATATTTGTTCGATGAGCGAGTATTCTTCCTCGAGGAACTCATTGCTACATATTCGCAGGACACGAAGGAAAAAGCCTATGATTACACCACGTTTAGTTTTGGTGTCGTGGTGAGAGTAGAAGTGAAGAAGATCGTGTTGGTTGGTGGGTCTTGGTCAGCTTTGTAGAGAAGAACATCGAGGAAGAGTATTGTCGATTTCTTCCAGTGTGATGTGCTTTGAGAGCTCGACCTGGTTGAGCTTGTGTTGGAGAGCAGGAACGTTGATGTCTGTACGCCTCTTTGAAACCTGTACGCCTCTTTGATGTCTGTACGCCTCGTTGATGTTTGTACGCCTCGTTGACGCTTGTACGCCTCGTTGATGTTTGTTCGCCTCGTTGATGTTTGTTCGCCTCGTTGATGTTTGTACGCCTCAATGATGTTTGTACGCCTCGTTGATGTTTGTACGCCTCGTTGATGTCTGTACGCCTCGTTGATGTCTGTACGCCTCGTTGATCTCTGTACGCCTCGTTAATGTTTGTACGCCTCGTTGATGTTTGTACGCCTCGTTGATGTTTGTTCGCCTCATTGATGTTTGTACGCCTCCTTGATGTTTGTACGCCTCGATGTTTGTACGCCTCGTTGATGTTTGTACGCCTCCTTGATGTTTGTACGCCTCGTTGATGTTTGTACGCCTCGTTGATGTTTGTACGCCTCGTTGATGTCTGTACGCCTCGTTAATGTTTGTACGCCTCGTTGATGTTTGTACGCCTCGTTGATGTTTGTTCGCCTCATTGATGTTTGTACGCCTCCTTGATGTTTGTACGCCTCGTTGATGTTTGTACGCCTCGTTGATGTTTGTTCGCCTCATTGATGTTTGTACGCCTCCTTGATGTTTGTACGCCTCGTTGATGTTTGTACGCCTCGTTGATGTTTGTACGCCTCCTTGATGTTTGTAAGCCTCGTTGATGTCTGTACGCCTCGTTGATGTCTTTACGCCTCGTTGATGTCTGTTAATCTTCCCTCCACAAATTGATGTGCAGGTTAGCACTTTAATTTTCAACAGTCGGTCAGTAAGTAATTGGAATCACTGAGCGATAACTTGTCCAACGCGAGTTATTTTTTTGTACACGATTAATTTGTTAAGCTAAGAGGTGTTATCTTACCTCACCTCATTAACAGCTAAGAGGTGTTATCTTACCTCAGCTCATTAACAGCTAAGAGGTGTTATCTTACCTCACCTCATTAACAGCTAAGAGCTGTTATCTTACCTCACCTCATTAACAAGCTAAGAGCTGTTATCTTACCTCACCTCATTAACAAGCTAAGAGCTGTTATCTTACCTCACCTCATTAACAAGCTAAGAGCTGTTATCTTACCTCACCTCATTAACAAGCTAAGAGCTGTTATCTTACCTCACCTCATTAACAAGCTAAGAGCTGTTATCTTACCTCACCTCATTAACAAGCTAAGAGCTGTTATCTTACCTCACCTCATTAACAGCTAAGAGGTGTTATCTTACCTCACCTCATTAACAAGCTAAGAGCTGTTATCTTACCTCACCTTATTAACTAAGAGGTGTTATCTTACCTCACCTCATTAACAAGCTAAGAGCTGTTATCTTACCTCACCTCATTAACAAGCTAAGAGCTGTTATCTTACCTCACCTTATTAACTAAGAGGTGTTATCTTACATCACCTCATTAACAAGCTAAGAGCTATTATCTTACCTCACCTCATTAACTAAGAGGTGTTATCTTACCTCACCTCATTAACAAGCTAAGAGCTGTTATCTTACCTCATCTCATTAACAGCTAAGAGGTGTTAGCTTACCTCACCTCGTTAAGAAGCTAAGAGGTGTTATCTTACCTCACCTCATTAACAGCTAAGAGGTGTTATCTTACCTCACCTCATTAACAGCTAAGAGGTGTTATCTTACCTCACCTCCTTAATAAGCTAAGAGGTGTTATCTTACCTCACCTCATTAACAGCTAAGAGGTGTTATCTTACCTCACCTCATTAATAAGCTAAGAGGTGTTATCTTACCTCATTAACAGCTAAGAGGTGTTATCTTACCTCACCTCATTAATAAGCTAAGAGGTGTTATCTTACCTCACCTCCTTAATAAGCTAAGAGGTGTTATCTTACCTCACCTCATTAACAGCTAAGAGGTGTTATCTTACCTCACCTCCTTAATAAGCTAAGAGGTGTTATCTTACCTCACCTCATTAATAGCTAAGAGGTGTTATCTTACCTCACCTCATTAACAGCTAAGAGGTGTTATCTTACCTCACCTCCTTAATAAGCTAAGAGGTGTTATCTTACCTCACCTCATTAACAGCTAAAAGGTGTTATCTTACCTCACCTCCTTAATAAGCTAAGAGGTGTTATCTTACCTCATTAACAGCTAAGAGGTGTTATCTTACCTCACCTCATTAACAGCTAAGAGGTGTTATCTTACCTCACCTCCTTAATAAGCTAAGAGGTGTTATCTTACCTCACCTCATTAACAGCTAAGAGGTGTTATCTTACCTCACCTCATTAACAGCTAAGAGGTGTTATCTTACCTCACCTCATTAACAGCTACGAGGTGTTATCTTACCTCACCTCATTAACAGCTAAGAGGTGTTATCTTACCTCACCTCATTAACAGCTAAGAGGTGTTATCTTACCTCACCTCATTAACAGGTAAGAGGTGTTATCTTACCTCACCTCATTAACAGCTAAGAGGTGTTATCTTACCTAATCTCATTAACAGCTAAGAGGTGTTATCTTACCTCACCTCATTAACAGCTAAAAGCTGTTATCTTACCTCACCTCATTAACAGCTAAGAGGTGTTATCTTATCTCAACTCACTTTAAAGGCCATCCCTATCTAAGAGTTACTAACAGGTCACCATCAACAGCAGACAAACACCTAGGTACCTATTTAGCAGGCCACCCACAGCACACTAACAACCAGGTACCTATTTAGCAGGCCACCCACAGCACACTAACAACCAGGTACCTATTTAGCAGGCCACCCACAGCACACTAACAACCAGGTACCTATTTAGCAGGCCACCCACAGCACACTAACAACCAGGTACCTATTTAGCAGGCCACCCACAGCACACTAACAACCAGGTACCTATTTAGCAGGCCACCCACAGCACACTAACAACCAGGTACCTATTTAGCAGGCCACCCACAGCACACTAACAACCAGGTACCTATTTAGCAGGCCACCCACAACAGCAGACTAACACCCAGGTACCTATTTAGCAGGCCAACATCAACCGCAGACTAACACCCAGGTACCTATTTAGCAGGCCACCCTCAACAGCAGACTAATACCCAAGTACCTATTTAGCAGGCCAATCACAACAGCAGATTAGCACCCAGGTACCTATTTAGCATTCCACCATCAACAGCAGACTAACATCCATGTACCTATTTAGCAGGCCACTCACAATAGCAGACTAACACCCAGGTACCTATTTAGCATACCACTCACAACAGCAGACTAACACCCAGGTTCCTATTTAGCAGGCTACCATCAACAGCAGACTAACACCCAGGTACCTATTTAGCAGGCCACCCACAACAGCAGACTAACACCAGGTACCTATTTAGCAGGCTATAATCAACAGCAGACTAACGCCCAGGTACCTGTTTAGCAGGTCACCCACAACAGCAAACACCTAGGTGCCTAATTAGCAGACCACCCTCAACAGCAGACTAACACCCAGGTACCTATTTAGCAGGCCACCCACAACACCAGACTAACACCGAAGTACCTATTTAGCAGGCCAACATCAACAGCCGACTAACACCCAAGTACCTATTTAGCAGGCCAACATCAACAGCAGACTAACGCCCAGGTACCAATTTAGCAGGCCACCCACAACAGCAGACTAACACCCAAGTACCTATTTAGCAGGCCACCCACAACAGCAAACTAACACACAAGTACCTATTTAGCAGGCCAACATCAACAGCAGACTAATACCCAGGTACCTAATTTACCGCTAGGGTAACAGAAAGGTAAACAGGAGACTCGCTCACACGTCTTACAAAGCCTGGGAGTCAAACCCAGGTCCTTTCGGTTGTGAACCGGGAGCTAGATTAACACAGTACGTTTCAACCCTCGCAGGGCTCCTGATTCAAGGAAATGGATTTGCCTCTCGTGCTGCTGGGAACCCATCTGATTATTCTCCCCTTCCCTACGAGAAATACGATCCCTTAGGGTTTAACGCTTCCTCATTAATACAGTAAAAGTCTATATTTCAGGATAAATTGTCACTTGTTTTTATTGTTATTATCCTATTATTATTATTATTATTATTATTATTATTATTATTATTATTATTATTACTGTCATTATTATTATTATTACTACTATTATTATTATTAGTAGTAGAAGTAGTAGTAATAGTAATATTATTATTACTGTTATTATTATTACTAGATATTATTATTATTATTATTATTATTATTATTATTATTATTATTATTATTATTATTATTATAAGCAAAAGAAGTAGAATTTGTATTATTATTACTGTTATTATTATTCTTATTATTATTAATTTATTCATAATTATCATTTTCATCAAAAGTATATTTGAACAATATTTGGTGAAAGAGTGTACCTAAAAATACACCTGTTATACACACAGACACAAAAAATACACAATGTTAGAGACGGAACTGTCACAGTGGTAGATTTATCATGTAGCGTCACAGTGTTATCATTCAGGGGTCACCAGTGACCCAATTATACACAATATGAAGGGGTTTTCTCCCTAGTCAATTTACTGACATCCAATACCCAAAAATTATACTGACAATGGATATATATATATATATATATATATATATATATATATATATATATATATATATATATATATATATATATATATATATATATATATATATATATATATATATATATATATATATATATATATATATATATATATTTATATATATATTAATGTTATTTAAAAATTTCACGCCTACTGAAGCGTATCATTAGCATTTAATAGCTTATTAAACCAAAGCTGCCAGATCAATTTACCTGACCTGATTATAATTAATTAGAAAGTGAAGACTCAAGCACACACACGTGCGTGCATGCATACATAGGCACATATATACATAAACACATACATACTGGCGTGACGTCAAACTTTCCAGACCACATATTTAAATTTTTTTTTTTGCTTTTATTGAAAGCAAAACACAGCGAAGGTAATAAAATTGTTTGAGACTTGAAGCTCAACGTTGCAATTAATTTTTTAAGCGATACGTAAGTGGGTTATTGTGCAACGGTAAAAATGGTCTGGTTATTGATTCAACGGGAAAAACGGAATGCTCATTTGTGCAACGGTAACGAGGTGTTTTGTAACGGTAACAAAGTGTATGATAGTTGGAAATAATATACAACCCTCCACCCAACAGGAATAGGGACAAGGTGATAGTGGCAGTAATATACAACCCTCCACCCAACAGGAATAGGGACAAGGTGATAGTGGCAGTAATATACAACCCTCAACCCAACAGGAATAGGGACAAGGTGATAGTGGCAGTAATATACAACCCTCCACCCAACAGGAATAGGGACAAGTGATAGTGGGTGTAATATACAACCCTCCACCCAACAGAAATAGAGAAAAGGTGATAGTGGGTGCAATATACAACCCTCCACCGAACAGGAATAGTGACAAGGTAAGAGTGACAGTAATATACAACCCTCCACCGAGCAGGAATAGGGACAAGGTAAGAGTGGCAGTAATATACAACCCTCCACTCAACAGGAAAAGGGATAAGGTGATATTGGGTGTAATATACAACCCTCCACCCAACAGGAATATTGACAAGGTGATAGTGGGTGTAATATACAACCCTCCACCCAACAGGAATATTGACAAGGTGATAGTGGGTGTAATATACAACCCTCCACCCAACAGGAATATTGACAAGGTGATAGTGGGTGTAATATACAACCCTCCACCCAACAGGAATATTGACAAGGTGATAGTGGGTGTAATATACAACCCTCCACCCAACAGGAATATTGACAAGGTGATAGTGGGTGTTATATACAACCCTCCACCCAACAGGAATATTGACAAGGTGATAGTGGGTGTAATATACAACCCTCCACCCAACAGTAGGTGACCCAGACATATTTAAAAATATTTTTTTAAGTATTTAAAATTAAAAAAAAATGATAATAGTTCTATGAATCGAGTATGCTGTATGACCCACACGGGTTTGACATATTTTTACTACTACTACTACTACTACTACTACTACTACTGCTACTACTACTACTCCTGTTGCTGGCTGGCCTGCTGCTGCTGCTGGCCTTGGCTGGCTGCTGCTGTTGCCTGGCTGCTGCTAGCCAGCTGCTGGCTGGCTGGCCCTGCTGTAGCCGGCCTGGCTGCTGCAGCAGCAGCTGCCCTGCTGGTAACTGGCTGCTGCTGGCTGCTGCTGCTGGCCTGGCCAGGCGGCAGCAGGCCTTGGCTGGCTGCTGCTGGTGGCAGCAGCGCGCCCTGCTGGCTGGCAGTGCTGGCTGGCCTGCTGCAGCAGCTGCTGCTGCCCTGCTGCTGGCTGCCCTGCTGCTTGGCTGGGCTGCTGCTGCAGCAGCTTGCCCTGCTGGCTGCTGGCTGCTGGCTAGCTTAACAGCAGCGGCTGCAGCTTAACTGCACTGGCTGCTGCTGCCTTAGCTGTAACGCTGCTGCTGCTGCTTAGCTGCTGCTGGTATTAGGTGAGTAATGACGGTCAGGTGGTTAATGTGGTGTCGTGGTAGTGTGTAGTGTGAACCATGGCAATTGTGTAAGTAATGTAATAATAATAATAATAATAATAATAATAATAACCATAACAATAACAATAATAATAATAATAATAATAATAATAATAATAATAATAATAATAATAATAATAATAATGTTTCTTTAAACACATAATGTACATTTTATGAGGTATTAAACCAGTGTGCATCACTGGGTGCAGCAAATGGTGGAGGCTCGATCCTCCGCACAATAATCGCATTCTGACCACTCAGGCTACTGGTGATCAACTGTTCACATCATCAAGGAGCACAACGTGCCAGTGGTTCTCAACACAATTACAATGAAATAGGTTGAGACAACTGGCCTCAGCATGGTTGTTATGTTACGTACAAGGCCGAGCTAGCGGCACCAACACCGGGAAACTTCCGGAGTCAACACAAATGAAAGATAAACTGGAACAGATGTACGGAACGAGCAGAGAAATTTCAATTTTTCCGAGTGATTTGAATAATGGTAATGGCGGAGTGGAGGAATTTTACAGTCATTCTTAAGGATAGTCAAGTTGTTGTGTGGGAGAATGGCAAGGAAAAAGAGAGAGAGAGAGAGAGAGAGAGAGAGAGAGAGAGAGAGAGAGAGAGACAGACAGACAGACAGACAGAGACCAGAAAGGTAAACAAGACAACTAAATCATTATCTGCTTCTGTACACGTGTGCCTATGCCGAAATTAACGCAGTTCATCACGTACCTGGCACAGCTGACCTTCCAGAGCAGGTGTCCCACTCACAGGCGAAGCCTCACCCATCACTCTGGACAGATGAACCTGCTCACCACCCATAAATCCTCACCCCTCAGCGGCTACAGACAACCCATGAGTCTGTCTCAGACAACCGACCTCTCACCCTCTACACTCAACGTATCGTAAATTGGATCGCATCACTCTTCCTGAAGAAGGAATTAAATCCCACATATCAATCAGTGGCGTTTATCATACGTATTCCAGACTACCAAAGAGTTTTTATTTATGTTCTTCCGGGAGTGCTGGAAGGACATAACAAGGCAACCGCCCACGGACTGGCTGGCCGGGGTCGCGATTCTTGCTCGGAGGATCGAGCCGCCACTACTCTCTGGGCTGAATAACCCATACAGATTTAGCCCTTCAAGTAGTAGCAGTAATAATAATAATAATGATAATAATAATAGAAGTTGTAAAATTAGATTAATAATTGTGGTAGAAGAAACAACAACAATAATAATAACAATAATAATAATAATAATAATAATAATAATAATAATAATAATAATAATAATAATAATAATAATAATAATAATAAAGAGGAATAAAAATAAGAATTAAAAATAATCTCTTCATTTCTCAACTCCTCCCCACACCCTTGAACTTTCCGCTCTGAAAACAGAGAACGGGTAGGAATCAAACTCATGGCTCACCCACCATTTGTTCAACACCCACCCGTTCCCTGGTTTGTTTACAATCGTTTTATTACGATTTCGTGAGTCGTGATTTCTTCCTCGCCCCTCTACCCTCTGTCCATATCCTCCTCCCCTACCACACTACCCCACCCCAGCCTGAAGGAAATTTGCATTTTGAAAAACTCAAGCTTTAAGTTGTACCTCTGAAAAATCCGATTAAGACTTCAGCTGCAACAATACCTCACCCAGTTCCCTCCAGCCACCTCCTCAGCTCCATTAACACCTCTCCAGCTCCACTCTTTTCCCCAGCCTCCCCAACTCCACTAACATCTCTCAGCTCCTACCAACCTCCTCCGCAGCTCCGCCAATGTGCCCCCCTTTGGCTCCACTAACACCTCCCCAGTTCCACCAACACCTCCCCAAGCAACCCAACACCTCCCCTGGCTCCATAACATCTCCCTGACCTGCTTAACATGCCCTCCCCAGTCAGCTCCTGGCATTGCCTCAGCTCCACCAACACCTCCCCAACTCTACCATCATTCCCCAGCTCCACTAACACCTCCCCAGCTTCACTATACCTTCCCAGCCGCACTATCACTTACCCAGCTCTACTAACCCCTCCCCAGTTCCACGAACACCTCCTCAAGTTACTCAAACTTCTCCATTTTCTCACTGAACTTGCCAATGCCACACGTCCCATCTCTCTCTCTTCCTCTCTCTCTCTGTCCCTTAATTAATCTATCCAACGATGAAGGGAATCAATCATCTTTTTTTTTTTTAAATACTCAAACCTGGCGTAGGGAAGAGGTCCTCGCATGATAAAGATGAGGTCTCCGCGTCCCTTACAAATTTTCGCGTTCTAATCTGGTGTCTAAACCCTCTTGGTTTCAGATCCTGATCGAGGGTGATGGGTTTCCGCAGTGGGATTATGTTTGACAGGAGAGGTGGAGGAGGATTGGATCTGGCAAAGCCCTCGGTAAGGGCCTGTCAACGAGGGAATTGTAATGGTACGTTATAGTGGAATAGTGTGGTGATAAGGTGGTTGTAAGATAGTGATAGGGCGCTGGTGGTACGGTGGTAAGATGGTGACTGGTAGGTGGTGGGATGGACGTGCGACTGGTAGAAGGGAGTCAGGTTTATGGTAGGATGAGAGTAGCACTGTAATGGGATGACAGTCTGTAAGGCGAAGGGAGAAAGACTGACCAACGTTATCACTCTGGGGGCACTGATGACACCAAATAGATACGGTATATATTATCAAGGAACTATGGTTAGTTCCTCTATAATATAAGAAGTCACGAAAGCGTTTGGAATTTCACTATTCTTTCACAGTGGCTGTTTTGCATATTCTGATATATACGTATATATATATATATATATATATATATATATATATATATATAATATATATATATATATATATATATATATATATATATATATATATATATATATATATATATATATATATATATAGAGAGAGAGAGAGAGAGAGAGAGAGAGAGATACTGGCCCAGAATGCCCACTGGCAGACAGTGCCACATACATGCTGCCACAGTGGCACTGATGACTTTCTGATGACTCATAACTGATAGCACGGAATCAGATATAAATTTTCCAATTATTTTTCCCTGTCAAAATATTTTTCATATATATTTCACCTGTATCCTCATTTTCCCTTCTATTTATTTTTGCTGAAGTTTCACTTGTTTTTTCTTTGCTTTTGTTGGCATTTCGCTAAATTTTCCCCCAGACACTGAAAGAAGATGCAAACAGTAGGCCTACTCTAACCCAGGCTAAGAAGGTGCTACTCTCTCTCTCCATAATCCCATATGTTTCACGCTCACACACACACATTTTATATATATATATATATATATATATATATATATATATATATATATATATATATATATATATATATATATATATATATATATATATATATATATATATATATATATATATATATATATATATATATATATATATATATATATATATATAGAATGTGCAAAACAACCACTGTGAAAGACTAGTAAAATTTCAAGCGCTTTCGTGACTTCTTACATTATCAAGGAACTATGGTTAGTTCCTCGATAATATAAGAAGTCACGAAAGTGCTTGGAATTTCACTATTCTTTCACATTGGATGTTTTGCATATTCTGATATCACCTGTTTACTGTGATCTTATATATATATATATATATATATATATATATATATATATATATATATATATATATATATATATATATATATATATATATATATATATATATATATATATATATATATATATATATATATATACTCTGATCTCTGGCTGAAGGAGACTCGAACCTACGAACCTTGGAACAAAGTACGAAGTGCATTACCATTTTCACCACACTGGACAATACCTTGGCGTCCAGCTTGCGCTAGACGTTGATCCAAGGCAGCCAGCTTTCAGGGAGAAGGCTTACAGCTTTTCATCTCATCCCCAGCATGCATCAGCCTTACTAGAGATTTTAACAATGCAAGAAATTGAGAGTTGAGGAGTTAAGGAGTTGAGATTAATTTTGTTGTATTCAAGAAAATATAGAAAACTAAGAAGCACATACAGGGCTTGTAGTGCCACTTACAAAATCTCTGTTATGAGAATTTCGACTCAAGTGACACTGGTGAATGTTGTGGTGGAGGCAAGAGTGTGCCACGTCCATTAATAATCCTGAGGTCGGAAATTGTAAACAAATTTCAGATGTAAGTTAATGGATTTTGTTAATTGGTGGAGGCTTATGTACAACGTATTTTCTTTTCTCAATGTGGCTTTTTTTTGTAGTCTGTGAGTCGCTTGTATGTAAAAATGAGGCTTACTTTTGTTGAGTTTAAAAGTTGTGTGTGCGTGTGTGTGTGTGTGTGTGTGTGTGTGTGTGTGTGTGTGTGTGTGTGTGTGTGTGTGTGTGTGTGTGTGTGTGTGTGTGTGTGTGTGTGTACTCACCTAGTTGTGCTTGCAGGAGTCGATTCACAGCTCCTGGCGTTGTGTGTTTGTGTACACCCACCTATTTGTGGTTACAAGGGCGAGTCACAGCTCGTGGTCCCGCCTCTTCACTGGTCTCTACCGTGTGTGTCTCATGATATATGTATAATACAATGCGTATGTGTATATTATCTTCAAATGTTTGCATGACGCTATGCGTGTATGTCCTGGTGTTTATGTATGTATATGTTAGTATTTGTGTATCGTCATGCATGTATGACTTAATGTGTCTGCATTTCCACAAGCAGAGTATGCCATCATGTGTATGCATGTATGTCCTCATGCATGTATATCCTCATGTCCTTTATTGTGGCAACGTTTCGCTCTCCAGGAGCTTTGTCATGTCGTAACGGCTTGACAAATTTCCTGGAGAGCGAAACGTTGCCACAATAAAATGTCACATTAGTTGCACTTGTGTCCTTTTACTTTACATAGGCAAGGAGGGGTCAGGCTAGACGTTGGAGAGGGGAAAGATGCAGAGAATGATGTGAGAACGTAGGTAGGGGAGGCCAGTGTGGGTAGGGGAGCCCAGTCTGGGTAGGGGAGGCCTGTGTGGGTAGGGGAGGCCAGCGTTGGTAGAGAAGTTTAAACTGAAAGCTTGACATCATTATGACATTCATGGGGAAAACGCTAAGCCCGTAGGGGGGATCAGCGCTTGAAGTATGGGCGAAGCAATCAGGTCCTACCCAAGGGAAAGAAGATCTAATTCTTTGGATCAAGAGCCCTTCATCAGCGTCAAGGACCCCTTTCCCCGTCTCCCAGAGGGATGAGAATGGAGAAGACAAGAAGATAAGAGGTACAGCACCTCACTTTCTTTAAAACTTTCCATGTTATTATGTAAATCAGTCCATTACGGCTCGCCACTGCTAGATTGACAGTCGTAGTGCTCGCCCCAGGGGGTTCGAACCTCGCGTCTTGCGTTCAGTAACGGCTGGAAGGGAGCTCGCAGATGGATGACGTAGTGTGAGGAAGTTACTGCTGCTGCTACTGCTGCTGCTACTGCTGCTGCTACTGCTGCTGCTGCTACTGCTGCTGCTACTGCTGCTGCTACTGCTGCTGCTACTTCTACTGCTGCTGGAACTGCTGCTGCTACCTCTGATCTGTGAAGCTGTTACTGGCATAACGGTTAATTAGTGCTGCTTCCAGGTATCTCACATGCATTTATACGGGACCAAGGCAGCCTCATCGTCTCTGAAATATAAGTAAGAATCCTGTAAAACGCTACACACCTGACAAGAAGCCCCTTCTATTAAATCTACTACTACCATTATATCTACTACCACCACATATACTACTACCACCACATCTACTACTAATAATACATCTGCTTCTACAACTACTCGTGCATGCGATTAGCTGTCTACTTATATTATCTTGTAGAGCAAGAAAATATTAAACAATGTCTGGTTAGTTCTGTACACTTACCTACCAAAGACAGCAAAACCAACCACAACATCATCCTCACACACATATTACTACGCGCTTATTAACCAGCCACTGTGGACTGTACAGACACTATAGTAACCTATGTGTTACATCAGGTAACATTAGTCAAAATAAGATACCAGATATGTTAAACAAATGTTCTAAATTTTGTTTGTAATGGATAATGTATAAAGTGTAAATATATACCCAGATATACTCCTGTTACTCATTTTAGAGAATAGTTCCTGGGTCTTTTATTTTGTACAATATGCTAGCTGAGGTGGCAAAAATCTAAATCTAATATCTTGTCTCTTTTTCGTATACATGTCTTCCTCTTCTACTTTTCTTGTATCTTCCTCCCCTCCCGGGCATCTTCTCTCCCCATCTTCATTTCGTACAGCATCCGGGTCATCTCTCTTCCTCCTTCCACATCTGTTTATTCACCCCATCCAGTCTTCCTCTATGCTCGTAATTAAGAGAGTTATTCCAGTAGTTAGTGAGAGGGTTGGCAGCTATTTCTGGCCTGCTGTGCTGTTATTACAGATATACATGCTGTTCTGCTGCTGCTGGGCTGTTACTGTGCCGCTGCTGTGCTGTTCTGTGCTGCTGCTGTGCTGTTATTACAGACATACCTGCTGTTCTTCTGCTGTGATGTTGCTGTTCTGCTGCTGTACTGTTGCTGTTCTGCTGCTGTGCTGTTGCTGCTCTGCTGCTGTGCTGTTGCTGCTCTGCTGCTGAGCTGTCGGTGCTCTGCTGCTGTGCTGTTGCTGTTCTGGTGCTGTGCTGTCGCTGCTCTGCTGTCGCTGCTCTGCTGCTGTGCTGTTGCTGTTCTGCTGCTGTGCTGTTGCTGCTCTGCTGCTGTGCTGTCGCTGCTCTGCTGCTGTGCTGTCGCTGTTCTGCTGCTGTGCTGTTGCTGCTCTGCTGCTGTGTTGTTGCTGTTCTGCTGCTGTGCTGTTGCTGCTCTGCTGCTGTGCTGTCGCTACTCCGCTGCTGTGCTGTCGCTGCTCTGCTGCTGTGCTGTTGCTGTTCTGCTGCTGT
>NC_091309.1:11237836-11247836 GCF_038502225.1 Cherax quadricarinatus
GTATTTTATACCATTTTAATGTTCAATATGCAGTCGATCCACCCCTCTCTCTCTTGTCTTACTTCTGTCACCTTGTCATAAAACTCTAGTAGGTTTGTGACACAGGATTTTCCTTCCCTGAAACCGTGCTGGTTGTCAATTATACACTTGTTTCTTTCCAGGTGCCCCACCACTCTCCTCCTGATGATCTTCTCCATGACCTTGCATACTATACACGTTAGTGATACAGGTCTGTAGTTTAGTGCCTCATGTCTGTCTCCCTTTTTAAAAATTGGGACTACATTTGCCATTTTCCATACCTCAGGGAGTTGCCCAGTTTCAAATGATGTGTTGAAGATCTTTGTTAATGGCTCACACAATATCTCTGCTCCCTCTTTAAGGACCCATGGAGAGATGTTGTCTGGTCCCACCGCCTTTGAGGTGTCAAGTTCGCATAGCAGCTTCTTCACCTCCTCCTTGGTTATATGTACCTCATCCAGCACTTGCTGGTGTGCCTCCCAGTTCTGATTTCCTGGAGTCCTACTGCTTTCCACTGTAAATACCTCTTTAAATCTTGTGTTGAGCTCCTGACATACCTCTTGGTCGTTTCTTGTGATTTCCCCATCACCCTTCCTCAGTCTGATTACCTGGTCCTTGACTGTTGTTTTCCTCCTGATGTGGCTGTACAACAGCTTCGGGTCAGTCTTTACTTTTGATGCTATGTCATTTTCCTATTGTCTCTGAGCCTCCCTTCTTATCTGTGCATATTCGTTTCTGGCTCTTCGGCTGATTTCTTTATTTTCCTGAGTTCTCTGTCTTCTGTACCTTTTCCATTCTCTAGTACACCTAATTTTTGCCTCCCTACACCTTTGGGTGAACCAAGGACTCGTTCTGTTCTTCCCATTATTTCTGTTTCCCTTGGGAACAAACCTCTCCTCTGCCTCCTTGCATTTTGTTGCTACATAGTCCATCATTTCTTGTACCGGTTTTCCTGTCAGTTCCCTCTCCCACTGAATGTTTTGAAGGAAGTTCCTCATGCCTGAGTAGTTCCCCCTTTTGTAGTTTGGTTTTTCCCAGCCTATTCCTGCTACTCTCTCCACTTGAAGCTCAACTATGTAGTCGAAGCACAGAACCACATGATCACTAGCTCCCAGGGGCCTTTCATACATGATACCCTCGATGTCCGAACTACTCATGGTGAATACAAGGTCCAGCCTTGCTGGTCCATCCTCTCCTCTCTCTCTGGTAGTGTCTCTAACATGTTGATGCATGAGGTTTTCCAGTACCACATCCATCATCTTGGCTCTCCATGTCTCGGGACCCCCATGGGGCTCCAGGTTTTCCCAGTCAATCTCCTTGTGATTGAAATCACCCATAACTAGTAACTTTGCTCCCCCCATGTGTGCTCTCCTGGCCACCTCGGCTAGTGTGTCGATCATTGCCCTGTTGCTCTCATCGTATTCTTCTCTTGGCCTCCTGCAGTTCTGTGGTAGGTTGTACATTACTGCAATTATCACCTTATGGCCCTCAGACTGGATTGTTCCTACTAAGTAGTCCCTTTCGCCCATGCCATCCATTCCTTCCATTTTCTCAAAATCCCACTGGTTTTTAATGAGCAGTGCAACTCCTCCTCCCCCTCTCCTCCCTCTGTCTTTCCTGAGGATTTGGTATCCGGATGGAAAGATTGAATCTGTTATTATTCTGGTGAGTTTTGTTTCTGTGAGTGCTATTATGTCTGGGGATGTCTCTTTGATTCTTTTGTGCCACTCCTCATACTTGTTTGTTATTCCATCTGCATTTGTATACCACACCTTCAGCTTCTTTTCTAAGACTGTGGTCTGGGAGGTATATTGGGGTTGGGGAAGTGGGAGACCTGGTAAGGAACTATGGGTTGTTGCTGTGGGGGTGGAGTTTGTAATGTAGTGGGTGGGGGCATTGGATGTGGCATGGGTGTTTTGATTTAGAGTGTTTGGTTGCACTGGGGTTGACCTGGTTGGGAGGCTTCTATAGGAAGTTGTGAGGGAGGTTGTATTTGATCTTCTTCCTGGGTCTGGGATCTCCTGTCTGTCTTCTCCATCCCCTCTCTTTCCTCCTTTTGCCTTTGTACCATCTCTCTCAGTTTCTGCCTTTCTTCTTGTGTTCTGTCGCGGTCGAGATACACCTTCCTGTATGCCGGCATGTCCCTTAATCGTGCTTTCTCCTGCAGGATCCTGGTTCGAGTCGCTTCTGCCTTGAAGGTCACTTTCACTGGCCGGGTTCTTTTTTTTACAAACCCCCCTATTCTCCGAAAATTTTCCAGCTGGGTCATGTCGTCTTCTCCTATTGCTTTCATGATGCTTTCAACTGCTTTTTTTTCCCCTTGTTTTGTTGCTTCATATGTTTCCCCTTCAACTTCCTGGAGCCCATACACAAAAACTGACCTCACCCTTTCATTCTCCCACTGCATATCCCTGTGTATCCCCTCATTTAATTTGGTTTCGTGCACTGCAGCTTTCCTTTCTTCAGTTTCACTGGCTAATGTACTTGGGCTCAGTGGCCTGTCATTTTCCTTTCTCGGCTTTCCTTGGGCTCTGTTGTTGTCTGTTAGGGCCTCCACATAAAGCTTAGCTCTTTCATTTACTACAGTCTCCTCTGATAGAGCTTCCCCATGCAGTTGTGCCCCTTCTTTCCCTACAGTCCCCTTATTTGTGGCTGAGGTAGCAGTCTCTGTTGTCAATCCCAAAATGTTCTTTAGTTCTTTAGGCTGTTTCAGATTTTTCAGTTCCTCTTCTAAACTCTGTATCCTAGCCTCTGCTGCTTTGACATGCACCTCCCACTTCCTGCTTTCCATATCTATCCTCTCTTCCATTCTCATGCTAAGTTCTTCTAGTTTCTTTTCAAAACGAGAGATGCCAAGCCCATGATGATCCTTTTCAAATCACTTGTTCTCTCTAGGCTGGAATACTGCTGTACATTAACATCTCCATTCAAAGCAGGTGAAATCGCAGATCTAGAGAGTGTACAGAGATCCTTTACTGCACGTATTAAGTTCTGTCAAGCACCTTAACTACTGGAAACGCTTGGAAGCACTTGACTTGTACTCGTTGGAACGCAGGAGGGAGAGATATATCATAATCAACACTTGGAAAATCTTGGAAGGAATGGTCCCAAATCTGCACACAGAAATCACTCCCTACGAAAGTAAAAGACTGGGCAGGCGATGTAAAATGCCCCCAATAAAAAGTAGGGGCGCCATTGGTACACTAAGGGAAAACACCATAAGTGTCTGGGGCCCAAAACTGTTTAACAGCCTCCCATCAAGCATTAGGGGAATTGCCAATAAACCCCTGGCTGCCTTCAAGAGAGAGCTGGACAGATACCTAAAGTCAGTGCCGGATCAGCCGGGCTGTGGCTCGTACGTTGGACTGCATGCGGCCAGCAGTAACAGCCTAGTTGATCAGGCCCTGATCCATCGGGAGGCCTGGTCATGGACCGGGCCGCGGGGGCGTTGATCCCCGGAATAACCTCCAGGTAACCTCCATTCATGATCTCTTTTTATGAGCTCTGCTGCCCAATCTTCCTGTGCAGCTTCCTCCTCCTGTCCCTTGGTTTTTCTTGTTGCTCTCTGACAACCCATTTTTGTTTTATCCTGATTGCCTCAGAGTGGGAAACCTATTACTTCTGTATGTTAGGTTAGTAGTGTGTATGTCAGAGTGTGGGGGGGAGGTAGTGGAGGAACTGTGGCTATGTGGGAGAGGGGTGGGGAGGGGTGGGGAGGGGGAGGGTGAACGAGGGAGGGGAGGGATCAGGGGAAGAAGTGAGATGTCGGTGGTGAGGGGGGGGGAGTGTATGTGTGAGTCTGGGTATGAGTGTGTGTGTGTGTGTGTGTGTGTGTGTGTGTGTGTGTTTGTGCGTGCGCGCGTGTGTGTGTGTGTGTGTGTGTGTGTGTGTGTGTGTGTGTGTGTGTGTGTGTGTGTGTGTGTGTGTGTGTGTGTGTGTGTGTGTGTGTGTGTGTGTGTGTGCGTGCGTGTTTGTGCGTGCGCGTGTGTGTGGAACAAACCACTGAGAAACAACAGAGGGAAACAAACCAGTTAGTAAAGACAGAGGGGAACAAACCACCGACTAACAAAAGGGGAACAAACCAGAGTAGCCAAAGAGGGGGAAGAAATCACTGAGCAACAACAGAGAGAGGGAAGAAATCACTGAGCAACAACAGAGAGAGGGAAGAAATCACTGACCAACAACAGAGAGAGGGAAGAAATCACTGAGCAACAACAGAGAGAGGGAAGAAATCACTGAGCAACAACAGAGAGAGGGAAGAAATCACTGAGCAACAACAGAGAGAGGGAAGAAATCACTGACCAACAACAGAGAGAGGGAAGAAATCACTGAGCAACAACAGAGAGAGGGAAGAAATCACTGAGCAACAACAGAGAGAGGGAAGAAATCACTGAGCAACAACAGAGAGAGGGAAGAAATCACTGAGCAACAACAGAGAGGAGGAAGAAATCACTGAGCAACAACAGAGAGGAGGAAGAAATCACTGAGCAACAACAGAGAGGAGGAAGAAATCACTGAGCAACAACAGAGAGGAGGAAGAAATCACTGAGCAACAACAGAGAGGAGGAAGAAATCACTGAGCAACAACAGAGAGGGGGAAGAATTCACTGAGCAACAACAGAGAGGAGGAAGAAATCACTGAGCAACAACAGAGAGGAGGAAGAAATCACTGAGCAACAACAGAGAGGAGGAAGAAATCACTGAGCAACAACAGAGAGGAGGAAGAAATCACTGAGCAACAACAGAGAGGAGAAAGAAATCACTGAGCAACAACAGAGAGGAGGAAGAAATCACTGAGCAACAACAGAGAGGGGGAAGAATTCACTGAGCAACAACAGAGAGGAGGAAGAAATCACTGAGCAACAACAGAGAGGAGGAAGAAATCACTGAGCAACAACAGGGAGAGGGAAGAAATCACTGAGCAACAACAGAGAGGAGGAAGAAATCACTGAGCAACAACAGGGAGAGGGAAGAAATCACTGAGCAACAACAGGGAGAGGGAAGAAATCACTGAGCAACAACAGAGAGGAGGAAGAAATCACTGAGCAACAACAGAGAGAGGGAAGAAATCACTGAGCAACAACAGAGAGAGGGAAGAAATCACTGAGCAACAACAGGGAGAGGGAAGAAATCACTGAGCGACAACAGAGAGAGGGAAGAAATCACTGAGCAACAACAGAGAGAGGGAAGAAATCACTGAGCAACAACAGAGAGGGGGAAGAAATCACTGAGCAACAACAGAGAGGGGGAAGAAATCACTGAGCAACAACAGAGAGGAGGAAGAAATCACTGAGCAACAACAGAGAGGGGGAAGAAATCACTGAGCAACAACAGAGAGGGGGAAGAAATCACTGAGCAACAACAGAGAGGGGGAAGAAATCACTGAGCAACAACAGAGAGGAGGAAGAAATCACTGAGCAACAACAGAGAGGGGGAAGAAATCACTGAGCGACAACAGAGAGAGGGAAGAAATCACTGAGCAACAACAGAGAGGAGGAAGAAATCACTGAGCAACAACAGAGAGGGGGAAGAAATCACTGAGCGACAACAGAGAGAGGGAAGAAATCACTGAGCAACAACAGAGAGGGGGAAGAAATCACTGAGCAACAACAGAGAGGAGGAAGAAATCACTGAGCAACAACAGAGAGGAGGAAGAAATCACTGAGCAACAACAGAGAGGGGAAAGAAATCACTGAGCAACAACAGAGAGGAGGAAGAAATCACTGAGCAACAACAGAGAGGGGGAAGCAATCACTGAGCAACAACAGAGAGGAGGAAGAAATCACTGAACAACAACAGAAGGGGAACAAACTAACCAAAACAAAACCCTGAACACTCGCCTCTGACGCGATATATAATAAAAGAAAAAAAAAGAAAGCTTACCTTTGTAAGAGCCAGAAGCTTTATTGCCTAACTCGCAGGATCAGATGACTGCCACTGCAGCACAGGTGCTCCTAAATTGCACCGGGTCGAGGTTACAGGGTAAATCACTTGCATTTCATTTGCAGTTCCCCTGGTTACGAAGTCTCCCGTATACCATTTCACCTGCTAATAGTCACCTTTGTTGCTTGTTTATCTGCTTGCAGCAGTCTTTATTGTTTGTTCACCTGCTAGCAGCCATCTTTGTTGCCTGTTCACCTGCTAGCAGCCATCTTTGTTGCCTGTTCACCTGCTAGCAGCCATCTTTGTTGCCTGTTCACCTGCTAGCAGAATATGCGATCTTGGCTTAAATAGCAACGCTCATCTTGCCAGATAGGACAAGTGAAAATTTGTGTATGCAATAATTTCGCCAAAATCATTCTGAACCTAACGAAAAAAATATATTTCACTGGGTTTGTTTAGTATTAAATTATTGTAAACAAATCTAAAATATATTTAATTGGGTTAGGCTAAAATAAATTGTTCTTATTATAATAAGGTTAGGTAAGTTTTCTAAGATTCTTTTGGTGCAAAATTAAAAATTTTTACGTTAACGTTAATGAAAAATATATATCTTTAAACGTATAAGAGAAAATTTCAGAAAGGACTAAATTTTAAATGAGTTCTTGCTAATTGACCAGTTTTACATATTCGGCACGACATATATATATATATATATATATATATATATATATATATATATATATATATATATATATATATATATATTACTTTGCATTTGCTTTACTATCTACGTTAGGGATTACTTTAATTCCTAGTTAAGGGATTACTTTGACCTTTAAGCAGGTGTTAAATTAATCCCTACATTACAGATTACTTTCCTACTTTAGGGAATGAAATATTCTTGACTGGTGGTGAACAGGTGATATGCAATCATGGATGGTTAATGGGGTTTAATGCCTATCGCCTACACCAGCATCATGAAGGTCCTTTCACCACCAGGCAATTATACTTGGATCCCTAAAACAGCGCTTAAAGAAGAAGTCTCAGCATATATACGCTGAGAGAAATACAGCCCCCTCACGGTATATCATGCGCAGTCTTAATGACTGTTGATGTCGACAGACTTTAAGCCCCATTAACCAGCCAACCTGTTGGGTGTATGCTTATTATTATTAGTAGTAGTAGTAGTAGAAATATTGTAGTAGTAGTAGTACTATTACTATATTCACTGGAACGACAGAACGCTTGGGTGCTGGAAGGTCATCAGGGTTGATCAGAGGAAGGAGAAGGCCGGCTTTAATTCCTTAGATCAAGAGCCCTTGACCCCCTTCCACTGGCTATCCGTCCCGTGCCCACCATATCCCGCATAATAAACAAATTTCGGATACAATGTAACATCAGATTATACTTGTTTGTTTCACTGGACTGTGAGATGGAGGAGGTTACATACCTCGCGGGTTCAAACCCCGCCCGTGGTATAGTTTGAGGTTACATACGTTACTAAGGATAGAAGTGTATGGAAACAGTAGAATGAGTGGAGGGAGAGGATTGACTGGCAAATTCCCAAGAATATGGATTTAAACACTGTATCACAGCAGCCGCCAGCTAGTGGCAAACACCTCCCTCATGTTATACCCGCAGCCGTGTCTGGTTACAGTGGCCTGTAATGTCGTTTTATGGTGGAGATAGTTGTTGTTGTTGCTGCTGCTGGTTAAGCTGAAGGGGGAAGATAGTGTTGGTGGTGGTGGTGGTGGTGGTGGTGGTGAAGGGGGAAGATAGTGGTGGTGGTGGTTATGGTGAAGGGGGGGGGGAAGATAGTGGTGGTGGTTTGGACTGAATATTCCACAATCTCAAGAGATGTGATCTAATACTCCATAATACAAGTGGGATCAAATGCTCCACAATCAGGCAGATAACATCAAATGCTCCACAACACCAGCAGATAACATCAAATTCTCCACAATACCAGCAGATAACATCAAATGCTCCACAATACCAGCAGATAACATCAAATTCTCCACAATACCAGCAGATAACATCAAATTCTCCACAATACCAGCAGATAACATCAAATGCTCCACAATACCAGCAGATAACATCAAATGCTCCACAATACCAGCAGATAACACTGTTTTCAACCTTGTCCTCAACCTTACCAAGGTCATTCATTCATGTAAGTTCGCCGGTACTTCCAGCCCGGGTCTTCTCCAGATGGCGACCCGGCGTTACCAAGGTCGAGTCTGCAACTAGATGAGGCACACTGGCTGCTGAGTGTTAGGTCCTTCAGGTGGCTGTAGATAAGCGCTCTTTCTTTCTTTCGATCTCTCTCTCTCTCTCTCTTTCTCGAGCATCTTCAATCTGCCCTTCTTCCTCTCATATATGTCCACAACTTGTCAACAAAAATCCCACACCAGATGATATATACTTCCTCTTAAGGGCCATGTTGCCTCATTTTTTACATAGAAATCGATCCTTACTGTCAATTAGACTAACCTCTTTTGTTTTGTGTCTGCCATCAGTGACCTATTTTTTTATTTTCTCAACTCAGGATACAAGCCAAGAACGCTTTTGTATATATATATATATATATATATATATATATATATATATATATATATATATATATATATATATATATATATATATATATATATATATATATATATATATGTCGTGCCGAATAGGCAGAACTTGCGATCTTGGGTTAAATAGCAACGCTCATCTTGCCATATAGGAGAAGCGAAAATTTGTGTATGCAATAATTTCGCCAAAATCATTCTGAACCTAACGAAAAAATATATATTTCACTGTGTTTGTTTAGTATTAAATTACTGTAAACAAATCTAAAATATATTTAGTTGGGTTAGGCTAAAATAAATTATTCTTGTTATAATAAGGTTAGGTAAGTTTTCTAAGATTCTTTGGGTGCAAAATTAAAATTTTTTTACATCAACATTAATGAAAAAAAATATATCTTTAAACGTATAAGAGAAAATTTCAGAAAGGACTTAATTTTAAATAAGTTCTTGCTAATTGACCAGTTTTACATATTCGGCACGACGTATAATATATATATATATATATATATATATATATATATATATATATATATATATATATATATATATATATATATATATAATATATATATACATTTATATATATATAATATATATATATATATATATATATATATAGATATATATATATATATATATATATATATATATATATACATGTATATATATATATAATATATATATATATATATATATATATATATATATATATATATATATATATATAATATATATATGTTATATATATGTTATATATATATATATATATATATATATATATATATATATATATATATATATATATATATATATATATATATATATATATACATATATATATATATATATATATATATATATATATATATATATATATAATATATATATATATATATATATATATATATATATATATATATATAACATATATATATTATATATATATATATATATATATATATAATATATATATATGTTATATATATATTATATATATATATAACATATATATATATTATATATATATATAACATATATACATATATTATATACATATATATATATATATATATATATATATATATATATATATATATATATATATATATATATATATATAGATAGATAGATAGATAGATAAATAGATAGATAGATAGATATATCAGAATTTCCCTCACTGGCGTTAAGAGATGTGCTTCACTTGGGAATAAAAAGGTGAGCACGGGTAGGTAGGATCGCCTGGTACTCAGCAGACGAAGGTTCGAGTCTCCACCAGTCCTTCGCAGTGACTGACCCGTACATGTTTACCGCTTCAAATAAATGAAAAAAACTAAGATAATGTTTGTTACAAAGTGTGGTACGAAAGGAGACAAAAAACAGTGTTTATTATAAAAACAATAAGTAATATACAGCTCTCAGTGTATATATATATACACTCAAAGATACAAATCTCTCAGTGTATATACTCTGAGAAATGCACATATCTCAGCATTTATACATTCAGGCACACACCTTGCAGT
>NC_091309.1:11252836-11262836 GCF_038502225.1 Cherax quadricarinatus
TATATATATATATATATATATATATATATATATATATATATATATATATATATATATATATATATATATATATATAAAATATATATATATATATATATATATATATATATATATATATATATATATATATATATATATATATATATACATATATATATACATACATGTATACATACATCTAGGTTTTTCTCCTTTTTCTAAACAGCTCTTGTTCTTCTTTATTTCTTCTATTGTCCATGGGGAAGTGGAAAAGAATCTTTCCTCCGTAAGCCATGCGTGTCGTATGAGGCGACTAAAATGCCGGGAGCAATGGGCTAGTAACCCCTTCTCATGTAGACATTTACTAAAAAGGAGAAGAAGAAAAACTTTATAAAACAGGGATGCTTGAATGTGCGTGGATGTAGTGCGGATGACAAGAAACAGATGATGTTATGAATGAAAAGAAGTTGGATGTCCTGGCCCTAAGCGAAACAAAGCTGAAGGGGGTAGGGGAGTTTCGGTGGGGGGAAATAAATGGGATTAAATCTGGAGTATCTGAGAGAGTTAGAGCAAAGGAAGGGGTAGCAGTAATGTTGAAGGATCAGTTATGGAAGGAGAAAAGAGAATATGAATGTGTAAATTCAAGAATTATGTGGATTAAAGTAAAGGTTGGAAGTGAAAAGTGGGTCATAATAAGCGTGTATGCACCTGGAGAAGAGAGGAATGTAGAGGAGAGAGAGAGATTTTGGGAGATGTTAAGTGAATGTATAGGAGCCTTTGAACCAAGTGAGAGAGTAATTGTGGTAGGGGATCTGAATGCTAAAGTAGGAGAAACTTTTAGAGAGGGTGTGGTAGGTAAGTTTGGGGTGCCAGGTGTAAGTGATAATGGGAGCCCTTTGATTGAACTTTGTATAGAAAGGGGTTTAGTTATAGGTAATACATATTTTAAGAAAAAGAGGATAAATAAGTATACAAGATATGATGTAGGGCGAAATGACACTAGTTTGTTGGATTATGTATTGGTAGATAAAAGACTGTTGAGTAGACTTCAGGATGTACATGTTTATAGAGGGGCCACAGATATATCAGATCACTTTCTAGTTGTAGCTACACTGAGAGTAAAAGGTAGATGGGATACAAGGAGAATAGAAGCATCAGGGAAGAGAGAGGTGAAGGTTTATAAACTAAAAGAGGAGGCAGTTAGGGTAAGATATAAACAGCTATTGGAGGATAGATGGGCTAATGAGAGCATAGGCAATGGGGTCGAAGAGGTATGGGGTAGGTTTAAAAATGTAGTGTTAGAGTGTTCAGCAGAAGTTTGTGGTTACAGGAAAGTGGGTGCGGGAGGGAAGAGGAGCGATTGGTGGAATGATGATGTGAAGAGAGTAGTAAGGGAGAAAAAGTTAGCATATGAGAAGTTTTTACAAAGTACAAGTGATGCAAGGAGGGAAGAGTGTATGGAGAAAAAGAGAGAGGTTAAGAGAGTGGTGAAGCAATGTAAAAAGAGAGCAAATGAGAGAGTGGGTGAGATGTTATCAACAAATTTTGTTGAAAATAAGAAAAAGTTTTGGAGTGAGATTAACAAGTTAAGGAAGCCTAGGGAACAAATGGATTTGTCAGTTAAAAATAGAAGAGGAGAGTTATGAAATGGAGAGTTAGAGGTATTGGGAAGATGGAGGGAATATTTTGAGGAATTGTTAAATGTTGATGAAGATGGGGAAGCTGTGATTTCGTGTATAGGGCAAGGAGGAGTAACATCTTGTAGGAGTGAGGAAGAGCCAGCTGTGAGTGTGGGGGAAGTTCGTGAGGCAGTAGGTAAAATGAGAGGGGGTAAGGCAGCCGGGATTGATGGGATAAAGATAGAAATGTTAAAAGCAGGTGGGAATATAGGTTTGGAGTGGTTGGTGCAATTATTTAATAAATGTATGGAAAAGGGTAAGGTACCTAGGGATTGGCAGAGAGCATGTATAGTTCCTATGTGCTCTTGAGAGATTCTGAAGAGAAGTTGCAGAGATTGGTGGATGAATTTGGTAGGGTGTGCAAAAGAAGAAAATTAAAAGTGAATACAGGAAAGAGTAAGGTTATGAGGATAACAAAAAGATTAGGTGATGAAAGATTGGATATCAGATTGGATTGAGAGAGTATGGAGGAGGTGAATGTATTCAGATATTTGGGAGTGGACGTGTCAGCGGATGGGTCTATGAAAGATGAGGTGAATCATAGAATTGATGAGGGGAAAAGGGTGAGTGGTGCACTTAGGAGTCTGTGGAGACAAAGAACTTTGTCCTTGGAGGCAAAGAGGGGAATGTATGGGAGTATAGTTTTACCAACGCTCTTATATGGGTGTGAAGCATGGGTGATGAATGTTGCAGCGAGGAGAAGGCTGGAGGCAGTGGAGATGTCATGTCTGAGGGCAATGTGTGGTGTGAATATAATGCAGAGAATTCGTAGTTTGGAAGTTAGGAGGAGGTGCGGGATTACCAAAACTGTTGTCCAGAGGGCTGAGGAAGGGTTGTTGAGGTGGTTCGGACATGTAGAGAGAATGGAGCGAAACAGAGTGACTTCAAGAGTGTATCAGTCTGTAGTGGAAGGAAGGCGGGGTAGGGATCGGCCTAGGAAAGGTTGGAGGGAGGGGGTAAAGGAGGTTTTGTGTGCGAGGGGCTTGAACTTCCAGCAGGCATGCGTGAGAGTGTTTGATAGGAGTGAATGGAGACAAATGGTTTTTAATACTTGACGTGCTGTTGGAGTGTGAGCAAAGTAATATTTATGAAGGGGTTCAGGGAAAACGGCAGGCCGGACTTAAGTCCTGGAGATGGGAAGTACAGTGCCTGCACTCTGAAGGAGGGGTGTTAATGTTGCAGTTTAAAAAACTGTAGTGTAAAGCACCCTTCTGGCAAGACAGTGATGGAGTGAATGATGGTGAAAGTTTTTCTTTTTCGGGCCACCCTGCCTTGGTGGGAATCGGCTAGTGTGATAATAAAAAAAAATATATATATATATATGCGCAAAACAACCACTGGGGGAGTAGAATGATAGCTCTAGGTCTTTCGTGTTGCAATCAACACATCATCAGGAGCTTGCAAAATTACAGGAAAGAGGAGGATGTCCAAGCAAGTACGATCCCAGAGGATTGCATCACGAAAGGCCTAGAGCTATCATTGTACTCCCCCAGGGTTGTTTTGGATATAGCGATTGGTATAGATACATTGGTTGATTGCTAGTTATAGAGATAGACACAGTGATTGGTAGGTACAGTGATGGGAGGATACAGTGATGGGCAGGTACAGCGATTGGTAGATACAATAGAAGATCAAGGTCAATCACGTGATTCGTGTAAACAATAACATTCCCGTTTGGTTTACCCCTGACGGCTTAATTGCAGAGTGGTATTGTTGCCCGGGTAGGGCGGTTTGCAGAGACGCTTCTCCTTTGTGCCTGGATACACACCTATATCTCTCTCTCCCCAATCTTTTTTCCTCTTTCGTATTTTATCTGCGTTTGGCCCCCCTCTCTCTCTATCTCTCTTTCTCTCTCTCCCTCCCTCCCTTTGATGGATGGAAATAACCTTCACGAGCTTACTGAAGTTCCTCTTGTATCTGCAGTGGAGCTTACCACCTCCAACTCCTGGACATCATACACTGTATGCCAATTCTAGAAATAGATTCCAACATGAATAGATTAAACAGAGAAACACTTCGAATTGAAATTGATGAAAGGCCTGTCCATGTATAAAATACTTGAAAATACTGAACGGAATCTGCGATACACAATAGAGTGTGCTTCTGTTGCTGATATTACTTGCATCTGTAAAAAAAAAATTCTTAACAATTTGTACACAGTATGTGGAGTATATACATATATTTGCTGATGTGTGTGTGTACAGCAAGCAAAAGTGCACTTACACGTGGGAGGTTGGGTGACTGACTGGGTTTAAAGTCTGTCGACTACACTAAGTCATTAAGGCTGCTTGTAACCTGTTCAACCCCAGTCATGCATAATCTAATCCTTGAAAAAGAGCATAAAAGTCATCTCTCTTCTTTCTCGATATATATATATATATCGATATATATATATATATATATATATATATATATATATATATATATATATATATATATATATATATATATATATATATATATTATATATATATATATGCAAAACAACCACTCTGAAAGAATAGAGAAATTCCAAGCGCTTTCGTGACTACTCACATTATCAAGGAACTATGAAAGTAAAGCATCCAAGGAAGCTATATAAGGGGTCTGGCCAGCACCTCACTATCAGATCCCACAACGGTTAAACACGTGACGCGCGCCGACCCAACTTGGATAGGTCCTTTGCACAACTCACCCACAAACTATTCTACCCAAGAAAATTTAAAAATTATTATTTGTCCAGTGTATTATTAAATTCTTCCCAAATTCTATTAATTATAAATGGATCTAATTTATATAAACCAAAGGAAATATTCATATTATTGTCAAAACTGCTTTTTATGAAACAAGATTCAATTATATTCCTGTCGACCATGGACTTGCTTGATACTACTTTCTCAACTTTTTGAAAATCAATTGGATGGTTAAAATCTCTTACATGAATAAATAGAGCATTGGAATCTTGAAAATAACTCATTGCCTTTTCTAGATGTTTTAATCATTAAGGGTAATAATGAATTCAAATTTAAAATTTACAGAAAACCTACTAATAACTGTTCCTATGTCCACTATTATTCCTCGCATCAAGATAGAGTCAAACTGTCTGTTTTCTCATCAATGTTTTTGAGAGCTTTACGAATTTGTAGTCCTGAGTTCATAGATGAGGAAATATCCAAAATTTATGAAATAGGTAATGATTTAAAATACCCAAGAAATGTAATTGATAAATCTTTTAAAGTTGCTAGAAATACTTTTTACAATCCAAAAAGGGACAACCAGCCTTATTCAACTAAAAATATGTTGGTTCTCCCTTACCATGAAAACTTGGTTGATATGCCTTCTCTTCTTAAGACTTTTAATATTAAAGTTGTATTCAAAAATCTTGATACAGTAAAAAAACTTTTGATAAAGAATTCCCCCCAAAATGCTGATGGATGTGTCTATAAGATTCCTTGTAAAATTTGCGATAAAGTTTATTACGGTCAAACTGGTAAAAATCTCGAACTAAGTTTTAAACAACATAAATATAGCATTAGAACTGGACAAGATTCCAATGCTCTATTTATTCATGTAAGAGATTTTAACCATCCAATTGATTTTCAAAAAGTTGAGAAAGTAGTATCAAGCAAGTCCATGGTCGACAGGAATATAATTGAATCTTGTTTCATAAAAAGCTGTTTTGACAATAATATGAATATTTCCTTTGGTTTATATAAATTATATCCATTTATAATTAATAGAATTTGGGAAGAATTTAATAATACACTGGACAAATAATAATTTTTAAATTTTCTTGGGTAGAATAGTTTGTGGGTGAGTTGTGCAAAGGACCTATCTAAGTTGGGTCGGCGCGCGTCAGGTGCTTAACCGTTGTGGGATCTGATAGTGAGGTGCTGGCCAGACCCCTTATATAGCTTCCTTGGATGCTTTACTTTCATAGTTCCTTGATAATGTGAGTAGTCACGAAAGCGCTTGGAATTTCTCTATTCTTTCAGAGTGGTTGTTTTGCTTATTCTGAAATGACCTGTTTACTGTGATCTTATTGCAGATATATATATATATATATATATATATATATATATATATATATATATATATATATATATATATATATATATATATATATATATATCGTGCCGAATAGGCAGAACTTGCCATCTTGGCTTAAATAGCAACGCTCATCTTGCCATATAGGACAAGCGAAAATTTGTGTATGCAATAATTTCGCCAAAATCATTCTGAACCTAACGAAAAAAATACATTTCACTGTGTTTGTTTAGTATTAAATTATTGTAAACAAATCTAAAATATATTTAGTTGGGTTAGGCTAAAATAAATTGTTATTGTTATAATAAGGTTAGGTAAGTTTTCTAAGATTCTTTTGGAGCAAAATTAAAATTTTTTATATTAACATTAATGAAAAAAATATATCTTTAAACGTACAAGAGATAATTTTAGAAAGGACTTAATTTTAAATGAGTTCTTGCTAATTGACCAGTTTTGCATATTCGGCACGACATATATATATATATATATATATATATATATATATATATATATATATATATATATATATATATATATATATATATATATATATATACACACACATATATATATATATATATATATATATATATATATATATATATATATATATATATATATATATATATATATATGGTCACATAATCAATCTCATTAGCACTGCATTTGCTTTAAATTTTTATTTAAGAGGGACAGGAAAAGGAAGAGAGGGTGAGGGAGGAGAGAGAGAGAGAAAGAGAGAGAAGCTTACAGGAAGCCAGGAAGCTTACAGCACTTCGCCGTATCTCGCATCTGCTTGACAGTAGGGGTTGCAAGATCCTGTACGAGGCACAAGTACGCTCACACCTTGAGTATGCTCCACTTTCTTGGTTTGCCTGCCCCCCCCCCCTCTCATCTGCGACTGCTTGACAGAGTAGAGAACAGAGCAAGACGTCTCATCTCTCGCCTGGACCCATCCTGGATAGATCTGTCATTTCAGCAGAGCCTTCAACATAGGAGGGATGTGGGTGGCCTTACTCTTATGTACAAGGCCAATATTGTCAAAATACCACACTTGGATCCACTTCGAGGACAGCGTGAAACAAGCTTTTATGCCACAAGACGGGCAGAAAGCAGCAACTTCACTCTGGCTGTACCCTTCTCCAGAACATCACTCCATCTGAGATCATACATACCCAGGATGACTCGAGTATGGAACACATTCGTACAGCATAATAATGTCAACGAGATAAAGTCAGTTGATCAAATGAAAATGCTGGCCCACAGATGGCTCCAACTTCATCCTGTTCCCTACTTGTATGTCTCATAACAATAAAAATGCTTTCAAATGAGCTGATGTAGGTAACAGCTCTTAGCTTGCCAATAAAGTTAGGAATCCTTAACCTGTAATATAGCTGTCAATAAAGCTAGGGATCCTTAACCTTGTCAAACCCTGTGTAAAAAAAAAAAAAAAAAAAAAAAAAAGAGAGAGAGAGAGAGAGAGAGAGAGAGAGAGAGAGAGAGAAAGAGAGAGAGAGACGAGAGGGGTAGAAGATAGGGATGAGAGAACAAAAGAAGGCGGAAAAAGAGAAGAAGGTAGAGGCAGGAACGAGGGAGTCGATCAGGTGACAGGTATCAGGCGTCAGGTGACAGGTATCAGGTGTCAGGTGACAAGTGGCATGTATCAGGTGTCAAGTGAGAGGCGTCATGCGTCATGTGTCAGGTGACAATGTCAGGTTTCAGATGACAGGTGTAAGTTGACGGGTTTCAAGTGACAGGTGACAAATGACATGTATCAGGTGTCAAGAGGCGTCATGCATCAGGCGACAGGTGTAAGTTGACAGTTGTCAGGTGACATTATCAGGTGACAATGTCAGGTTTGAGGTGACAGGTGTAAGTTGACAGGTATCAGGTGACACTCTCAGGTTTGAGGCGACAGGTATCAGGTGACAGGTGTCAAATGACACATGAGAATTGTCAGGGAGCAGCAGGTGAGTGATAAGGTGTATCAGAGACGTCAGCAGTTTCCAACACCAACAATGGTCGGCTGGGGAGACAATTGGAGGAGGGGAGAGATAACAACGATAATGGAGTGGTGGGGAGGAGGCATGGAGGTGACGTGTCACCTGGGAAGGAGTCATCAAGGTGACGCGTTACCTGCGGAGGAGTCATCAAGGTGACGTGTTACCTGCGGAAGAGTCATCAAGGTGACGTGTTACCTGCGGAGGAGTCATCAAGGTGACGTGTTACCTGCGGAGGAGGCATCAAGGTGACGCATTACCTGCGGAGGAGTCATCAAGGTGAAGTGTTACCTGCGGAGGAGGCATCAAGGTGATGTGTTATCTGGGGAGGAGGCATCAAGGTGACGTGTTACCTGGGGAGGAGGCATCAAGGTGACGTGTTACCTGGGGAGGAGGCATCAAGGTGACGTGTTACCTGCAGAGGAGGCATCAAGGTGATGTGTTATCTGGGGAGGAGGCATCAAGGTGACGTTACCTGGGGAAGAGTCATCAAGGTGACGTGTTACCTGCGGAGGAGGCATCAAGGTGATGTGTTATCTGGGGAGGAGGCATCAAGGTGACGTGTTACCTGGGGAGGAGGCATCAAGGTGACGTGTTACCTGCGGAGGAGGCATCAAGGTGATGTGTTATCTGGGGAGGAGGCATCAAGGTGATGGGTTACCTGGGGAGGAGGCATCAAGGTGACGTGTTACCTGGGGAGGAGGCATCAAGGTGACGTGTTACCTGCGGAGGAGGCATCAAGGTGATGTGTTATCTGGGGAGGAGGCATCAAGGTGACGTGTTACCTGGGGAGGAGGCATCAAGGTGACGTGTTACCTGCGGAGGAGGCATCAAGGTGATGTGTTATCTGGGGAGGAGGCATCAAGGTGACGTGTTACCTGAGAGGAGGCATCAAGATGACGTGTTATCAGGGGAGGAAGCATCAAGATGACGTGTTACCTGGAAGGAGGAATCAAGGTGACGTGTAACCTGAGAGGAGGCATCAAGATGACGTGTTACCTGGGGAGGAGGCATCAAGGTGACGTGTTACCTGCGGAGGAGGCATCAAGGTGAAGTGTTATCTGGGGAGGAGGCATCAAGGTGACGGGTTACCTGTGGTGGAGGCATCAAGGTGACGTGTTACCTGGGGAGGAGGCATCAAGGTGACGTGTTACCTGCGGAGGACGCATCAAGGTGATGTGTTATCTGGGGAGGAGGCATCAAGGTGACGTGTTACCTGGGGAGGAGGCATCAAGGTGACGTGTTACCTGCGGAGGAGGCATCAAGGTGATGTGTTATCTGGGGAGGAGGCATCAAGGTGACGTGTTACCTGGGGAGAAGACATCAAGGTGACGTGTTACCTGCGGAGGAGGCATCAAGGTGATGTGTTATCTGTGGAGGAGGCATCAAGGTGACGTGTTACCTGGGGAGGAGGCATCAAGATGACGTGTTATCTGGGGAGGAGGCATCAAGGTGACGTGTTACCTGGGGAGGAGGCATCAAGATGACGTGTTACCTGGGAGGAGGCATCAAGGTGACGTGTTACCTGGGGAGGAGGCATCAAGGTGACGTGTTACCTGAGAGGAGGCATCAAGATGACGTGTTATCAGGGGAGGAAGCATCAAGATGACGTGTTACCTGGAAGGAGGCATCAAGGTGACGTGTAACCTAAGAGGAGGCATCAAGGTAACGTGTTACCTGGGAGGAGGCATCAAGGTGACGTGTTATCTGGGGAGGAAGCATCAAGGTGACGTGTTACCTGGAAGGAGGCATCAAGGTGACGTGTAACCTGGGAGGCATCAAGGTGACGTGTTACCTGGGAGGAGGCATCAAGGTGACGTGTTACCTGGGAGGAGTCATCAAAGTGACGTGTTGCCTGCGGAGGAGGTATCAAGGTGACGTGTTACATGGAAAGGGGCATCAAGGTGACATGTTACCTGGGAGGAGGCATAAAGGTGACATGTTACATGGAAGGAGGCATCAAGGTGACGCTTTACCTGGAAGGAGACATCAAAGTGACATGTTACCTGGGAGGAGGCATCAAGGTGACGTGTTACCTGGGGAGGAGACATCGAGGTGACGTGTTACCTGTTGAGGAAGCATCAAGGTGACGTGTTACCTGGAAGGAGGCATCAAGGTGACATGTTACCTGGGAGGAGGCATCAAGGTGACGTGTTACCTGGGGAGGAAGCTTCAAGGTGACGTGTTACATGGGGAGGAGGCATCAAGGTGATGTGTTACCTGGGAGGAGGCATCAAGGTGACTTGTTACCTGGGGAGGAAGCATCAAGGTGACGTGTTACCTGGAAGGAGACATCAAGGTGATATGTTATCTGGG
>NC_091309.1:11265336-11267836 GCF_038502225.1 Cherax quadricarinatus
CGTCCGAGTCACGAGGTGTGTGTGTGTGTTCCCTAGCTACTTGATGTCTGGTATCTCAGTAGTGACCGTGGCTTGGTGCACCGTGTCGGTAGACATTCCGTGTCTTCCGTGGTTTGGTACACCGTGTCAGCAAGCCTTCCGTATTTCCCGTGACTTGGTACACCGTGTCAGTAGTTTTCCGTGTTTCTCGTGGCTTGGTACACAGTGTCAGTAAAGTTTCCGTGTTTCTCGTGGCTTGGTACAGAGTGTCAATAAGCCTTCCGTGTTTACCGTGGGTTGGCGCACCGTGTCGGTAAATCGACCGTGCCTGTCGATAACCGTGTATTTGGTTCTTCCCTCTCAATAACCATATTATATGACACTTCGTGTCTTCGTGTCAGATATGGCCACATGCGTGGCAGCAGAGTCCTGGTGTCCTTGTAATAGCATCCTTGCAGTGTACGTATATCCACGTCCATAAATCTAGGTCCATGTCCTTGTATCCGTGTCCTTGTAGTAATATGTTTTGTCCTTTTGTGCATGGCAACGTCCGTGGTTCTCACCGGTGCTACCTTGTCGCTGATCTACGGACACGGAAGAAAGCGTCCGTGTTAATCAGGTGACGAAAACAATTTGGCCACGGACTAGGGGATCAACTGAGTGGCGTAATGCGTGGTCATTCTGGTCAGTGAACCACGGAAATAAATTTCTCGTTAGCAATCAGAAAATCAGGAAACGAGGACATGGAGAACAGGGAGAAGGGGGGTGGGGAAATCAAGGAACGAAAATATGAATCAAAGACAATCAGGAAAAGTATACATGCCTTGTAAGAGTGGCAGAGTCTGACGGGTCTTGAAGATTTACAAAAGTCTGTGCTTTTGTCTGTTTCTCTCTGTAATACTTAATATTAGTCACATAAAGAGGTAAATATTACCCTTTCCTCTTGAGAGCCGTTACGTGTTAGGACTGTTAACGGGAAAAAAAGATAAAAACAGGGTCCCAAACGGAGAAAGTGACCTCTCTAGGCTGCCAGTATTACCTCAGCATTCTTTGGTACGAGCGAGCAGTGGTTTGGTAGGCTGGTTAATGGGGTTTAAAGCTTATCGACTGTACTAGGGATCATTAAGGCTGCACGTCACTTGTTCACCACCAGTCAAGAATACTCAATTCTCCAAAGTACTGATTTAAGTGACCTCTCAGCGTACGTACACTGAGAGTTATACACTTCACACAACACAAATAACCCGCACATGAAAGAGAGAAGCTTACGACGACGTTTCGGTCCGACTTGGACCATGACTTTGTCAATGGTCCAAGTCGGACCGAAACGTCGTCGTAAGCTTCTCTCTTTCATGTGCGGGTTATTTGTGTATCGTTCCAGTCACGGTATTGTGCCTTTTTGTTAGTTATACACTCCATTGTACATATATACATCCTGCGGGTGGTGACTGGATCGCTGAGGCTGGTATTTAGGAAAGGATTCACTCGTGTTGACGTTCTTCATCCTGCCTGGATTAATCCAGAAAGTACGTGGATTCCAACCTGGATCTTCGACTCTCCGCAACTTTGTAAACACCGATCTTAAGCCTGAAAATCCGGCCATTACGCTGTGTAATCCCCGTGGAAGCCTCACACTGTGCTCACTTAGCTTTGGTTGCAGGGGTCGATTTACAGCTCCTGGCATCGCCTCTTCGCTGTCGTTACTATTTCGCTCTCCCTGCTCCATGAGCTTTATCATACCTCTTCTTAAAGCTATGTATGGATCCTGCCTCAACTACAGCACTTCCCAGGATATTCCACTTCGTGGCAACTCTATGACTGAAGAAATACTTCCTAACATCCCTGTTATTCATCTGAGTCTTCAACTTCAACTGTGACCCCCTGTTGCTGTGTCTCATCTCTGGAACATCCTGTCTTTGTCCACCTTGTTGATTCCTCTCAGTATTTTATATGTCGTTATCATATCCACCCTATCTCTCCTGTCCTGTGTCGTCAGGTCGATTTCCCTTAACCTGTCCTCGTAGGACATACTCCTTAGCTCCGGGACTAGTCTTGTTGCAAACTTCTGCATTTTCTCTAATTTCCTTATGTGCTTTACTAGGTGTGGGTTCCAAACTGGTGCTGCATACTCCAATATATGCGTGTGTACTCACCTAATTGTACTCACCTAATTGTGGTTGCAGGGGTCGAGACTCAGCTCCTGGCCCCGCCTCTTCACCGACCGCTACTAGGTCCTCTCTCCCCCTGCTCCATGAGCTTTATCATACCTCGTCTTAAAACTATGTATAGTTCCTGCCTCCACTACATCGCTTGCCAGACTATTCCACTTCCTAACTACTCTATGACTGAAGAAATACTTCCTAACATTCAAACACTATAACATATTTATTAGAAAACGTTTCGGTCCTGGGACCTTGATCACTTCTAACCAAGGTCCCAGGACCGAAACGTCTAATCTTACGTGTCTTTCTAAACCAACTTGTCGGTATTTATTACCAAGGTTTATACCACTTCCTAACAT
>NC_091309.1:11270336-11282836 GCF_038502225.1 Cherax quadricarinatus
ATATTTGTAGACGTTTTGCCATCAAGTGGTTATATCAATACAAATTTACGGACATAATGGGAACAATGTAGAACCATGTACCAAAGATTAGGTAATCAGTCCCTCAACCTCAACCTGAGGGACTGATTACCTCGTCTTTTGTATATAGTTCTACAGTCTTCCCATTATATCCTTGAATTTGTATAGATAAGGCCAACGAAACGTCTACAAGATATTCATCCCCTATTACTGTTATTTTATTTTGAAAGAGGCGTTTGAACCCTCCAAGGAACATATCTCCCTTGGGCAATCGGGTTCAACAGCAGGGTTTAATTCCTCGGATCCTGTGCATCACTCTATCAACAATGACCACGTTGATATCGCAGTAGAATGAGGCAACCACATCATGTCCACACAAAGAGAAGTGTGGGGCACTGCGCTAACTGTTGCTCTGCTGTGTAGTGATATTCAGAGTAATCCAGGAAGATAAGAATCCAGACAGATAAGAGGCACATTCTGTGATCTTAGTGCTCACCGCGGCTCAGGAGTAGACAGTGATAGTCGGGCAGGTGCCTGTGACTTAGGTGAAAGGTGGGTGAGGTGCACCCAGTGTGTGTGATGTGCACCTAGTGTAAGGTACACCAAGTGTGAGGTTCAGTCCCAGTGTAAGGTGCACCCAGTGTGTGTGAGGTGTACCCATTGCCTGCGAGGTGCACACACACTGCCTGTGAAGCTCACACAATGCCAACGAAGTGCACCCAGTGTCTGTGAGGTACACACAGTGCCTGTGAGGTACACACAGTGTCTGTGAGGTACACGCAGTGTCTGTGAGGTACATACAGTGTCTGTGAGGTACATACAGTGCCTGTGAGGTACACGCAGTGTCTGTGAGGTACATAAGGTGTCTGTGAGGTACATACAGTGCCTGTGAGGTACACGCAGTGTCTGTGAGGTACATAAGGTGTCTGTGAGGTACATACAGTGCCTGTGAGGTACACGCAGTGCCTGTGAGGTACAGTGTCTGTGAGGTACACAGTGTCTGTGAGGTACACGCAGTGCCTGTGAAGTACACACAGTGTCTGTGAGGTACACACAGTGTATGTGAGGTACACAAAGTGTCTGTGAGGTACACGCAGTGCCTGTAAACACACAGTGTATAAATAATGATAAGTACGACGAATTAGTGGCAACTTTAACACCGTGTGCAGTTGCTTGCTTAACAAAATCATGAAGTCACAGAGACTGCATAGTTACCAAATCGAACTGCATCACAACACGCCACAAACAATGCAACATTACATCTACACTGCAATAACGATCTCAGGAACAGCAATGAACACATCAAAGGCGAACTGTATAAGGCAGTGGTTCCCAAACTGTTTCAGCTTGTTACCCAATTTAACATGCTACATGAGAGTAAGACACAGGTGCAACATCTGGGTATCTTCTGCTTCAGAATCTCCACGACTATGGTGCTGTTCGCACCTACTCCTAGGTTGAGGGACTGATTACCTCATCTTCTGTACATAGTTCTACTGTCTTCAAGTTATGTCCTGGAATTTGTATTGATAAAGCCACTGGATGGCGAAACGTCTACAATAAAGATACCCAGATGTTGCACCTGTGTCTTACTCTCATCTTGTCGGTATTATATACCATTCGTACACAACATGCTACATAAAGCATGTTACTCCTTTCACAAAATGTTGTTATTATTGATATATATGGCTAAATTAAAACACTTGAGATATTTTCTTTTATTTATTGTATTTGAACATTGTGCATCTCTAATGACTATTACCAAAGATGTCAAGAACATCAGTGGGATGGATGGAGTTGCATACTTGAAGCTAGTTTAGGAATTCTTGGCTTCATACCAGCTTATGTCTACCTCGGCTGATGCTCACAGATAAACTGACAGTGTGAAATAGAGGCAGCCTCAGGAAGTGAGTGACGCGTACTGGACAGGTCGATCTGGGCTACTGAGTGACTTTTGTCCTGAAGCATACTTGTCAAAATACTTTTGGGTTTCCACACAGTTAGCTATATATTTCTTCTTTTCTAATACTGTATATTAGTTTTTGATGTTTATTGTTATTTGGTTTAACTTTATTACTTACTTATAATAGGTTTACTTTACAACTTTATATACTAAGACAAAGTTAACAATAATCCTCATACCGGGTACCGCATTGTTTTCTTGATTTTCAGAATTCATAACTTTTTTTCTGTCACCCCTCCATTACCCCCAAAAATGGTTAAATTACCCCAGGGGGTAATTTACCCCCAGGGGGTAATTTACCCCCAGTTTGGGAACCACTGGAGATCTGATGTATTTTTCGCACACAGTAACTGCGCTTTTCACCAATTTGTTTGTAATATATGTTCCTTAACAGTGTCAACATTTACTTATAGTTAGCTAGACGATGTGTTATTTTTTACTGCAACAATGGAACCACTGGAATTTATGTACAGTTCAGAGCATTTGTTAAAGGAAACGTTTCTCCACGAGTGGTTTCTTCAGTCCCCGTGGCGAAACGTTTCCTCTCATAAATGTCCTAAGCTGTACATAAGTGTCTAGTCCTTTTCCACATCTTGTGGGTACCACCAGACCATTTTGTTCAACCACTGCAATAAACTGACAACAATTTTGCTCGTTTCAAGTAAAAGGCTATCGAGATTTTCTTCATATTTATGGTAGATAACAAGTTCCTAAAATGTCGGAAGTTAGTGTTTTAGTACACAAATAACCCGCACATAAAAGAGAGAAGCTTATGACGACGTTTCGGTCCGACTTGGACATTTACAAAGTCACACCAAGTCGGAAACGTCGTCGTAAGCTTCTCTCTTTTATGTGCGGGTTATTTGTGTATCGTTCCAGTCACGGTATTGTGTCTTTTATTGTTATTTAGTGTTTTAGCTAAGAAAACTAAGGTAGCGATACCCTCGGTGTCTGTATCTTAGCTGACAGTGACTGACGATGAAGTCAAAACAAAAGACTAATACATCTATTTGGACCGGGAAGGGGGGAAGGGGGGTACGTGTTTATAAAAGAATGACTTGGCTTCGTCCCAAGACACGACTTGTATGACAATCTGGGGAATCAGTGGCTTGAAGGTTGAATGTCTAAGAGGAAACCCATACTAGTGGGGAACTCCGTGTTTGCCCACCTCCCACTTACGACCAGTTCTTAAAACACTGAGTGAGAGTGCTGTCTAGAACTGGACACAAGTGAGGCCTCAGTACTTGTTGATTTCAGTATCAACAAATCTAAGGACTGAGCAATTTCACTCAACTAATTAATGAACCAAGGTGTCCCGTAACACGGTTGGTAGCGCACTCGTCTCACACACTGAGCGCCCGCAGTTCAATTCTCGCCATGGGTGAAAACACTGGGCGTGTTTCCTTAAGACACCTGCTGTCCCTGTCCGCCTAGCAGCAAGTAAGTACCTGGGTGTTAGTCGATCTGTGTGGGTCGCATCCTGGGGACAAAATTAACCTAAGTTGCCCGAAATGCTCTACATAACAAGGAGCTTTCTACATAGTATGTCACTGATGTCAGCTATGGTCTGTATAAGTTGTATCACGTACTTGTAGAATTAAAGATTAGTATTATTATTACTATTATCATTATTATTATTATTATTATTACCTAGATTACGCAGTACTCAGTCATCACACTTAGCCACACATAACTACACGAAAAATAACAAACAGTCATGACTGCCACGATCACGTGACCATTGGATCACAACACCAAAACAACAACAGAGGAACTAGGAAACAAAGTGGGACAATAAAAAAGTGGTAGACTGAGGACTAAAGAAACACTAATACGTAAATAAAACACTTGTCAAACATTTGGGTATTTTTTGTTTGTTCTTGATGCGTATCGCTAGTAGCGGTTTCTTCAGTCAAGTGCAGAGAGAGGTGGAAGATGAGGAGGAGTTGAAGGTAATCAGTCCCATAGGTTGGAGTTGATATGTTCAGTGCGTCAATCCGTCAATCCGCACTAGACTGGATAAGCCACTGGCTGGCGACACACTTCCAGGATAAAGATACTAGACTGGATAAGCCACTGGCTGGCGACACACTTCCAGGATAAAGATACAAGACTGGATAAGCCACTGGCTGGCGACACACTTCCAGGATAAAGATACTAGACTGGATAAGCCACTGGCTGGCGACACGCTTCCAGGATAAAGATACTAGACTGGATAAGCCACTGGCTGGCGACACACTTCCAGGATAAAGATACTAGACTGGATAAGCCACTGGCTGGCAACACACTTCCAGGATAAAGATACTAGACTGGATAAGCCACTGGCTGGCGACACACTTCCAGGATAAAGATACTAGACTGGATAAGCCACTGGCTGGCGACACACTTCCAGGATAAAGATACTAGACTGGATAAGCCACTGGCTGGCAACACACTTCCAGGATAAAGATACTAGACTGGATAAGCCACTGGCTGGCGACACACTTCCAGGATAAAGATACAAGACTGGATAAGCCACTGGCTGGCGACACGCTTCCAGGATAAAGATACTAGACTGGATAAGCCACTGGCTGGCGACACACTTCCAGGATAAAGATACTAGACTGGATAAGCCACTGGCTGGCGACACGCTTCCAGGATAAAGATACTAGTCCAGGATAAAGATACTAGACTGGATAAGCCACTGGCTGGCGACACACTTCCAGGATAAAGATACTAGACTGGATAAGCCACTGGCTGGCGACACACTTCCAGGATAAAGATACTAGACTGGATAAGCCACTGGCTGGCGACACACTTCCAGGATAAAGATACTAGACTGGATAAGCCACTGGCTGGCGACACACTTCCAGGATAAAGGTACCCTAATGTTGCATAAGTGTCTTATTTACCAACTTAACGTTTTTTTAAAATCATTTATTAAAACAAATACGTAATTTGCAACACACTATTAACAAGACGCTCCAGTGTACGTGATGCCGGGGCATTGTTTTAACAAGACGCTCCAGTGTACGTGATGCCGGGACATTGTTTTAACCAGACGCTCCAGTGTACGTGATGCCGGGACATTGTTTTAACAAGGCGCTCCAGTGTACGTGATGCCGGGACATTGTTTTAACAAGGCGCTCCAGTGTACGTGATACCGGGACATTGTTTTAAGAAGGCGCTACAGTGTACGTGATGCCGGGACATTGTTTTAACAAGACGCTCCAGTGTACGTGATGCCGGGACATTGTTTTAACAAGGCGCTCCAGTGTACGTGATGCCGGGACATTGTTTTAACAAGGCGCTCCAGTGTACGTGATGCCGGGACATTGTTTTAACAAGGCGCTCCAGTGTACGTGATGCCGGGACATTGTTTTAACAAGGCGCTCCAGTGTACGTGATGCCGGGACATTGTTTTAACAAGACCCTCCAGTGTACGTAATGCCGGGACATTGTTTTAACAAGGCGCTCCAGTGTACGTGATACCGGGACATTGTTTTAACAAGACGCTCCAGTGTACGTGATGCCGGGACATTGTTTTAACAAGGCGCTCCAGTGTACGTGATACCGGGACATTGTTTTAACAAGACGCTCCAGTGTACGTGATGCCGGGACATTGTTTTAACAAGACGCGCCAGTGTACGTGCTGCCGGGACATTGTTTTAACAAGGCGCTCCAGTGTACGTGATGCCGGGACATTGTTTTAACAAGGCGCTCCAGTGTACGTGATGCCGGGACATTATTTTAACAAGACGCTCCAGTGTACGTGCTGCCGGGACATTGTTTTAACAAGGCGCTCCAGTTTACGTGATGCCGGGACATTGTTTTAACAAGGCGCTCCAGTGTACGTGATGCCGGGACATTGTTTTAACAAGACGCTCCAGTGTACGTGATGCCGGGACATTGTTTTAACAAGACGCTCCAGTGTACGTGATGCCGGGACATTGTTTTAACAAGGCGCTCCAGTGTACGTGATGCCGGGACATTGTTTTATAACCTACAATCCTCGATAACATTGCACTAATAGGAGAAATTAGGATTAAAAAGCGAATCCTGGATAATTGATTAGGTGTTACACCATATATCAGTATTTGAGACCAACTGCAGAGAAGACTGAGAACAAATAGGAAGAAATGTCACATAGGCAAGAATGTCACATAGGCAAGAATGTCACATAGGCAAGAATGTCACATAGGCAAGAATGTCACATAGGTAGGAATGTCACAAAGGTAGGAATGTCACATAGGCATGAATGTCACACAGGCATGAATCTCACAAAGGTAGGAATGTCACATAGGAAGAAATGTCACATAGGCAAGAATGTCACATAGGCAAGAATGTCACATAGGCAAGAATGTCACATAGGCAAGAATGTCACATAGGCAAGAATGTCACATAGGTAGGAATGTCACATAGGCAAGAATGCCACATAGGCATGAATGTCACACAGGCATGAATCTCACAAAGGTAGGAATGTCACATAGGTAGGAATGTCACATAGGCAGGAATGTCACATAGTAATGTCACACAAGTATGAATGTCACATAGGCAAGAATGTCACATAGGCAGGAATGTCACATAGGCAGGAATGTCACATTGGCAGGAATGTCACATAGGCAGGAATGTCACATAGGCAGGAATGTCACATAGGTAGGAATGTCACATAGGTAGGAATGTCACATAATTATGAATGCCACATAAGCATGAGTGCCACATAGACAGGAATACTCATTCGAACAAAAACGTTCCCCTGAACGAATCTGCTTGGACTTCCTACTCATTTCTGCAACACTGCAAGCTCCTGATGATGTGATTGCAACACGAAAGGCCTACAGCTATCATTCAACTCCCCCCGTGGATGTTTTGCATCTTGTTTCGCTTGTTTGCGATTATTGCATATGTTATTATATAAGCCAACTGTAAATATCTAAACTTGTGTAAGGAACCTGAATCAAAATCTCACTCGTAAAAGAACTAAGCAAACACTTACAGTACTTACAGAAAACAGAACTTACAAGTTAGGTTACTTAAATTAACCTAACACGGCGTTGTTGTTGCTGGGGTTTATAGGGCCACTGACAGCATACGCCGTATCGAGCCCTGCCTAACACTGTGATACGGGTTGGGTTGTCATAACGAGGCACTCAAGACTATAGTACTCACAAGAAGTACTCAAACGGGTACCCAAGACGGCAGTACTCAACAAGAGGTACTCAGGCAGGTACCCAAGACGGTGATACACATCACGAGGTACTCATAGTAAGGACTCACAATGAGTACTGAGTATCATGAGTCTAGCAAGATCTACACCAAGCACATCTCTTACACGTAAGTCAACAAGTTTTCTTATTGTACTCAGTGTTATAATGCTAAGGTTGTTACCATCATCATCCTCGTTATTATTAATTTTTCTCCGAGTTTAATAAGAGTAAAGTCTTCGCTTTCTACTGAAGGGGGTCGATTTATTTCAATAAACTAGAACTGCAGTAGGTCCCTCGTGTATTGTATTGGTGTTCGATTTTATTAAGGTATCAGTGAATATTATGTCTCTGTCTCTGATTATCTCTCTCTCTCTCTCTCTCTCTCTCTCTCTTACTCACATTCACACGTGGGAATCTCATCGCTATGTCAACGGTATAACTTGTGTAGTATACTTATAGAAAGATGTCCAGGGAACATTACAGGCAGTACCCCTGGCCAAGCCTTGGTCAGGGCGCCTGTTTATAGTTGATAACTAACCAGGCCGATGAATCAGACTCGTGGTGCACACAACAACCTGGAAGACCTCCAAAACGTTCGTCACATAATAACCGAGGCAAAAATTAATGTGCTGGCACTCAAAATAAGGCCGCGTTCGGCCTTCTGCTCTGGATGCCTCGGTAACACTCTAGGGGGTAAAAAATCCATATTTGCACATATTTGGATGTTCTATTTACCCACCTCTCTCTCTCTCTCTCTTTTGCTGCGTATCGTGCTTTTTTCCTCTTGTCTTTTTTTCCTCCCGATTTTTCTCTTTATCTTTTTTTTGGCTGTCTATCTTCCCCCCCCTCTCTCTCTCTCTCTCTCTCTCTCTCTCTCTCTCTCTCTCTCTCTCTCTTTCTCTCTTGCTTTCTGTCTTGCTTCGTCTCTCATTTCTCTAGTTTTCTTTCTCTCATCTCCCTCTTTCTGCGCAAACACACAAACACACACACACACATACATACATACATACATACATACATACATACATACATATATATATATATATATATATATATATATATATATATATATATATATATATATCTATATATATATCTATATATATATATATATATATATATTATATATTATATATATATATATATATATATATATATATATATATATATATATATATATATATATATATCTATATATATATATACATACACACACCTACTGGAGTTCTATGAAAGGGTGACAGCAGTAAGACAAGAGAGAGAAGGATGGGTAGATTGCATTTTCTTGGACTGCAAAAAGGCGTTTGACACAGTTCCACACAAGAGATTAGTGCAAAAACTGGAGGACCAAGCAGGGATAACAGGAAAGGCACTACAATGGATCAGGGAATACTAGTAAGGCTGACAACAGCGAGTCATGGTATGTGGCGAGGTGTCAGAGTGGGCGCCTGTTACGAGTGGGGTTCCACAGGGGTCAGTCTTGGGACAGTGCTGTTTCTGGTATTTGTGAACGACATGACGGAAGGAATAGACTCCGAAGTGTCCCTGTTTGCAGATGATGTGAAGTTGATGAGAAGAATTCAATCGGACGAGGACCAGGCAAAACTACAAAGGGATCTGGACAGGCTGCAGACCTGGTCCAGCAGTTGGCTCCTGGAGTTCAACCCCACCAAGTGCAAAGTCATGAAGACTGAGGAAGGGAAAAGAAGATCGCAGACGGAGTACAGTCTAGGGGGCCAGAGACTACAAACCTCACTCAAGGAAAAAGATCTTGGGGTGAGTAATAACACCAGGCACATCTGAAGCGCACATCAACCAAATAACTGCTGCAGCATATGGGCGCCTAGCAAACCTAAGAACAGCATTCCGACATCTTAATAAGGAATCGTTCAGGACCCTGTACACCGTGTACGTTAGGGCCATATTGGAGTATGCGGCACCAGTTTGGAACCCACACCTAGCCAAGCACGTAAAGAAACTAGAGAAAGTGCAAAGGTTTGCAACAAGACTAGTCCCAGAGCTAAGAGGTATGTCCTACGAGGAGAGGTTAAGGAAAATCGACCTGACGACACTAAAAGACAGGAGGGATAGGGGGGACGTGATAACATAAGAACATAAGAAAGGAGGAACACTGCAGCAGATCTGTTGGCCCATAATAGTCAGGTCTTTCACAATCCATCCCACTAACAAATAAGAGCATAAGAAAGGAGGAGAGGAGAGATAGGGTGGATATGATAACGACATACAAAATACTGAGAAGAACTGACAAGTTGGACAGAGACAGAATGTTCCAGATATTGGACACAGTAACAAGGGGAAACAGTTGGAAGTTGAAGACACAGATGAATCACAGGGATGTTAGGAAGTATTTCTTCAGGAAGTGGAATAGTTTGGGAACTGATGTAGTGGAGGCAGAATCCATTCACAGCTTTAAGCAGAGGTATGATAAAGCTCATAGTGCAGGGAGAGTGACCTAGTAGCGACCAGTGAAGATGCGGGGCCAGGAGCTCGAACTCGACCCCTGCAACCTCAACTAGGTGAGTACAACTAGGTGAGTACAACTAGGTAAGTACAACTAGGTGAGTACAACTAGGTGAGTACAACTAGGTGAGTACAACTAGGTGAGTACAACTAGGTGAGTACAACTAGGTGAGTACAACTAGGTGAGTACAACTAGGTGAGTACAACTAGGTGAGTACAACTAGGTGAGTACAACTAGGTGAGTACAACTAGGTGAGTACAACTAGGTGAGTACACACACACCACACATGTATAAACTCTGTTAAGTTATAATAAACGACTATAGATTTATACAGACATATACATTGTGATAGCATTGAATATTCGCGTATTCAAATTTATATTAATTATACAAATAATCACAGTGATTATATTATAACATTATTATAATTTTAATGACAGGGAAAACACTGACATGTTGAAAATATAATTGAAGTATATAACAGAATATAATTCTGATGTCACATTTGTGAAATAAACGATATATATATATATATATATATATATATATATATATATATATATATATATATATATATATATATATATATATATATATATATATATATATATATATATGTGCAAAGAAATTCATAGGCAGGCGAAATATACACAAATACTGATCTCTGGCCGAAGGAGACTCGAACCTACGAACCTTAGAACAAGGTATGCAGTGCTATACCAATCTACCCACACTGGACAATACCTTGGCGTGTAGCTTGAGTTACACGTTGATCCAAGGCAGCCAGCTTTCAGGGAGAAGGCTTACAGCTTTTCATCTCATCCCCTGCATGCATCAGCCTTACTAGAGATTTTAACAATGCAAGGAATTCGCAAGAGTAGGCGAAATATACACAAACACTGATCTCTGGCTGAAGGAGACTCGAACCTACGAACCTTAGAACAAGGTACGCAGTACTATACCAATCTACCCACACTGGACAATACCTTGGCGTGTAGCTGCCTTGGATCAACGTGTAGCGCAAGCTACACGCCAAGGTATTGTCCAGTGTGGGTAGATTGGTATAGCAGAAATACTTTTTACAATCCAAAAAGGGACAACCAGCCTTATTCAACTAAAAATATGTTGGTTCTCCCTTACCATGAAAACTTGGTTGATATGCCTTCCCTTCTTAAGACTTTTAATATCAAAGTTGTATTTAAAAATCTTGATACAGTAAAAATTTCCCCCAAAATGATGACGGATGTGTCTATAAGATTCCTTGTAAAATTTGCGATAAAGTTTATTACGGTCAAACTGGTAAAAATCTCGAACTAAGATTAAAACAACATAAATATAGCATTAGAACTGGACAAGATTCCAATGCTGTATTTAATGTGAGAGATTTTAACCATCCAATTGATTTTCAAAAAGTTGAGAAAGTTGTATCAAGCAAGTCCATGGTAGACAGGAATATAATTGAATCTTGTTTCATAAAAAGCAGTTTTGACAATAATATGAATATTTCCTTTGGTTTATATAAATTAGAGCCATTTATAATTAATAGAAATTGGGAAGAATTTAATAATACATTTGACAAATAATAAATTTTAAAATTCTTAATTCTTGGGTAGAATAGTTTGTTGGTGGGTTGTGTGAAGGACCTGTCTAGTTGGGCCAGCGGGCCTGCTGCAGTGTTCCCTTTCTTATGAGCCGCGCGTCAGATGTTGCTTTGTTGTGGGATTTGATAGTGAGGTGTGGGCTAGACCCTTTATATGAGTTCCTTTGATGCATTACTTTCATTGTTCCTTGATAATGTGAGTAGTCACGAAAGCGCTTGGAATTTCTCTATTCTTTCACAGTGGTTGTTTTGCATATTCTGAAATTACCTGTTTACTGTGACCTTATTGCATATATATATAGTATATATATATATATATATATATATATATATATATATATATATATATATATATATATATATATACTATATATATATACTACTACTATCTACATACTATTACCACCTACTATTACCTCCACCTACTATTACCACCTACTATTACCTCCACCTACTATTACCACCTACTACTACCACCACCACCTACTACTACCACCACTACTACTACTACCACCTGCTACTCCACCATGCCTACTGACTACCACTACTACTACTGCCACTACCACTACTACACCTGCCTACTACTACTACCACCACTCACTGCCACCGACTCCAACTACTACTACTACTCCACCACTGCTACCACCACTGCTACTACTACACTACTACTACCACCACTGCTACTACTACTACCACTACTAATACCACCACTGCTACTACCACTAATACTACCACCACTACTACTACTACCACTCACCTTACCTCCTGCTATGCCACTAATACTCCACCACTACACTACCACTACTACATACCTACTCACTACACTACCACTCCACCACCACCTACTACTCCACCTCCACTACTGCACTACTACCCCCCTACTACACACCACTACTACTACTACCACAGCTACTACTACTACCACTAATACTACCACCACTACTACTACTACTATTAATACTACTACCACTACTATTACCACCACTACTACTACCACCACTACTACTACCACCACTGCTACTACTACCATTAATACTACTACTACTACTACTACCACCATTACTACTACTTCCACTACTACTTCCATTATTGCTACTACTACTACTACTACTACTACTACTACTAATAATAATAATAATAATAATAATAATAATAATTATGTATGAAAACTATTGAATATTCCCTAAATTTGGAATATTCTGTAACATTTGGAGTACTATGTAATATCTGGAATATTTCGTAATATCTGGA
>NC_091309.1:11287836-11297836 GCF_038502225.1 Cherax quadricarinatus
AAAGTCAGCTGTGTGGTAGCACTGGACATTGCTGGCGCTTTCGACCGGAGTGTGGCACCAGGGCCTCTTAGCAAAACTTCAAGCACTGGGAATTGCAGGCTCTACGCTATGTCTCCTCAGTGATTACCTTCATGGTAGATCTCTAAGTGTAGTCCTCAATGGAACGGAATCAGCAAGGCATCCTATTGGGGCAAGCGTTCCACAAGGAAGTGTGCTGGGTCCACTGTTATGGAATGTCTACTTCAACGACCTTCTTCATCTCATCCCAGAATCACATGCATATGCAGACGACTGTACACTGACATTCACTTATCCAAGAGAAGAAATGCCAGCTGCTCTGCTTACATCAATCACCAGCTGAGAGCTATATCAGCTTGGGGAAAGGAAATAGATGGCAAGTAACATTTGCACCTGAGAAAACGCAAATGATGATCGTCTCTAGGCACCATGATGGTAATGCTGGTGCAGTAGTAAGGATGAATGGGACGATGTTGGCACCTGGAGAAGAAGTTGATATCCTTGGGGTGAAATTTGACTCCAAACTAACCATGAAGAACCATGTTGTAAATCTTGCAAACAAGGCAGCCAGGAAGCTTACAGCACTTCGCCGTATCTCGCATCTGCTTGACAGTAGGGGTTGCAAGATCCTGTACGAGGCACAAGTACGCTCACACCTTGAGTATGCTCCACTTTCTTGGTTTGCCTGCCCCCCTCTCATCTGCGACCTGCTTGACAGAGTAGAGAACAGAGCAAGACGTCTCATCTCTCGCCTGGACCCATCCTGGATAGATCTGTCATTTCAGCAGAGCCTTCAACATAGGAGGGATGTGGGTGGCCTTACTGTTATGTACAAGGCCAATATTGTCAAAATACCACACTTGGATCCACTTCGAGGACAGCGTGAAACAAGCTTTTTATGCCACAAGACGGGCAGAAAGCAGCAACTTCACTCTGGCTGTACCCTTCTCCAGAACATCACTCCATCTGAGATCATACATACCCAGGATGACTCGAGTATGGAACACATTCGTACAGCATAATGATGTCAACGAGATAACGTCAGTTGATCAAATGAAAATGCTGGCCCACAGATGGCTCCAATTTCATCCTGTTCCCTACTTGTATGTCTCATAACAATAAAAATGCTTTCAAATGAGCTGATGTAGGTAACAGCTCTTAGCTTGCCAATAAAGTTAGGAATCCTTAACCTGTAAATAGCTGTCAATAAAGCTAGGGATCCTTAAACTTGTCAAACCCTGTGTAAAAAAAAAAAAGAGAGAGATTGAGAGATTGAGAGAGAGAGAGATTGAGAGAGAGAGAGAGAGAGATTGAGAGAGAGAGAGAGAGAGAGAGAGAGAGAGAGAGAGAGAGAGAGAGAGAGAGAGAGAGAGAGAGAGAGAGAGAGAGAGAGGAGAGAGAGAGAGAGAGAGAGAGAAGAGAGAGAGAGAGAGGAGAGAGAGAGAGAGAGAGAGAGAGAGAGAGAAGGAGATGAGAGAGAGAGTGAGAGAGAGAGAGAGAGAGAGAGAGAGAGGAGGGAGGGATTCCCACAGATAGCTCCAACTTCATCCTGTTCCCTATTTGTATGTCTCATAACAATAAAAAAGCCTATCAGATAAGATGGTGTAGGTAACAGCCCTTAGCTTGTAAATAAAGTTATGAACCCTTAGTCTCACCTTGTAAAACCCTGTGTAAAAAATAATACAGAGGTACATCATCCACAAAGTCACTTCAGTACCTTTGTGGATTTATCTTTATGGATTTACCAATATGGATTAACCTTACATTTTAAGGACATAGTTACCTACTTGGATTTGCCAAATTGTCTACAGTACTTACTACCTGCTAGTGTAACCCACTGTCTATTTATCTATCTGCTTCCTCGTGACCTGGCTAACTCCGTATTTCTCCTGGTTGGCACTATCATGTCCATTGTCTCTCTTGGCAGCGGTGAGCGGGAAAACCTGGCACCACCTTCGGAAACCTCCAGCGGGTGCCTCAGTGCCATCAGCGAGGACCCAGCAGGCGAGGGAGATGGTGCCACGCTAGGCCACAAGGGCCTATCAGTAGGCCTGGGGGCCATGTTCCTCATAGGAGAGATGGCCGGTGCCGGGGTGCTCAACCTACCCAAGGCGATAGCTAACACATGTAAGTATTACGCCTTTTTTTGTTAGATTAGCAGTGATTATTGTAGTTATAATACTACTACTGCTATAACTACTACTACAACTACTACTACTACAACTACTACTACTACTACTACTACTATTTTTACTACTCATACTACCACTACTAATAATAAGATAATACATAACTGAATTTCCTTCACCTTTACGTGACACAGTAAAAATTTGCTTCGCGGAAAGCACATTGCTGAAAGTGAATTAGCTCCTTTTTTTCAATCTCCAGCAGTGTATATACATCGAAAACCGTATATATTCCAATAATGTATATACAATGAACGGTGATGTATATTCTCTCACAGGGTATATGCAGTCGTTTATTTACGATTTAAATCGAGTTCATACTCAGGGATGTACACTTTATATATATATTGCAGTAAATACGTGAAAAACGGAAATCGCGTGAAATCTCTGGAAAACTTAAGTAAATCCGCACAGTGTCATCCCCTCGTTATCACATGTAATCCCTAAGATATTCAGTCAATACAACGAAATTCTCGAAAATCCTTCGGATAATAACTCATTGCTGTGAAATCGCTGAAGCATATGGTCAGTAATTCTACGAAATCTCCGCTCTGACCCTAACCTAGTGTGTCAAAACAACGGTGGCATATAATACCGACAAGCTGAAGAATTAAGACACTTGCGCAAGTTGCTGCGCAAGTGTCTAATTCTTCTAAGCTAGTGTGTCCGCGCGCCGATAGTTTACTGCTATTCCTATGGTAAGGCTTAAAATATTCAAATGATAGCGTCAATGACCCTCGTGTAGTCAAGAGTGCCTCGATTCACTCTATATTATTCACGTAAGTAAACTCTTATTCAGGTACGTAAACTCTTGGTTGTTGACGTGAGGGTAAACTCTGTTACTTGCTTTGTGTTCCCCCAGGGTGGGTAGGTCTGCCCATGTTGACGGTGCTGTGTGTTGCTGTGGGTTACTCAGGGACGAGGCTGGCACTGTGCTGGGTGCTATTGGAGGAGCGCTGGCCCAAGTACAGCACACCCTGCAGGAGACCCTACCCTGTCATAGCCTACTGTGCTTTCGGCAAGGCTGGCCAGTCAGTATTATCTCTTTTTTATTAATATTGATATATTATATGATGTTCATCTTTCTAATATATATATATATATATATATATATATATATATATATATATATATATATATATATATATATATATATATATATATATATATATATACATATATATATATATATTATTGTACCCACGAAACAAGTGGTATTGATCAATAACAACACTGCGTTTTCTCTTACCATGAGGCAGGCCAAAACAGCATGGGTTCGACTCCTTGGCTAGTGCAGTGTTGTTATTGATATATATATCACACCTCATACTATATATATATATATATATATATATATATATATATATATATATATATATATATATATATATATATATATATATATATATATATAGTATGAGGTGTGATATAGCCCAGTGAGTGTGACTTCTGCTGTGTATATTCTCAGGTGTGTTATGGTTTACCTCTCTGACGTCTCAAGTTTCACTCATCTAAATGACATCATTAATTCCTTCTCTCAAATTTCGAGGCAATCACGACTGTGTAATTGAGGGTTTCCTGTTGTCCCCTCTCCCCTCTTCCTCTCTTCTCCTCCCTTTCCCCTCTTCTCCTCCCTTTCCCCTCCTGTCTTTTATCCCCTTTTTGCTCTATGCTTTCTCTCTCTGCCCCTTTTCCCTTCCCTACCTTTTCATTCGCCCTTTCACCTCTGCCTTGTCACCCTCCCGTCCCTTCACGCTCTCCCTCCCTCACTACCTGTTCTCAATCCCTCCTTCCTCCATCTATTCCTCCCCTCCCTGCTTAATTGACGTGTGGAAGGCAAATGAGCACTTCTCTTCTGGGTTGATTGTCTTCATCAAGACACAATTAATGTTAGTTTTTCTCAAATTGTCTATCCTTCTCTCTCCCTCTCCCTCTTCAAGCTCCTTTCCACCCTTCCTCTCACCTCCCATCTTCTCACCTCTCTTTATTTTCTTCAATCCTCCCCCCTTCGGTCCCCTTCCATCCCTCCCTTTCCCCTCTCTTCCCCACCCTGCCCTCCTTTTGACCTCAAACCGTAACGAGCTCTGAGAAGCTCCCTCATTAAGTGAGATATTTGATGGGAGGGAAGAAAGAAGGGAATGGGGATAAAGAGATAGGTACAGAATAAATAAGTCAATTATAACCACAGGTAAACCTGGTTGAGACTGTAAACTCGCACAGTTCTGAAGACGTCTGAGGGACAACTACACCGGTGAACGGAGGATCGAGCCTCCACCAATCCAATGATCCACACGAATTTATCGAATCTCATAGGCAAAGTGTGGGTAAAATATCTTGAAGATAAAAAGAGAGCTAGGTTTAATATCTCAAACGTCTTCTTGCAGAGTGGATGTGCCTAGAAGGAAGATATTTTCTGAAGTCCGTGGAATATATTATTTTAGCCAACGATTAAATCCTCCCAGCAGGTACTAGAGGAGTTTCTTGCACACATGACCGAAACGTTGAAAAAGACACGTGTGTATACAGGTCAGGACATAGAAGAAACGTTTCACCATGAGTGGCTTCATCAGTCCTTCCTCAACACTAATGAAGCCATTCGTGACGAAAACGTTTATTTTAGTCAATATTCTGAACTATGTACAAGTGTCCAAACCCCCGCTGTGTCAGCCTCACCACACTGATTACTACTAACACCCGAGTGTGGTCTTACACACCATAGCTGTGTTTAATGTTGTCTTACACAGCTTAGCTGAGTCTAATTTGTCTTACACAGCTTAGCTGAGTCTAATGTTGTCTTACACAGCTTAGCTAAGTCTAATGTTGTCTTACACAGGTTAATTGAGTCTAATGTTGTCTTACACAGCTTAATTGAGTCTAATGTTGTCTTACACAGCTTAGCTAAGTCTAATGTTGTCTTACACAGCTTAATTGAGTCAAATGTTGTCTTACACAGCTTAATTGAGTCTAATGTTGTCTTACACAGCTTAGCTGTGTTTAATGTTGTCTTACACAGCTTAGCTGTGTCTAATGTGGTCTTACACACCATAGCTGTGTCTAATGTTGTCTTACACACCATAGCTGAGTCTAATGTTGTCTTACACAGCTTAGCTGTGTCTAATGTTGTCTTACACAGCTTAATTGAGTCTAATGTTGTCTTACACAACTTAGTTGAGTTAATGACACAGCTTAGCTGTGTCTAATGTTGTCTTACACAGCTTAATTGAGTCTAATGTTGTCTTACACAGCTTAGTTGAGTCTAATGTTGTCTTACACAGCTTAGCTGAGTCTAATGTTGTCTTACACAGCTTAATTGAGTCTAATGTTGTCTTACACAGCTTAGTTGAGTCTAATGTTGTCTTACACACCATAGCTGAGTCTAATGTTGTCTTACACAGCTTAGCTGTGTCTAATGTTGTCTTACACAGCTTAATTGAGTCTAATGTTGTCTTACACAACTTAGTTGAGTCTAATGTTGTCTTACACAGCTTAGCTGAGTCTAATACACAGCTTAGCTGAGTCTAATGTTGTCTTACACAGCTTAGCTAAGTCTAATATTGTCTTACACAGCTTAGCTGAGTCTAATTTGTCTTACACAGCTTAGCTGAGTCTAATGTTGTCTTACACAGCTTAATTGAGTCTAATGTTGTCTTACACAGCTTAGCTAAGTATAATGTTGTCTTACACAGCTTAATTGAGTCTAATGTTGTCTTACACAGGTTAATTGAGTCTAATGTTGTCTTACACAGCTTAGCTAATTCTAATGTTGTCTTACACAGGTTAATTGAGTCTAATGTTGTCTTACACACCTTAGTTGAGTCTATTTTTTTCTTATACAGCTTTGATGAATCTTATAGGTTTATCATGTAACTCATACCCATCAAGTGGGCAGTAGTCATAGGATTACAGAGGCACATAATGGGTCTAGGACTCAGACACCAACACTGGTACTTGATAAACAAGTTACACTGGTCATAAATTGCATTATTTACAAATTTACCGAACTGAGAACAATATTACTAACTTAACACAATCACTGATTCAACCACAAAACATTTGTCTCCTGCGTTTGTGTCTCCAGGTGGGTTATTGTGGAGAACTAGGATTCGTTACACTTCAGTTATTCATTAAACGTAGTTCTGCATTATTCAGGGGTTATTGAAAATAGGCAGTCGGGGTATTTTTCCCAGAATGGCTGGAAACCTTTCACTGTGAGTAAAATAGTTTGTTTCTTGAACATTTTTTGAGTTGGTCTCCGAATTCATTATTTCTTTTTCGTTTCCGCATCCCGGGACATGATAATGCAAGGTGTGAAAATAGTTCCTCTGGCAAAGTTTACATATAATTATGTCTACATCAGGTGGTGGTGCAAACTCCCAGAAGTATTTGTAGCCCAGGTGGAGTCTGACAGTAGTGACACACAAGAGTCTTGCTGGATGCTCTGTAGGCATGTTGCTCCTTCAGTCCTTCAGGAAGAGGGATTGATTGGTGTCATTCTTCTTCTGTCTTAAGTTAGTGAAGTTCAACTGAAGTCATTTACGCATTATTGTCCTCTACTAACTTCTTAATGACATACGCCTTACCAATTCACCAGTTCTGTTTAATATTTGAAGGCCAATGTGAGGGGGGAATCCACAAAAGATGTAATCAGATTGCAATGTCCACAATTCAAACATATCTCTGTTTGACTTCTGATGCGATCAAGTCACAACTGACACTCGTGGAGTTAAGAGGATTTATGGTTGATAATGAATCATAGTTAAGGCGTCACTTTTCGATAAATGGACACATCTGAGTACAAGAAGATTTCTCATGGGATCATTTTGCACACAGGATGACACTCCAGAGTACGTACCAACATGCTGTTTTCTCTGAATACCACCCCCAACAGTCGGCTAGCACACAGGTGCCTATTTTTACTGCTATTTTAGAGAAAAAAGATCAACAAACAAGAGACAAGGTTGAGATTCAGTAATCAAATCACGTCCCTCGAAGTGAATACGACTTGAATCCACAATTATTGATTCCATTAATTTTCCTACCGCTGAGGGTCCCTGTGGACGTGGGCGGGTGTCTTCTCAATACATCGTTTGCATTGGATTCTCTTGAACTCATCCTGAATGCTCTCTGATCTCCACCATCGTTCTTATGTCCAAGGAGGAAGGAATCGTCAAACGAACTGCCAATCAGAACTTAACATTTCTCTCTTTTTTTCTCTCTTCTTCTCTCTTTCAGAATAGTCACAGAGATATCGCTAGGCTTGACTCTCTTCGGAGCCGGCACAGTGTACCTGCTGTTGATATCACAGCTGGTATATGACCTGCTGGCGCAGCTGGTGCCTAACATCTCCCAGTGTGCCTGGTGCCTCATCATAGGACTGACACTCATTCCCTTCACCTGGCTTGCCACCCCCAAGGACTTCTGGTAAGAAGTATTTTTTTTAACGTTGAAGACGTTGTTTTTATGAGAGTTGTGTCATTATAGATCAGGCTCTGATCCACCAGGAGGCCTGGTCACAGACCGGGCCGCGGGGGCGTTGACCCCCGGAACTCTCTCCAGGTAAACTCCAGGTAATAGATAATGAATGACTCAACTGCTTACTCATTCACTGACTCACTCACTTACTCACGTTCATTTATTCACTCACCATCACCACCGTCCATCAAACACCTTTAATTGATCATATATGTGCAGTGTGTTACCGGGTGTCAAAGGCACTTTTCGAGAGACACTTGACCTGTCGTGTGTGTGTGTGTGTGTGTGTGTGTGTGTGTATGTGTGTGTGTGTGTGTGTGTGTGTGTGTGTGTGTGTGTGTGTGTGTGTGTGTGTGTGTGTGTGTGTGTGTGTGTGTGTGTGTGTGTGTGTGTGTTTGTACCTAAGAGGTTAGGGCTCCAGCTCCTGGCACCCGCCTCTCAACCTTGCATTACCTCACACAGTTACATAATACATACATACACAGTATACCTCAAAAGAGAATTGACATCGGCTGTTCCTCCGTTTACAGAGCGTTAAAAATGCAGACGAATGATCAGTGAGAGTGGCAAAGGAGGAGGAGGAGGAGGAGGAGGAGGAAGAAGAAGAAGGGGAAAAGGAGAAGGAGGAGGAAGACGATCAGATGCAAATATTCTTATTGACACACTGTTCTTGAGGTATCTATTGACAATCGATAATTTTAAAAGGGGTGGAATGGTAAGCCAGCGGAATGAATCGGTCATATGATCGAAAGCTCCAGCGGTGGGTCATCATATAACTAAGACGCGCGTCAGGAAACACTTGTCCTGTTTCTTGACCAACCTTACCTAACCTAACCCGTATCTACACTTGAGGGCACCGTAATATATACACTATGCTAGTCAATTTATAGACAGGCTCCCTGGCCAAGCCTTAAGTCACGTGACCCCTGTTTGAACCAGGCACCTAGGTGCCAGGCCTCTCCCTCATTCTCGACCAGGCCTAGCAGACAAGCAGACCGACAGGCTCCGCCACAATTATCAATACAACGCTTCCATAGCACTCAGTATCTGTTTCCTTGCTACCATCGCTTCTCCTATCGAAGCCCCTAAGCAGAAAACGTTGAGAAGACTACGAACAGAGACGGTCTCTAGGCAGGTTTAAACAATTTGTGTCGGCGCTGTGAAATGAGTGGCTATTGAAGCTAAATCCCAACAAGCACAAGGTTATTCAATAGAGAGATAGAGAAGAAAGACCGCAGACGGAGTACAGACTGAGAGAAATGAAGCCATAAATATCAGTGAAAGAAAAGGATCTGGGAGTAAACATCACACCAAACATATCACCGGAGAAGAACATCACCCGTGTACCTCCCGCAGCTTATGCGAGGCCAGAAATCCTCAGAACAGCCTTCACGAACCTCATTAAACGAAATCCTTTAGACATGACATACAGACAGATGGTATCAGCCTGGAGCCCCCAGCTGATCAAGCAAGTTCGAAAGCATGAATAAGAATAGTGTCAGAAACTGAGGGTGCTCGCTGAGAGACAATCTGCAACCGAACTTCTTATCTTTATAGGAGAGAGGAGACATGATCATAGCGTACAAGATACTCAAAGTAAAAGATGTTGGGATACCTTTACCATGAAAAAAAAGATATTGGGATACCTTTATCATGAAAAAGGGATGTTGGGATACCTTTACCATGAACAAAAGATGTTGGGATACCTTTACCATGAACAAAAGATGTTGGGATACCTTTACCATGAACAAAAGATGTTGGGATACCTTTACCATGAACAAAAGATGTTGGGATACCTTTACCATGAAAGAAATATGTTGGGATACCTTTACCATGAAAGAAATATGTTGGGATACCTTTACCATGAACAAAAGATGTTGGGATACCTTTACATTGAAAGAAAGACGTTGGGATACCTTTACCATGAAAGAAATATGTTGGGATACCTTTACCATGAACAAAAGATGTTGGGATACCTTTACCATGAAAGAAATATGTTGGGATACCTTTACCATGAACAAAAGATGTTGGGATACCTTTACAATGAAAGAAAGACGTTGGGATACCTGTACAATGAGAGAAAGACGTTGGGATACCTTTACAATGAAAGAAAGACGTTGGGATACCTTTACAATGAAAGAAAGACGTTGGGATACCTTTACAATGAAAGAAAGACGTTGGGATACCTTTACAATGAAAGAAAGACGTTGGGATACCTTTACAATGAAAGAAAGACGTTGGGATACCTTTACAATGAAAGAAAGACGTTGGGATACCTTTACAATGAAAGAAAGACGTTGGGATACCTTTACAATGAAAGAAAG
>NC_091309.1:11302836-11307836 GCF_038502225.1 Cherax quadricarinatus
AAGGTATTCAGGTTTAATTCAGGGAACTGGAGAACAAATCCAATTCCCTAGATCAAGAGCCCCTCGCCAGCATCAAGGAACCTTCCTTGAGGGGCCACGGTATTGTGACTTGTGAACTGATGCAACCACGGTACTGTGGCGTGTTTGTAGATGAATGGTTCAGAGAACCGACATGTTGATAAATTAGACACATGTGCAACTCTTGGGTATCTTTATTGAGGAAACGTTTCGCCACACAGTGGCTTCATCAGTAATTCTTCGCTTGCCTAATTCTTGGGCACAACCTACTTCCACATTGAACAAATGTGACACCACCTATGACTGCTGCACCTCTCCTGCCATACGGTTTATAAGCTGCTTCTCCGCTCATATGCCGTATTCTACTCAAGATTGATGGACTGAACACATCGACTCAAGGTTGAGGGACTGATTACCTCATTCTCCTCCTGTTCTTCAAGTTTCTCCTATGTATGGACTGATGAAGCCACTGTGTGGCGAAACGTTTCCCCAAGAGTTGCACATGTGTCTAATTTACTGTGGCGTGTGAATTGACGCAACCACGGTATTGTGGCTTATAAACTGTTGCAACCACGGTATTGTGACTTTCTTCTCCCATGTGCCCCGATCCGCGTGACCTCTGACCTCTCCTCCCGACAGAGATGGGCGTACGGAGATGCCTCATGCGCGGGGCAGTGATGCTGGGCATCATCTCCACTGGCCTGGCGGTGCCAGAGTTCAGCAAGATCCTGGACCTGGTGGGTGGATCAACGGTGACGCTCATGTCGTTCATCATGCCTCCTCTTTGTTACCTCCGCCTCTGCTCCCTCTCCAGGCTTGACGGGCTACCCATGAGGTAGGTGATGTGGGGAGGAAGGTGTGGGTAGGTAGGGTGTGGGAAGTGGATGAGTATTAGTGGATGTATATTTTTTGAAAATTAGGTTAGTGGGTAAGTAGGTCAGCAAGTCAGTAGGTTAGTGGGTAAGTAGGTCAGCAAGTTACCTAGTGGATAAATAAATAAATCCAACACTGAGATCTAAAGTCAAAGACCTCTACGTTAGTAAAAATCAAATGGAGTTAATTTATTGTGAAGGGAAAGGTATGACCATAGTAATAATAATAATAATAATAATAATAATAATAATAATAATAATAATAATAATAATAATAATAATAATAATAATAATAACAATAATAATAATAATAATAATAATAATAATAATAATAATAATAATAATAATAATAATAATAACAATAATAATAATAATAACAACAACAACAACAATAATAATAATAATAATAATAATAATAATAATAATAATAATAATAATAATAATAATAATAATAATAATAAGGGATGCTGGTAAGACAGTAAAGATTCTTGGTAAGAACACTGTCCCACTACGGAGGTATGGACTGCTTCCCTCACGACCACAGGGACGGTGGTTCGACCCTACACGAGTAAACTAAGACTCTACATACCAGCCACTCTGGTAATTGTATAAAAGACTTAACAAATGATGAGGTTAACCTTGTGGACGCACTCTACGTAATTAACTCCTTCAAGCTGTTAGTTAATTAGCAAAAAGCCTAATGATACGTGGATTCGTGTTCCAGGCTGTTATTTAATTAGCATAAAACTGTACAAAAGCCTAATACGTGATGGATTCGTGTTTCAGGCTTTTATTTAACAAATAACAAATAATACGTGATTAATACGTGTTGCAAGCTCTTATTTGATTAGCAAGAAGCCTAATACATGATGATTTGTGTTTCAAGCTATAATTAAATTAGAAAAAATAAATACGGGATAGATACGTGTTTCAAGCAGTTTAAAAAAAAAACTATACGTGACAGATACATGTTTATTCAGGGTTACACTTAAGGATCTACGAAACCAGCAGTTCTAAAGATATATATATATATATATATATATATATATATATATATATATATATATATATATATATATATATATATATATATATATATATATATATATATATATACATATATATATATATATATATATATATATATATATATATATATGTATATATATATATATATATATATATATATATATATATATATATATATATATATATATATAATAATAATAATAATAATAATAATTACTACTAATGAGCGGGTGTCTTGTGTTGTACAGAGTGTTGAGGAGTGGAGAGAAGGTGTTGCTAGTGTTGATCATGTTGGTGGGTGTGACTGGCGGTGTTGCAGCGACCTGGAGCGCCTTGCAGGAGATTCTCAGCCCAGGAGCCTTCACCACCACCTGCTTCTCCAGAACCACCTTCCTGGTTTAAGTGTTCTTCTCCCTCCACCACCTGTGTCTCCGGCACTTGTGTCTCCAGTACCTGCTCCCCCGACACCTGTGTTTCCAACACCAGTGTCTCCAGCACCTATATCTCCAGTACCTACTTCCCCGGCACCTGTCTCCAATAACAGTGTCTCCAGTACCTGTATCTCCAGTACCTACTTCCCCGGCACCTGTCTCCAATACCAGTGTCTCCAGCACCTGTATCTCCAGTACCTACTTCCCTGGCATATATATATATATATATATATATATATATATATATATATATATATATATATATATATATATATATATATATATATATATATATACATGATCAAAATCATTCATTATACAAAAATCTAGAATGGCTACGACCTCAAATAACCTGAAATATATTCAAAATCGGTAGCTGTCTAAAATGTCCTGCATGATTTTTTTTTTTAGTTTTGAAACTCATTCAGAAAAACATGATCCGAATGTAATGGAGATTTTTGGAAGATGAAAAGTTCCATGGCTTTGATCTCTTCCAAATGAGAGTTCGCTAAATACCGTCCACTCGCCCATCTATGTAGCTGAGGGAGAGAGAGGGAGAGAGAGAGAGAGAAGTAACAGAGAGAGGGAATAGATAGATAGATAGATAGATAGATAGATAGATAGATAGATAGATAGATAGATAGATAGATAGAGAGAGAGAGAGAGAGAGAGAGAGAGAGAGAGAGAGAGAGAGAGAGAGAGAGAGTGACACGTCTAATACTTTATCACTTCTGGTGCTGCGTAGCCACATATCACCACACAAAGGTTCCAAACGCTGCTTGTAATGATAATCTACCTCAAGATGTTCACTGAGGAACTTGACCTCTTCCTCACCTAGAAACATGTACTCTTCAGCATAGGGTCGTGTTAAATACAAAAATATAAACAAGAATCACTAAATTTCACTTAATGTTTATTAGTCAGTCGTGTTTCAGTGTGATCTGATTATTAGTTACAGACGGTCGGGTACAGCAATCAAAAATTTTACTTGTTGAGTTAATCAAGTTCATTTGCTGACTCTAGATTATTTTTGGGTTATCTGCTGGATCAATCGTGGCACTGATGATGTTTTTCCGCAGTGGAACTTTGAATTTCATTTCAGACAGTTTTCATTGGGATTCTGGTGAAAGTTGCTCCCTGGCCACTGAATAATAATATTAATATTGTTCTCTTGTAGTTACTTGCTTGACCTGTTTTGACATGTGGCGCCAGGCACTGTCTTGTATGAAGAGTGTGGTGCCAGGAATCTTGTAGTGTGTGTGCGTGTGCCAGGAATCTTGTAGTGTGTGTGTGTGGTGCCAGGAATCTTGTAGTGTGTGTGTGTGGTGTCAGGATTCTTGTAGTGTATGTGGTGCCAGGAATCTTATAGAAAGTGTGGTGCCAGGAATCTTGTAGTGTGTGTAGCGCCAGGAATCTTGTAGTGTGTGTGGTGACAGGAATCTTGTAGTGTGTGTGGTGCCAGGAATCTTGTAGAGTGTGCGGGGCCAGGAATCTTGTAGTGTGTGTGCTGCCAGGAATCTTGTAGTGTGGTGCCAGGAATCTTGTAGTGTGGTGCCAGGAATCTTGTAGTGTGTGTGGTGCCAGGAATCTTGTAGAGTGTGTGGTGCCAGGAATCATGTAGAGTGTGTGGTGACAGGAATCTTGCAGTGTGTGGTGCCAGGAATCTTGTAGTGTGTGTGGTGCCAGGAATCGTGCAGTGTGTGGTGTCAGGAATCTTGTAGTTTGTGGTGCCAGAAATCTTGTAGTGTATGTGGTGCCATGAATCTTGTAGAGTGTGTGGTGTCAGGAATCTTTTAGAGTGTGTGGTGACAGGAATCTTGTAGTGTGTGTGGTGCCAGGAATCTTGTAGTGTGTGTGGTGCCAGGAATCTTGCAGTGTGTGTGGTTCCAGGAATCTTGTAGAGTTTGTGGTGCCAGGAATCTTGTAGTGTGTGTGGTGCCAGGAATCTTGTAGAGTGTGAAGTGCCAGAAATCTTGCAGTGTGTGTGGTGCCAGGAATCTTGCAGAGTTTGTGGTGCCAGGAATCTTGATAGAGTTTGTGGTGCCAGGAATTTTGTAGTGTGTGTGGTGCCAGGAATCTTGTAGAGTGTGTGGTGCCAGGAATCTTGTAATGTGTGTGGTGCCATGAATCTTGTAGAGTGTGTGGTGCCAGGAATCTTGTAGTGTGTGTGGTGCCAGGAATCTTGTAGAGTGTGTGGTGCCAGGAATCTTGTAGTGTGTGTGGTGCCAGGAATCTTGTAGAGTGTGTGGTGCCAGGAATCTTGTAGTGTGTGTGGTGCCAGGAATCTTGTAGAGTATGTGGTGCCAGGAATCTTGTAGTGTGTGTGGTACCAGGAATCTTGTAGAGTTTGTGGTGCCAGGAATCTTGTAGTGTGTGTGGTGCCAGGAATCTTGTAGAGTGTGTGGTGCCAGGAATCTTGTAGAGTGTGTGGTGACAGGAATCTTGTAGTGTGTGTGTGGTGCCAGGAATCTTGTAGTGTGTGTGGTGCCAGGAATCTTGCAGTGTGTGTGGTGCCAGGAATCTTGTAGAGTTTGTGGTGCCAGGAATCTTGTAGTGTGTGGTGCCAGGAATCGTGTAGTGTGGTGCCAGGAATCTTGCAGTGTGTGTGGTGCTAGGAATCTTGTAGAGTTTGTGGTGCCAGGAATCTTGT
>NC_091309.1:11312836-11320336 GCF_038502225.1 Cherax quadricarinatus
CTCTTATATGGGTGTGAAACATGGGTGATGAATGTTGCAGCGAGGAGGAAGGCTGGAGGCAGTGGAGATGTCATGTCTGAGGGCAATGTGGTGGTGTGAATATAATGCAGAGAATTCGTAGTTTGGAAGTTAGGAGGAGGTGGGATTACCAAAACTGTTGTCCAGAGGGCTGAGGAGGGGTTGTTGAGGTGGTTCGGACATGTGGAGAATGGAGCGAAACAGAATAACTTCAAGAGTGTATCAGTCTGTAGTGGAAGGAAGGCAGGGGTGGGGGAGTCGGCCTAGGAAAGGTTGGAGGGAGGGGAGTACAGGAGGTTATGTGTGCGAGGGGCTTGGACTTCCAGCAGGCATGTGTGAGCGTGTTTGATAGGAGTGAATGGAGACAAATGGTTTTTAATACTTGACGTGCTGTTGGAGTGTGAGCAAAGTAACATTTATGAAGGGATTCAGGGAAACCGGCAGGCCGGACTTGAGTCCTGGAGATGGGAAGTACAGTGCCTGCACTCTGAAGGAGGGGTGTTAATGTTGCAGTTTAAAAACTGTAGTGTAAAGCACCCTTCTGGCAAGACAGTGATGGAGTGAATGATGGTGAAAGTTTTTTCTTTTTCGGGCCACCCTGCCTTGGTGGGAATCGGCCAGTGTGATAATAAAAATAAAAAATATATATATACATATATATATGTCGTGCCGAATATGTAAAACTGGTCAATTAGCAAGAACTCATTTAAAATTAAGTCCTTTCTGAAATTTTCTCTTATACGTTTAAAGATATATTTTTTTCATTAATGTTAATTTAAAAATTTTTAATTTTGCACCAAAAGAATCTTAGAAAACTTACCTAACTTTATTATAACAACAGCAATTTATTTTAGCCTAACCCAACTAAATATATTTTAAATACGTCTACAATAATTTAGTACTAAACAAGCTCAATCAAATATATTTTTATCGTTAGGTTCAGAATGATTTTGGCGAAATTATTGCATACCTAAATTTTTGCTTGTCCTATATGGCAAGATGAGCGTTGCTATTTAAGCCAAGATGGCAAGTTCTTCCTATTCGGCACGACATATATATATATATATATATATATATATATATATATATATATATATATATATATATATATATATATATATATATGCAATAAGACCTATCATATATCATATAAGACCTTTGCATATATATATATATATATATATATATATATATATATATATATATATATATATGCAAAGGACCTATCCAAGAATTAGGTCGGCGCCGTCAGGTGTTTAACCGTTGTGGGATCTGATAGTGAGGTGCTGGCCTGACCCCTTATATAGCTTCCTTGTATACTTTACTTTCATAGTTCCTTGATAATGTGAGTAGTCACGAAAGCGCTTGGAATTTCTCTATTTTTTCAAGTGAGGTTTGTTCTGCATATATATATATATATATATATATATATATATATATATATATATATATATATATATATATATATATATATATATATATATATATACTATACCTGTGTGTGTGTGTGTGTGTGTGTGTGTGTGTGTGTGTGTGTGTTGGCAAAATGTACACACTGAACCGAGGTTTATCCGAGAGCCGAAGGCTGCTGGGAGATTATTTTTTTTACACGAAATGTAGAACACGGAAAAATAAATCTAGATTTAATCAAGGTTTTAACTGCCGTGTGAGGCGCCATGGCCGCAGTAAACAACACGCTCACTCATCACCATGAAAGACTCCCTTAATGACGCCTCAGACAGGAAGCAGAGACGGGAGGGTGAGAGGGAGTGAGAAAGTGGGGAAGGGAGGAATAACAACAGTGAGAGACAGCAGGCGTGAGAGACGGCAGGAGACAGGATTGAGATAGTGTGGAAGGAGTTTCCACAGCGAGGGAGTGAGAGACAGCAGCAGTGAGAGTGAGGGAGTGAGAGACAGCAGCAGTGAGAGTGAGGGAGTGAGAGACAGCAGGCGTGAGAGACGGCAGGAGACAGGATTGAGATAGTGTGGAAGGAGTTTCCACAGTGAGGGAGTGAGAGACAGTAGCAGTGAGAGACAACAGAAGCGCGAGAGTGAGAGACAGTAAGACTGAAGCAGGAGACTCAAAAAATTGCCAGAATAACATACAAATAACCCGCACATAGAAGAGAGGAGCTTACGACGACGTTTCGGTCCGACTTGGACCATTTACAAAGTCAGTGTGACTTTGTAAATGGTCGAACCATGCGCTCCGTATCTCGTCCCTGTGTGCGGAGTTATTATGTATTCAGTCACGGTATTGTGCCTTCTTTTTTTGTTATTGCCAGAATAAGATAAATGAACGCATTACGAACGTTTGCACATTTTGCCAGAGTAAATTATCACCCACCAGGGATATACACAGTATGCGTCAAACAGACATAAGTACACAAAACTTCACCAGACTATCTGCCTAACACTTTCCAGAAAAGCATCGTTGGTATGGAAGACGGTGCCCCCCTTGTCATACTGCTAGACACATCATGAATTGGCTAAATGACTGTGACTTACTGAGCTCTAAAGGGTAATCTTGTGAAATACAGTATTAGTAGAGGTGAGGAACCAACATATATCTCGGTACATTATTATTTTGAAGCAATAGATTCATCACGAGATTTCTCGTTTTGTGTGTGATCTGGCCCCGCCTCTTGGCTGGCTACTAGTAGGTTCATTCTCTCCCTGTATGTGTGTGTGTGTGTGTGTGTGTGTGTGTGTGTGTGTGTGTGTGTGTGTGTGTGTGTGTGTGTGTGTGTGTGTGTGTGTGTGTGCTAGATACACTCCCATCCTCTGAGTTATTTTTCTCCACTTATTCAGATCATATATATGGGTTATATTCGTATTCTGGAGCGGCCGAGGAAATATATTTATGCATTTGTCTGTGAAAGAATACGAGGAAATTGGCCACATGTTATTATAACGAGGAACTAGACTGGTGGAAGACGCACATCACCATCAATACTCTTTCTTGATACATCCTTTGATTTCTCATGACCCTGACAATTGGTTCTTTTATCACTTTATCTGGGTCGCATCTCATTACCTATGGGATTACCATACGTAATGATAACAATAATAATTATAATAATAACAATAACAATACTACTACTACTAATAATAATATTACTATTTCTGCTACTACTACTAGTACTACTACAAACAATAATAACTATAATAATAACAATAATAATAATAATAATAATAATAATAATAATAATAATAATTAAAATAATAATAATAATAATAATAATAATAATAATAATAATAATAATAATAATAATAATAATAACAACACTTGAAACAAATGTTCAACAATAATACATTCTCTGGAAACCAGCGCAACACAAAGTCACTCACTCATACGGAATAAACACAAAAATCTCGTTATTTAATTTAGAGCAAAGAAGAAAATCCTTATACGACTAAAACAAATAAAGAGCATAAAACATTTCCCTGCCTTAGGGAGCAACAGAGCAGAGAGCAATAAGAACCTCACAATCCCAGGGGAGGTAATCTGACCCTCCAGAAATACAATTCCCGTTTGTGGAAGAGAAATCGTTTTCCCACGTATAAATTATGGTTAACAAAGACGATAATGTTATCCTTCCCAAAATAAAATGAGAAAGAGCGTATATACATATATATATATATATATATATATATATATATATATATATATATATATATATATATATATATATATATATATATATATATATATATATATATATATATATATATATATATATATATATATATATATATATATATATATATATATATATATATATATATAATTTGCTGACTTGACTGCGTAAGGACAATAAAATTCGCTCTGACAATTTTTTAAAAATCTTTTTAATTCGATACCTTAATTAAGACACCTTAAATATTAACAGTAAATAATAATGGGGCAGAGCACAGATCTCTGCCTTAATTATTATCTCCAAGAATAAACAATACCACAAAAGTTATTATAGAGAGATAGTAAATATGCAAATCTTGTAATTAAGTAAAATACGTATATAATAGTATAGTGTAGTTAGGGAAACGTGGGTGGCGAAGTCCGTAGACTTTCGTACTGCTTACATCTGAAGACTTGTGTACACCTGTGTGATGGTGTACGAGGAGGGGAAACTTAAATATCATTTCTTCCCACTATGTAACTAGGAATATGACAAAAATAGAACTAGCTTTTGTTCTCATTTTATAATTAGGAATATGACACTGAAATACAGCTAACTTTTCTTCCCACTATGTAACTAGGAATATGACAGGGAAATACAGACAGGTTTCTTCTCGCTATGTAACTATCAGAACAGGGAGGCAGCAGCCTGCAGATATACCCAAATTTGTTGAAGACAAATAATTAGGGAATCAACCTTCATATATGAACGATGAGCGTCGAGGAAACTTAAAAGAACTAGAACGAAACTCTGAAGTGGAACAAGAGTCGAAACAAGAACTTTCCTTCGAACTGCCAGCAAAACACACACACACACGAGGTTTGATGAAGCTCATGGAATAGGGAGAGAGAAGACCTAGTAGAGACCAGTGAAAAGGCGGGGCCAGGAGCTACGATTCGACCCCTGCAGTGAAAAATAGGCGTGTAAACACACACACACACACAACTCTTTTTATTATCAAAACTACCGTCATTACCTGGGCGGATGTGCACACGTGTAACTAATAAGACATTTCCTGCCGCTCCGCGAAACGTAGCAATAATAAATGTTTCACCACTGTACAGGCGTCCTGTTTGTTCGACGCGGTCGGTACTTTTGTGTACTGTGCCCCTTTGTAAAGTACCTGTTACTCTGGTTGCTCGTCTCTGCAGCGGGAGTCACACACTGCCCTTCATGATCACATCATCATGTTCTATTCATCATGTTCACCTTATCATTTTCACTACACGTTGTGTGTGTTTCTTGGCACAAAGATTGGTATATATCACATGTTTAGATCAAGTTGATTGGTTGAGGAGGCTGCTAGTGCTGCCTGAGTCACCATAGTTAGTGATGCCTGGGTCACCATAGTTAGTGATGCCTGGGTCACAATAGTTAGTGCCGCCTGGGTCACCATAGTTAGTGATGCCTGGGTCACCATAGCTAGTGCCGCCTGGGTCACCATAGTTAGTGATGCCTGGGTCACCATAGCTAGTGATGCCTGGGTCACCATAGTTAGTGATGCCTGGGTCACCATAGCTAGTGATGCCTGGGTCACCATAGTTAGTGATGCCTGGGTCACCATAGTTAGTGATGCCTGGGTCACCATAGCTAGTGATGCCTGGGTCACCATAGTTAGTGATGCCTGGGTCACCATAGCTAGTGCCGCCTGGGTCACCATAGTTAGTGATGCCTGGGTCACCATAGCTAGTAATGCCTGGGTCACCATAGCTAGTGACGCCTGGGTCACCACAGCTAGTGACGCCTGGGTCACCATAACTAGTGATGCCTGGGTCACCATAGCTAGTGATGCATGGGTCACCATAGCTAGTGACGCCTGGGTCACCATAGCTAGTGACGCCTGGGTCACCATAACTAGTGATGCCTGGGTCACCACAGCTAGTGATGCCTGGGTCAACATAGCTAGTGATGCCAGGGTCACCATAGCTAGTGCCGCCTGGGTCACCATAGCTAGTGACGCCTGGGTCACCACACGTAGTGACGCATGGGTCACCACAGCTAGTGACGCCTGGGTGACCATAGCTAGTGATGCCTGGGTCACCATAGCTCGTGACGCCTGGGTCACCACAGTTAGTGACGCCTGGGTCACCATAGCTAGTGATGCCTGTGTCACCATAGCTAATGATGCCTGGGTCACCACAGCTAGTGATGCCTGAGTCACCACAGCTAGTGACGCCTGGGTCACCATAGCTAGTGACGCCTGGGTCACCACAGGTAGTGACGCATGGGTCACCACAGCTAGTGACGCCTGGGTGACCATAGCTAGTGATGCCTGGGTCACCATAGCTCGTGACGCCTGGGTCACCACAGTTAGTGACGCCTGGGTCACCATAGCTAGTGATGCCTGGGTCACCATAGCTAATGATGCCTGGGTCACCATAGCTAGTGATGCCTGAGTCACCACAGCTAGTGACGCCTGGGTCACCATAGCTAGTGATGCCTGAGTCACCACAGCTAGTGATGCCTGGGTCACCACAGCTAGTGATGCCTGGATCACCATAGCTAATGACGCCTGAGTCACCACAGCTAGTGACGCCTGGGTCACCATAGTTAGTGATGCCTGGGTCACCATAGCTAGTGACGCCTGGGTCACCACAGCTAGTGCCGCCTGGGTCACCATAGTTAGTGCCGCCTGGGTCACCATAGCTAGTGATGCCTGGGTCACCGTAGCTGGTAACGGCTGGGTCACCACAGCTAGTGACGCCTGGGTCACCATAGCTAGTGATGCCTGGGTCACCATAGCAAGTGACGCCTGGGTCACCACAGCTAGTGCCGGCTGGGTGACCATAGCTAGTGATGCCTGGGTCACCATAGCTAGTGACGCCTTGGTTCACCACAGCTAGTGACGCCTGGGTCACCATAGCTAGTGATGCCTGGGTCACCACAGCTAGTGCCGGCTGGGTGACCATAGCTAGTGATGCCTGGGTCACCATAGCCTTGGTTCACCACAGCTAGTGACGCCTGGGTCACCATAGCTAGTGATGCCTGGGTCACCACAGATAGTGCCGCCTGGGTCACCATAGTTAGTGATTCCTGGGTCACCATAATGACGCCTGGGTCACCATAGCTAGTGACACCTGGGTCATCATAGCTAGTGACGCCTGGGTCACCACAGCTAGTGACGCCCGGGGCACCCTAGCTAGTAACGCCTGGGTCACCACAGCTAGTGACGCCTGGGTCACCACAGCTAGTGATGCCTGGGTCACCACAGCTAGTGACGCCTGGGTCACCACAGCTAGTGACGCTTGGATCACCACAGCTAGTGACGCCTGGGTCACAACAGCTAGTGACGCCTGGGTCACCACAGCTAGTGACGCCTGGGTGACCATAGCTAGTGATGCCTGGGTCACCACAGCTAGTGACGCCTGGGTCACCACAGCTAGTGACGCCTGGGTCACCACAGCTAGTGATGCCTGGGTCACCACAGCTAGTGACGCCTGGGTCACCACAGCTAGTGACGCTTGGATCACCACAGCTAGTGACGCCTGGGTCACCACAGCTAGTGACGCCTGGGTCACCACAGCTAGTGACGCCTGGGTGACCATAGCTAGTGATGCCTGGGTCGCCACAGCTAGTGACGCCTGGGTGACCATAGAGGGCTCTGGTGGCCTGGTGGTTAACGCTCTCGCTTCACACGGTGAGGGCCTGGGTTCGATTCCCAGCCAGAGTAGAAACATTGGACGTGTTTCTTTCCACCTGTTGTCTATGTTCCCCATCAGTAAAATGGGTACCTGGGTGTAAGTCGACTGGTGTGGGTCGCATCCTGGGACACTGACCTAAGGAGGCCTGGTCACAGACCGGG
>NC_091309.1:11325336-11335336 GCF_038502225.1 Cherax quadricarinatus
TATTTATGTAATTTTTAAAGGAGTTTCTTTACTATGACTAATGGGGGAACCTGAGTCCTTTTTCTATATTATGTCAACAAAAACGATGAAGATATATGGGTGACTAAGGTAAAAATATGATGATATGTAAGAATGAGAGAAGGAGGATGAGGGTGGAAGGGAATGCCAGATAAAGGATGATACTGCAGTGGTCATGTGATTGAAGGAGATCTCTTCAGGGTAGAAAAGCCGTAATACCATGGCTGGGATAAGCCACAAAATAGCCCACAATTTAGAGTGGAACACTTAAGACGACGTGTCGACCCGCCTTGAACCATTGCCAAGTCGTCTTCAGTTTTTCCGGGGTAACTGTGAAAAGGCTTCTGTACCATGAAGGCTCAAAAATTCTGAGTCCAAGACGAAAACAAAATCGAAAAAATGGGGTGCGTTCAAATGAAGCGCATTCTAGGATGTCAGGAAGAATAACAAGTCCAGATGAACGAAATGAATGACATGAATGAAACTCTGGCAAGTAAACAACAACGAAGAACCGCATCCAGGAACAAACATTGTTTCCAGACAAGAAATTCGATTCAACTCACGAAATTTGGCCTTATTGACCAGAGTGCCCCGCTAGTTTTACAGATGGTATTGTGGATTTTTTTTTTTTTTGGTATGGTCAGGGGCTAAACCTGAGTGGGGGGGTGGGGGGTCACTCATCGTATGGGGTGGTGTAGGCTCGAGTCTCCGTTCGGTAATTGCGGTCCGCTTTCTGATCAGCCAGTCTGTTGGTAATCGCTTGGTTTGCTAGCTACACATTGAGACAAGGAATTCTGCAGCATTCATAGTAGGAAAAAGAGAGAGAGGAAGAGAGAGAGGAAGAGAGAGAGGAAGAGAAAGGAAGAGAGAGATAAAGAGAGAGAATAGAGGAAGACGACCTATTCCAGTCACGGTACTGTGACTTTGTGGGACAGTTACGAACCGTTCCAGCCACGGTACTGTGACTAAGAGACAGTTGCAAACTGTTCTAACCACGGTACTGTGACTTTGTGGGACAGTTACGAACCGTTCCAGCCACGGTACTGTGACTAAGAGACAGTTGCAAACTGTTCTAACCACGGTACTATGACTTTGTGGGACAGTTACGAACCGTTACAGCCACGGTACTGTGACTAAGAGACAGTTGCAAACTGTTCTAACCACGGTACTGTGACTTTGTGGGACAGTTACGAACCGTTAAACGACGATACTGTGACTTTGTGACAATACCATAGCTGGAACAATTTCTCCTCCTCTTCTTCCTCCTTCTCCTCCTCTTCCTCTTCCTTCTCTTCCTTCAAGAACAATGGAGCAAAGATGCTTCTACACCTCACAAAATATTCACCAATATTCCCTTACGCTCCACAGAACAAAAAAAAATTCACGTCAGGGAATAAGAAAAAGTAATATAAAAACATTGTCACAAAAATACGTCCAGGAAATTTGATTCCTTAAACAGACCGAGAAAACAAGGAAAGAATTTTTTTTTCGAAAAGTTTTCTCAGGTTGTACAGGAAAGTGTGTGTGTGTGTGTGTGTGTGTGTGTGTGTGTGTGTGTGTGTGTGTGTGTGTGTGTGTGTGTGTGTGTGTGTGTGTGTGTGTGTGTGTGTGTGTGTGTGTGTGTGTGTGTGTGTGTGTGTGTAGCACCAATACCATCCACATATCATAGCCACATCTGCACCACATACACGAGGGTACCCACTAAACAGTGTCTGGTCAACAATGCTGTCAGTAGACACCTACACTACGTTGATCCCAGCATCCACTGTACGGTGGCCACAGCACACACATGTTCACTGTATCATCATCTATATACCCCGTGCATGATGGACACCGTGTTGTATATCCGATGTCACATACCCTGTGTGTACCGTGTGTTGTATACCGTGTGTCGTATATACCGTGTGTTGTATACCGTGTGTCGTATATACCGTGTGTTGTATACCGTGTGTCGTATATACCGTGTGTTGTATACCGTGTGTCGTATATACCGTGTGTTGTATACCGTGTGTCGTATATACCGTGTGTTGTATACCGTGTGTCGTATATACCGTGTGTTGTATACCGTGTGTCGTATATACCGTGTGTCGTATATACCGTGTGTTGTATACCGTGTGTCGTATATACCGTGTGTTGTATACCGTGTGTCGTATATACCGTGTGTTGTATACCGTGTGTCGTATATACCGTGTGTTGTATACCGTGTGTCGTATATACCGTGTGTTGTATACCGTGTGTCGTATATACCGTGTGTTGTATACCGTGTGTCGTATATACCGTGTGTTGTATACCGTGTGTCGTATATACCGTGTGTCGTATATACCGTGTGTTGTATACCGTGTGTCGTATATACCGTGTGTTGTATACCGTGTGTCGTATATACCGTGTGTTGTATACCGTGTGTCGTATATACCGTGTGTTGTATACCGTGTGTCGTATATACCGTGTGTTGTATACCGTGTGTCGTATATACCGTGTGTTGTATACCGTGTGTCGTATATACCGTGTGTTGTATACCGTGTGTCGTATATACCGTGTGTTGTATACCGTGTGTCGTATATACCGTGTGTTGTATACCGTGTGTCGTATATACCGTGTGTTGTATACCGTGTGTCGTATATACCGTGTGTTGTATACCGTGTGTCGTATATACCGTGTGTTGTATACCGTGTGTCGTATATACCGTGTGTCGTATATACCGTGTGTTGTATACCGTGTGTCGTATATACCGTGTGTTGTATACCGTGTGTCGTATATACCGTGTGTTGTATACCGTGTGTCGTATATACCGTGTGTCGTATATACCGTGTGTTGTATACCGTGTGTCGTATATACCGTGTGTTGTATACCGTGTGTCGTATATACCGTGTGTTGTATACCGTGTGTCGTATATACCGTGTGTTGTATACCGTGTGTCGTATATACCGTGTGTTGTATACCGTGTGTCGTATATACCGTGTGTTGTATACCGTGTGTCGTATATACCGTGTGTTGTATACCGTGTGTCGTATATACCGTGTGTTGTATACCGTGTGTCGTATATACCGTGTGTTGTATACCGTGTGTCGTATATACCGTGTGTTGTATACCGTGTGTCGTATATACCGTGTGTTGTATACCGTGTGTCGTATATACCGTGTGTTGTATACCGTGTGTCGTATATACCGTGTGTCGTATATACCGTGTGTTGTATACCGTGTGTCGTATATACCGTGTGTTGTATACCGTGTGTCGTATATACCGTGTGTTGTATACCGTGTGTCGTATATACCGTGTGTTGTATACCGTGTGTCGTATATACCGTGTGTTGTATACCGTGTGTCGTATATACCGTGTGTCGTATATACCGTGTGTTGTATACCGTGTGTCGTATATACCGTGTGTTGTATACCGTGTGTCGTATATACCGTGTGTTGTATACCGTGTGTCGTATATACCGTGTGTCGTATATACCGTGTGTTGTATACCGTGTGTCGTATATACCGTGTGTTGTATACCGTGTGTCGTATATACCGTGTGTTGTATACCGTGTGTCGTATATACCGTGTGTTGTATACCGTGTGTCGTATATACCGTGTGTCGTATATACCGTGTGTTGTATACCGTGTGTTGTATATCCCGTATATACCGTGTGTTGTATATCCCGTGTGCCAGGCTCAAAGCAAATCATTATTGTAGTCAGTAACGAATTCACACATCACGCCACATGAAGGTAACCAAAACACGATTGTGATTGGACGAGACCAGTTTGTTGTCGTTGTTGTTTGTTTATAGTGAAAGACGTGGTTATGACAGTCATATTACCTGGAGTTTACCTGGAGAGGGTTTTCGGGGGTCAACGCCCCCTCGGCCCGGTCTGAGACCAGGCCTCATGGTGGATCAGGGTCTGATCAACCAGGCTGTTACTGCTGGCCGCACGCAAGCTGCCGTACAGTTAAATTATTGTAATTATTTTTATTATTATTATTGCTATTATCATTTATATTATTATAATTATTATTGATATTTTATTATTGTTACTGTACTCATTATTTTTATATAAATTGCGCCAAACCCTTGCGGGTCATTAATTATATCCTTTAATGTCGTTAGAGTTCCTCAATTAACTTTTCCTCATCTCCGGGACTAGTTTTGTTGCAAATCTTAGCTTTTGTCCGTCTTCACAATATAACTGTTTAAGGAAGGTCTTGGTGTGGGTGCTATTTACTCTGTGATGCATCTGGATGCAGCTCCCGGGCTCTCCCACAAATTATTTGGCCTTAGATCCTTCTCCTAGAGTGAAGCCTCACAGTCTGACTCTCAACTAGCTGTACTCCGTCACCAGTCTTCCAATTTTCTAGCCCTGTTTTCTCCTGTCCTTTCACTGCTTGATGTTCTATGAAAAGCTCCTTGATGCTGGAGAAGGGCTCTTGATTCAGCGAACTGGAGCTACTCTGTTTCCTCCTGCCCTTTCACTGCTTGATGTTCTATGAAAAGCTCCTTGATGCTGGAGAAGGGCTCTTGATTCAGCGAACTGGAGCTACTCTGTTTCCTCAAAGCAAACCTAATTATCCCTCCCGCTTCCCAAGCACCTTATGACCCTTACGGACCGTAACATGAAGGACGACCCTACAACACTTACCACAATATTTTGTATTTATTTATTTTCGTTATATTTTAGTCTTGTCTGACCATCTCTGGCTATTATCCTCACCATCTAGCGTGTTGTTGACCAGGAATAATAACGGTGCTAGTACTGGCCCTTGTTAGACCCCACTAAATACTGTGTGACGCTGCGTCCTTCGCTCTTAGGTAATATTTGATATCTTCTCGGCCTTGTTATGCCTAATTGCTATTCCTGTTCATGAATTAGTTTCTTGTGAGGGTGTGTTAGTCTCCCTGGAAGTACATGAACATGTAGACCGGCCCTCCATCCCTCCCTCTGTGGCAGTGAAACTCACGCAGGTGTGTGTGTGTGTGTGTGTGTGTGTGTGTGTGTGTTTGTACTCACCTATTTGTGGTTGCGAGGGTCGAGTCCTAGCTCCTGCCCCTCCTCTTCACCGGTTGCTACTGGGCCCTCTCTCTCCCCGCTCCATGAGCTTTATCAACCCTCGTCTTAAAACTGTGTATGGTTCCTGCCTCCACTACGTCATTTTCTAGGCTATTCCACTGCCTTACAACTCTATGACTGAAGAAATACTTCCTAATATCTCTCTGACTCATTTGTGTCTTCAACTTCCAATTGTGGCCTCTTGTTTCTGTGTCCCCTCCCTGGAACATCCTGTCTTTGTCCACCTTGTCTATTCCACGCAGTATTTTATATGTCGTTATCATGTCTCCCCTGACCCTCCTGTCCTCCAGTGTCGTCAGGCCGATTTCCCTTAATCTTTCTTCATAGGACATTCCCCTTAGCTCTGGAACTAACCTTGTCGCAAACCTTTGTACTTTCTCTAGTTTCTTGACGTGCTTTATCAAGTGCGGGTTCCAAACAGGTGCTGCATACTCCAGTATGGGCCTGACATACACGGTGTACAGAGTCTTGAACGATTCCTTACTAAGGTATCGGAATGCTGTTCTCAGGTTTGCCAGGCGCCCATATGCTGCAGCAGTTATCTGGTTGATGTGTGCTTCCGGAGACATGCTCGGTGTTATACTCACCCCAAGATCTTTCTCCTTGAGTGAGGTTTGCAGTCTTTGGCCACCTAGCCTATACTCGGTCTGTGGTCTTCTGTGCCCTTCCCCTATCTTCATGACTTTGCATTTGGCAGGATTAAATTCGAGAAGCCATTTGCTGGACCAGGTGTCCAGTCTGTCCAGGTCTCTTTGAAGTCCTGCCTGGTCCTCATCAGATTTAATTCTCCTCATTAACTTCACATCGTCTGCAAACAGGGACACTTCTGAGTCTAACCCTTCCATCATGTCGTTCACATATACCAAAAATAGCACTGGTCCTAGGACCGACCCCTGTGGGACCCCGCTCGTCACAGGTGCCCACTGTGATACATCATTACCTACCATGACTCGTTGTTGTCTCCCTGTCAGGTATTCTCTGATCCATTGCAGTGCCCTTCCAGTTATATGCGCCTGATGCGCCTGATGTGTGTGTGTGTGTGTGTGTGTGTGTGTGTGTGTGTGTGTTTGTGTGTGTATGTGTGTATGTACTCACCTATTTGTACTCACCTATTTGTGGTTGCAGGGGTCGAGTCCTAGCTCCTGGCCCCGCCTCTTCACCGGTTGCTACTAGACCCTCTCTCTCCCCGCTCCATGAGCTTTATCAAACCTCGTCTTAAAACTGTGTATGGTTCCTGCCTCCACTACGTCATTTTCTAGGCTATTCCACTGCCTTACAACTCTATGACTGAAGAAATACTTCCTACTATCTCTCTGACTCATTTGTGTCTTCAACTTCCAATTGTGGCCTCTTGTTTCTGTGTCCCCTCCCTGGAACATCCTGTCCTTGTCCACCTTGTCTATTCCACGCAGTATTTTATATGTCGTTATCATGTCTCCCCTGACCCTCCTGTCCTCCAGTGTCGTCAGGCCGATTTCCCTTAATCTTTCTTCATAGGACATTCCCCTTAGCTCTGGAACTAACCTTGTTGCAAACCTTTGTACTTTCTCTAGTTTCTTGACGTGCTTTATCAAGTGCGGGTTCCAAACAGGTGCTGCATACTCCAGTATGGGCCTGACATACACGGTGTACAGTGTCTTGAATGATTCCTTACTAAGGTGTCGGAATGCTGTTCTCAGGTTTGCCAGGCGCCCATATGCTGCAGCAGTTATCTGATTGATGTGTGCTTCCGGAGACATGCTCGGTGTTATACTCACCCCAAGATCTTTCTCCTTGAGTGAGGTTTGCAGTCTTTGGCCACCTAGCCTATACTCTGTCTGTGGTCTTCTGTGCCCTTCCCCTATCTTCATGACTTTGCATTTGGCAGGATTAAATTCGAGAAGCCATTTGCTGGACCAGGTGTCCAGTCTGTCCAGGTCTCTTTGAAGTCCTGCCTGGTCCTCATCAGATTTAATTCTCCTCATTAACTTCACATCATCTGCAAACAGGGACACTTCTGAGTCTAACCCTTCCGTCATGTCGTTCACATATACCAAAAATAGCACTGGTCCTAGGACCGACCCCTGTGGGACCCCGCTCGTCACAGGTGCCCACTGTGATACATCATTACGTACCATGACTCGTTGTTGCCTCCCTGTCAGGTATTCTCTGATCCATTGCAGTGCCCTTCCTGTTATATGCGCCTGATGCTCTAGCTTCTGCACTAATCTCTTGTGAGGAACTGTGTCAAAGGCCTTCTTGCAGTCCAAGAAGATGCAATCAACCCACCCCTCTCTCTCTTGTCTTACTTCTGTTATTTTATCATAAAACTCCAGAAGGTTTGTGACACAGGATTTGCCTTCCGTGAATCCGTGCTGGTTGGCATTTATACTCGTGTTCCGTTCCAGGTGCTCCACCACTCTCCTCCTGATAATCTTCTCCATAATTTTGCATACTTTACACGTCAATGACACAGGTCTATAGTTTAGTGCCTCTTTTCTGTCTCCTTTTTTGAAAATGGGAACTACATTTGCCATCTTCCATACCTCAGGTAGTTGCCCAGTTTCCAGGGATGTGTTGAAGATTGTGGTAAGTGGTACGCACAACATATCTGCTCCCTCTCTAAGGACCCATGGAGAGATGTTGTCCGGTCCCATTGCCTTTGAGGTATCGATGTCCCTTAGCAGTTTCTTCACCTCCTCCTCATCTGTATGTATGTCGTCCAACACTTGTTGGTTTATTCCTTGTTGGTGTCCCCATCTGGTCTGTCCCCCCAGAGTCCTTCCTGTCTCTACTGTAAATACTTCCTTAAATCTCGTGTTGAGCTCCTCACATACCTCTTGATCGTTTCTTGTGAGTTCTCCACCTTCTTTCCTCAGCCTTATCACCTGGTCCTTGACTGTTGTCTTCCTCCTAATGTGGCTATACAGCAGTTTCGGGTCAGATTTGACTTTCGATGCTATGTCGTTTTCATACTGTCGCTGGGCCTCCCTCCTTATCTGCGCATACTCGTTTCTGGCTCTTCTACTAATCTCCTTGTTTTCCTGGGTCCTATGCCTCCTGTACCTTTTCCATTCTCTGTTGCACTTAGTTTTTGCCTCCCTACACCTTCGGGTAAACCAAGGACTCGTTTTGGTCTTCCTATTATTTCTGTTTCCCTTGGGAACAAAACTTTCCTCTGCCTCCTTGCACTTTGTTGCCACATATTCCATCATCTCGTTTACTGATTTTCCTACCATTTCTCTGTCCCACTGAACCTCCTGCAGGAAGTTTCTCATACCTGTGTAGTCCCCCCTTTTATAGTTTGGCCTGTCCCCTTCAGTTCCTGTTACCTTCTCCACTTGTAACTCTACTATATAGTCAAAACTCAGAACCACATGATCGCTAGCTCCAAGGGGCCTCTCGTAAGTGATGTCCTCGATGTCTGAACTGCTCAGGGTGAACACAAGATCCAGTCTTGCTGGCTCATCCTCCCCTCTCTCTCTGGTTGTGTCCCTGACATGTTGATGCATGAGGTTTTCAAGTACCACATCCATCATCTTGGCTCTCCATGTTTCGGGACCCCCATGTGGCTCCAGGTTTTCCCAGTCGATCTCCCTGTGGTTGAAATCGCCCATTACCAGTAACTTTGCTCTGCTCGAGTGAGCTCTTCTTGCCACCTCAGCCAGTGTGTCCACCATCACCCTGTTGTTTTCTTCGTACTCCTCTCTTGGCCTCCTGCAGTTCTGTGGTGGGTTATACATCACTCCAATGACTACTTTATGTTCTCCGGACTGAATTGTACCTACAATGTAGTCTCTTTCTCCAATCATGTCCATGCCTTCCATTTCCTCAAATCCCCATTGGTGTTTTATGAGCAGTGCAACCCCTCCTCCCCCTCTACTCCTTCTATCTTTCCTCAGGATCTGATATCCTGTTGGGAAGATTGTGTCTGTTATTGTCTCAGCGAGTTTTGTTTCTGTGACTGCTATGATGTCTGGGGATTTTTCACTGATTCTTTCATTCCACTCCTCATGTTTATTCGTTATTCCATCCGCGTTTGTGTACCAAACCTTTAGTTTCTTTTCTATCATTGTGGTCATGCAAGTATATTGGGGTTGGGGGAGCGAGAGCCTTGGTGGGGGCGTATATGGGGCTGTGGTGTAGGTGGGGTTTGTGTTGGTGGGGGTGGGGTCAGAATGCCCATAAGGGACAGCTGTTGGGGTGAGGTTTGTGATATGGGGGTTGGTGGCAGAGGGAACAGTGAGTGGGTTGTAGTATAGGTTGCTCAGTTGCGTTGGGAATGTCTCGGGTGGAGTCTTTTGGTGGGAGATTCTGTGGGGTGTGTTTGCCCTTCCTCCTGTGTCTGGGTCCTGCTCATTTTCATTGCTTCTCGTTCCTCCTTGCGTCTCTGTACCCTCTCTTTCAGTGTAGTCCTTTCTTCTTGTGTTCTGTCGCGGTCGAGGTATACTCTCTGGTACCCCTCTTTGTCCCTCAGTCTTGCTTTCTCTTGCAGAATCCTGGTTCGAACTGATTCTTCCTTGAAAGTTACTCTGACATGCCGTATCCTTCCACTCGCAAACCACCCAATTCTCTGAAAATTTGTCACCTGGGTCATATTGCCCTCCCCTATTGTTTTCATGATGCCTTCAATCATTTTTTTCTCCTCCTGTTTTATTTCTTCAAAGTTGTCCCCCTTGGCTTCTTGGAGCCCGTACACAAAAACTGACCTCGCCCTTTCCTCCTCCCACTGAGTCTCCATCTGCTTCCTCTGAGGCATTTTATTTCCTTCCATTGACATGTTCTTGCCTTCAGTCCCTGTCATATCTGAAACTTCTATTCTCAGTGAACTGTCTTTCCTGACCAGCTGTCCCTTGCTACTGCAGTTGGCTGTTAGAATCTCTGCATATAACAAACCTTCATTGTCTTCGGACCTGTCGTTTGATCTCAGTGTGCTCATCGTCTTTTCCCTGG